>NC_134708.1:42368273-42673773 GCF_043290135.1 Rhipicephalus microplus
TAACTAAACTCTTCACTGTTTCGACTGCGGGGAACCGGTTTTATTCTTCTGTTGAGCTTGTTCAGGTTACGCCAATTCATAGTTTTTTTTTTATTCATAGTTTAAGACGCATCAGTGAACTCACTGTTTCGAATGGCAGAGTACGATGCCCGGTGCTTTGAACGTTGTTGAGCTTCTTCCCGCGCAAGAGACTGACGTCCACGTCGGCGAAAACATCCCACCGCAGGCTCACGGTCATGGCGAAGGTCACCACCGGCGACTTAACTCCGGCAATGGAATCGATAGCTTCTTCCTGTGGCGTTAAAAAAAAATCGGTTTCTCCACATCGCTGAAGCAATGCCTACAGTAGGATTAGTCCACGTCAAACGTCCCAGCCATTTTGGCAACCATCTCAATTGTATTCGAAAAAAAAAATCGTGCCAATTTACTGCATTTAAAACAGTGAACCGCTAGAATATTTCGGAGAAAAAAACTTTTTGGTCACGTTGCTGCCTTCTGAACCTCTTGGAATGTCCTTTGGGGGGGGGGGGGGGGGTTGTCTGTGAAAAAATTTGTGTTAAAAGTACCGCTCCTTCTTTCTATACTAAATTTGGTGTACATGTTAAGTGACATTACTTGTGTAAGATGTTTAAAGCTCAGTATTATTACTGCAATTTTACTGGTACATACGCCCCCAAGAAGTTAGTTAAAATGTGTTAAGTTTGCATTTTTCCTATTGCCATACTACACTTTGAATATCTGAGTAGTGAATACTTACTCAATTGAAGGTATATTTCGTGAAAAAATATTGTTAGACCGCTCAAGCTGCTATGCTTTACGAAAGAATTTTAAAACTTCACAAAATTTTCCTTTTCGTCAGTAGTCAGACGCAATTTGTACATGTGATGGTCAATTAAAAATCGTCTGTAGACTCTAATCGAAAGGAAATAAAAATTTCTTTTCTTATGGCAAATCTTCTCATTATGTTTTTCGTCTCACCGAAGAACATAATTTTGGAACTTTCCCATTGACGGCAGGAGGGAGTTTCAAGGCGGCAGCTGTCGTATGACCAAATGGAAAAATAGGCGCCAAAATAAAGTTTAAAAATTATTTTCTTTCTTAAAATAAAAATGTAATGATAAAACTTGCCATATAGAACGAACTGCTTATTGTTTTTGATTTAGGTATAAAAGTGGTTTTTAATTGGGCCGCGACATGGAGCGAACTGCGTCTCAATATGAACAAGAACGACAATTTTGCGAAACTTGTGATTTTTCTTCGTAAGGTTTAGCAGCTCGAGAGGTCTAAAAATATTTTTTCTCAAAATATACCTTCTGTCTATTAAGTATTCACTCCTTAGATATTCATACAAAGTGCAGGATTGCAATACAGAAAATACGAACATAAAATAATTTGACTAAATTCTCGGAGGCGTATGTTCCAGAAAAATTGCACTAATATTACAGAGCTTAAAACACCTTTCACAATCACCTTTACCTAACATTTAGATCATATTTTCTATAGAAAGAAAGAGTGGTACTTTTCAAATGAATCTTTCAATTAACAACACTCAAACGACATTCCGGGAAGTTCAGAAAGCAACCACGTGGTTAATTTTTTTTCTCTCGGAAATATTTTATCGTTTGCCAGTTTTAAATGCAGTAAATCAGCACATTTTATTTTTCAAATACATTTGAGATGGTCGCTGAAATGGTTGGGACGTTTGGCATGAAATGACCCACAAGCAACTGAGTGGGATAGCAACGAATTGGAATGTTGCGCTAAGTAGTATCCAACCGTTTAGGATATGGTCTCGCGTAATTCTAGAAAACGCCAGCTTAAGTGAATACGGCCGCTCGAGGTAGTGAAGCGGTTTTCGTGCGGTCTGTCACCTCAACGCGAAGTGGCGACAGCACAGCACGTTCAAGGTTACACGAGCCGTCTACTGGTGGCAAGTTAGCGACCGCACCATTTTGATAGAAGGTCGCACATGCCGCTTCAAAAACGCAGCTCCTGCCCAACCTCGATTGATTGATTGATTGATTGATTGATTGATATGTGGGGTTTAGCGTCCCAAAACCACTTCATGATTATGAGAGACGCCGTAGTGGAGGGCTCCGGAAATTCCGACCACCTGGGGTTCTTTAACGTGCACCCAAATCTGAGCACACGGGCCTGCAACATTTCCGCCTCCATCGGAAATGCAGCCGCCGCAGCCGGGATTCGAACCCGCGCCATGCGGGTCAGCAGCCGAGTACCTTAGCCACTAGACCACCGCGGCGGGGCCTGCCCAACCTCTACAGCATCCCTTCACGCTCCTTCAACTGACGAAAGACAAACGGGCTGTTTCTTCTCTGTTTGAGGAGGTCCCGCCTGCGGTTTACTACCTTGGGACCTCCTCCTGCATACTTACTAACAATGCACATTTCTGACGCTAATAAAGAAACGTTGATTGATTGATTGATTGATTGATTGATTGATTGATTGATTGATTGATTGATTGATTGATTGATTGATTGAGGAGCCATCAACGTTAGGTCTCGCAGCAGGGTGATGTTCCTTTCAGAACACATATTGATTGTTTTAAATTGTTTTTTTTCCAGTCACAATAGAAATATAGAACAACTTGATCGTTCGCTATTTAATGCTATCATATTTAACTATTTAACCCTATCGCATTTCTAAGTTGTTTTGTATTATCTTATCGTGCTTGTTCTGTGTTCTTATCAGCATTCCTACTAGCACATGATACTGATTCTGTAGAACGTTTATGTTAGCATAACATACTTATGTCTGGCTTGTAAAACTGTAGTGTTTAAAAAATAAATCCCTATACACGGCCTCTTCGTGGAACGGAAATCACCGGTTTGTTTTAGCTCTGCTTCAACAGTGTTCGCCGCCAGCGCACGTGCGCAGAACATACGAGGACCGGGGTGTTGTCATGCGAAAATATTGATTTGGGCTTTATACAGAACATAACGGCGACGGTGAGAGAAAAATTCTGCGAAGGGTGTCCAAATAATTGCTATCGCAATGTAATAATCTCGAGAAAAATGGAGCACTTGCGGTGTAGTTCAGCCACGCAGATATATTCGCCATCTGACTCGCTGATGTTGTGTTTCTTGAGAAACCACCCTTTTCCCGTCAAGAATGCTGTGTTCCACTGATAACGCGAGTGCCATTCGTGACCGCGAACTACCGGAACTGTGGTGATAATGCGAGGAATGAGTTCGAAGTAAATGATGATAAGTGTTACGCCGCAGAGATAGTTCCGAAATACTCCATTCTTTTTTCCAAAGGTTATCACAAGACGAAAGCAAGACGAGATATCAAAGCAATAAGGAGTGCGCTCCCTTGTTGATATAAGGCAACCTTGCTTTCTAAAGTAATATTAATAAAAATTTTACATCCGGCTCTTCTGTTTTAATAAGTAGCAGATGATTTACTTATAAAAAACCCGATTTGATTTCGTAAGGAGTGAATAATATTTTCCACTTTTTTTTTTCTAGCGCGAGGTGTCTAGGTTATAACGAGAACGCTGTTCCGGATGCCATCTCCATTTTTATAAAATATCTTCCTCGCGCTCAATTTAGAGCTCGAACAATGGCCTGAAAGTTAGTCTTGCGAAAAACATCTTGTTCGTCTAACAAATACTTATTTTGACTAAAAAAATACTTATCGTCTAATTGCGTGATTTCTCAGCTTTAAGCCCACCTAGCAAGTGACAAAAAAAACAGTACCTTCTTTGTGACAATACTTATTCCATATCCCAATCATAGAGCAAGTTAAATTTAGTGTTATGGACATGTTATTTTCCCCTTGGTTTCGGGGGAATATTGGGAGAAAAGAATTTGAAATATGGTAAACGGCACAAAACACCTGTACTTCAGGAGTTTATCGCTGCCGACAATTTAAACTGAAGACAGTAAAATAGCATTTATTTGCTAGTATTCGATATATATATTTTTTGAATTGCGTTTCTTCATACACTGTTATGCCTCAAAATTGTGGTGAAACTTATTATGTTTACAAAAAAAAAACACTGAAGTTTGACACTTCTCTCAAAGCGGCCACTCATCATTACTTAAAGAAAATTTATTTCTAAGGGGTGAAGTAAGTCATCTGCCATTCTGCATAAAAAAAGAAAACGTTGTATTAATAGAGCTTAAATGCAGCAATGCGCGTTACTAACCTCGAAAGTACCAGATCCCCTTACACTATGCCTCTCGAAATTTACACTATGTCTCTGTGAGGCCTGTAAGGTACTTTTAAATAAATAAATAAATAACTAAATAAATACACTTTTGAAAGTTGCCGTTGTTTATATGTTTGTTTCGATATCTGTCCCGTCAGACGTGACACCCAAATCGCCTTCAATACAACACGCTAAGACGACTGACTTGAAAGTCTGTTAAGCTGTGAGCGACCCACTATTGAGGCGTCGGCGCGGGATAGAAGACAGGATGCGTCCCACGCCGAAGAAGGCAGGACCGTCAGCGCCGTTTCACTCGTAATGGTCAACAAGATCACGAAGCGCAGGTCTCCGCTGCACAAAGACGTTGCGGTGGTTCGGACATGCTGCGGAATCTGCTGCAAAACTACTATTAGTGGAACACGGCATCGATGATACGCAGTATGACCGACAACAGGAGCATGAACACGAACGAAGCATTCGCAGGGACTACAGGAATGGGCACTTGCACCGAGTACAAGCTATTGTTGCAGCTGCAGTCGCAGGGAGCGTGGCCTTCGAGATTTCGCACGGGCAGGTTGCCCGGCACGCACTCTTGGAGGCCGTGCAGAAGACACTGAGTTTACTAGAATTTTTACTAGAGAGATCTGTGGTGCTGCGGTCACTCAGACACCGCCAATTATTCATTAATTATTCTGCCCACTAGTTAGTCCTTTCTACTGAGTACTCTCATGCTGCGATATTGTATTTATTCATTTCAACTCGTTTAACTTAAATCAGAACAAACAATTATTCAATCGCTCAACTTTTTAACACACGCTTCCGGAATATTCTGAAAACTGGAAGCGCCGCATCGGAAGTGCTTGAAGGAGAAACTAGAGCGTCACTATACAGTGATTTAACGCAAACGAGCTCAAGACGACAGGTCGGCGAGAAAGCGAATGGACAGCAGTAAAATTTCGTATATCATTTACCCGGTAATTCCGTTAAGGCCTTCCAGGAGCCCATCGTAACTCGCTGCCCTTGTGGTCAGACTGGCCGTTCGAAGAGCGAAGAAGTTGGCGACGTCGTTTTTCGGAATGCCAAGCCCCACGATGACCTGCGTGAACACCTGCGAAGCGCAACCGGTCGTTTTGTTTACAAGCGTCATGGCCTCGGAAGATGGAAAATAGTCTAATTAGTCTCGGAAATAGTCTAATTGGTGTGTAAAACATTACGATTGTTGTGTATATATTTGCTTACTATAAATAACGCTTCATTACTATAGTACGTGTTACCGTATTTGCACATGTAGCTTTTGTATTTTTGTACATTTTTGTATTCTTCATCTGTATCCTGCAAAGTTCTTATGGCAGCCTGCCAGCCTCACTGCATTTGGAGCAAAGGCCCTTAGTCAGGCTTTGAGGCGTTTGCCTTCGCTCCATTTTCTATACTGGCACAGAGAGACACAAATAAATAAATAAATAAATAAATAAATAAATAAATAAATAAATAAATAAATAAATAAATAAATAAATAAATAAATAAATAAATAAATGAGTAAATAAATAAATAAATAAAGAATTTGTTTCAGCTTATCAATAAAACCGCCTACAGCTTTAAAGACACGTTGCCACCGAACGTGGCGCACGCAAGCGAATTTTTAAAGTTAGCAAGTAGTTCTTGAAGGAAAGGAAAAAAAGTCACAGTTTCGCTCAAAGGCGAAGCAATGAATGTGATGGCAACAGCTTAGAATGTAACGCTGAGAACAGCTAGCAGATCGAAACGTGCAGCGCGCTGTTCACGCACACATTAGGGAGCTTTAGAATACCGTTTGCAAGCGCTGCGGGCGTTGCGGGTGCCATACGAGTTTTATAATAGCGTTCGCCCTGCTGCAAACGGCGACGCACGATCGCGGCGACACCGTAGCCTCGAAACCAGCGCTTGCGGGCCACATGCGGGCCGCCATTACCGCACGCAATTTCGGATTTTTTGCGTGCGGTCGGTGAACGTGAACGCCGACTCGCGTTACGACGCATGCGCAGTATCAGCGACCGCACCGCAAGGGCTCGCGGTGCGCTATTCTAAAACTCCCTATTGACGCACAAAAACAACGCACACAGGACGAGAGCAAACTAAACACGTTTACCGCTCGACACCTAACGCGCTGTTTAAACAAAAAATTCTGCCATATCCACGAAGTGAATGATGATGAGTGGGCGAAGCTCCGGAGGTAAACCTGGTAAACCATGAATCCTCTGTACATTTTGCCCACTCGATTTTATTACATCGCTCCCCCTAGCGTACGTCGCCGCACTAAATCGAACGATTGCCTTCAACCAATGACACGCGCCATATGTGACATCATTCCTATTTTATAAGATCTCGCGTCTTTCATCAACTACAAGTACCGCTTTCTAGTTTATAACATCTTGCATCTTTTCATCATCAGCTACAAGTACCACCATCTAGTAAACACTACAAAAACTAAACTAGAGGTGGCTACATACAGGGGACGGTACCGCCATCTAGTGAACACTGCAAGAACTAAACTAGAGGTGGCTACATACAGGCTACAGGGGACACACAGCTTACGCCCTAAGGAGCTTCGCCCCTAAAACGACGCACTGAACGTATTCACGGGTACAGATGAGAGCAGTCAAGTGTCCCAGTTATTGCTTCCCAGTTATTTCTTCGCTGTGTTTGAGAAATTGGTAGATCCCACGTAGTGAGGGAATCGATGATATGCGAAGCACGAATGAGGAAGGTTGAATTGTCGCATTAAAATCAGCACAACGTAATGAGGCGGACGTAGATTGTGCCATACGTGAGTTTCGTGTGATGATAATCGAGTTTGCTCCTGGCATTAGGGCTCGTCGTCCATTCACGTCAAGTAATACCAAATTTGGTATACGTGAAGCTAGCGAAATGGCCGTGAGCACACTATGAGCGTAACATGTCGTGTTTTACACGACAGCATATCAAGATTATTGTGTTTGGATGTGTTATATACCTTCCTCGTCCAACCACATCACGTATTACCAAATTTGGTATTTGTGAAGCCAGCGAAACTGCCACGAATGCATCATGAGCGTGGTATGTAGTCATGCTCTTACATGGTACGAATTTTATGGTTATCAAGTTTGCACCAGTCAAATATCTTCGTCATTCACTCACGTCACCAAATTTGGTATACGTGAAGCTAGTGAAACGGTCGCCAGTGTATCATGAGCATGGCATGTAGTCATGTTGTTACATGACACACATCGCATGATTATCATGTTTGCACCATTCACATACCTTCGTCTATTCACTTCCCGAAATACCAATTTTGGTGCACGTTAAGCCAGTGAAACGACCATGAGCGCATCATGACCGTGGCATGTTATCATGTTCTATCATGTCACGATTTCCACGTGGGGGCCTGTCACTTACGTTCGCCATGCAGACATGTCATACTATACCAGTTTTGCGATATTTCATCTGAACAAAACCACCGCAGGAACAGCAAGACCATGACATCTAAATGATGACATACATGTCATGATTTTCATGTTAAGATTAGTCAGTTATGCTTGATATACAGTCATGTTCTGCGATACCAAATCTGGCATTGATTCGATTATCCAAACGGCCAGGAGAGCTAGAAGTCGTAGGTGGTTATATGGATGGATAGATGGACGAACGGATGGATGGACGGATAGATAGATAGATAGATAGACAGACAGATAGATAGATAGATAGATAGATAGATAGATAGATAGATAGATAGATAGATAGATAGATAGATAGATAGATAGATAGATAGATAGATAGATAGATAGATAGATAGATAGATAGATAGATAGATAGATAGATAGATAGATAGATAGATAGATACAATCAAACTCGTCGAAGTTCGCTAAGAAATGCTTCGCATTTAAGAGCACGCTCTTTTCGCAAACGGGGCCTCTCCAGCGAGCGAAGTGATCTTTGTGCACCCGGAAGCTAAACGCCATCGTTCCGGTCAAAGCCGAAGGCGCGTGGTTTTTTCCACGAAAGGATAAGCGCGCACACAAGAATCTAACCTCCCCCACCCCCCACCCCCCATTACGGGGATAAGCGCGTGTCGGCGCATCGCAACGAGCTGGGCGCCGAGTGTGGGCGGCTTTTTTTTCTTTCTCCTTTTATTTAGTACTCACTAGTCCGGTTCTCATGCAACTCGAGGCTTTCCAGAAGGCCCACGATGCGGCGGTGAGGCTGGGCCTCCCCGTCCCAGCGTGGGAGTTGCCCACGGTCCTACTCCTATAAAACGGGATGGAATCCTTCAGGACCCCAATAAAAGTGTTTCCTCCATTACTCTTGAATTTTCATATATATCGTCAGGACGATGGGCCCTTATCTGTAGCACGCACGGTAGAAGCAGGGCGAGGACAACACAGGCGCATTGCACATGCGCGAAACGAGCGTCAGCATCCAAAAAGGTCACAGGAGCGGAAAGGTGGCTGGAGATAAGGGGTGCGAGACAAGCCCAGAGGCTTTTCAGTGGCAAGCGAGTGACGGGATGCGGCGTCGGTCGCGCTAGGCACGAAGGGTGTTTCTGCCGCGTGTGCTACAGAGATGAGGCCTCGCCGGTTTTGGGGGCGTCTGCTATGAGGTGAGGCGATGACCCGTAGTCTACGGCGAGTTGGGTGTGAGTGTAATACCCCTGTCACACGGCCACCACTAAACTCCGTTGAACACCGTCAACGTAAATCTCCCCTAGGTGGTTCGACGGAGAAGGAGTTGTGGCAGTGTCACACGGCAATGAAAAGGTTGTACCAGTTGGCGCGAGGGGGCTCAGCTGGCGCTGTTTAATTTTCGGAAAAGTATTATAATTTCATGTGTATTGATTTTTTTTGAATCCTCGTTATGGGGTTTTTAAAAAAAAACACTATTAAGGAGGTAAGAGGCTAACAAACCATAAAAATATTTTCAAATAAAAACGAATTTGCTAATTGTAGCGATGCTGCTAGTGACGCTGGCCACATTGTGCTTTTAGTTGTTTTGTTGCCTGTGTTCATGCCCGTGTGCGAAAGTTCTTGTGCTTCTTTGCCTCGTGAGCGCACATTTCGTGTTCTTCAGCCATGAGTGACACAGCGACGACCACAACCACACGCATGGACGAAATATTTTTCAATGGCGCCGGCCGGCCCGACTCGCGAGGCACCACGTGCGAGGCACGGAGTGTAGAGCATCGGTGTTGAGAGTAAGTGAACTCTGGTGGGCGTAAATATATGTAAACAAACACGCGTTGTGAATGAGTACTACAATGAAAGAACGTTTAAGATTGCCAAAATGTATTATTCTTTCACTGCGGCCACTTAGTGCTCGAAATTTTTCTCTGACCTCTAGACTGCTGGGGACGAGAGTACCTCGTTTCGCTGCGAAGGGAGATCGTTGAACGTCCTTTGCGAAACGCTCCGTTTACCTTCGTTTGCGTAAGGGTGGCCGTGTGACACGGACCGCATCTTCGTTGTCGTAAGGACGAGGGAGTTAAACGGTCTTCGCGGGTGCCCGTGTGACAGGGGTATTATTTCTTGCTATGGTGTTTCGTGCTGAATTTCCAGCCGGTGTTTTGCTGTGTATGTCCCATTGATCGCCAGTCTGCGGGGATGGCTCGTTCCGGGTTTTCGGTATTCCTTTGTGCGTCAGTGTCGTGTTGAGCTGGTTCGGAAGGCTGTTTGTGAATATTTTGAAACATGAATTAAAGACGGTTCTCGTTCCCTGCGTTGCTGGCTCGGGCATTGTGAATTTCGGCTAACTGACCACTCTGAGCGGAGGCGGGGCCTTCACCTGGCGCCCCACCTAGGACTGGTCTCCGGAGGTGAGATGCGCTGTTGACCTCGAGTCTGCTCACCCCAAAAAAGAGCCCGAGTCGTTGTTTACATAGGGTTTTCCAGCATCCACGGGTGCGCGGACCGCGCGGAAGACCACTGTTTTGCACCAATTGGAAAATGGCTTATACGGACCAATCAGGTAAGCCGAGGATAACCAATCCCAACACCAGTTTTCATGGTCGCGTGAATCCTGCCCCGCAACAACATTGTAGCAGCTTCTTGAAATGGGCACATTATCTAAAACAGCCTTGACGCTCTAACAAGTAAATGCTCAAATTTCGGTCCCCGATTACCCCGGAGGACCCAAGCGGTGGCTCGCTCGTTTGAGGCGCGGGGCGCACAGTAACGGACCGGATGCAGCATTTTCTCCTCAGACTCTCATTCGTCCTCGAGGCTCCTTCCTCGAAAAAAGTCGTTAATTAGCACCTCTAACAAGAACATCAAGAAATAACTCCAGCTGTAGCTGAAAAAGAAAAGCTTTCCGCGAGACATTGCCTTCACGACACGAGATTCGATCCCGCGACCTGCGGGTCAGCAGACGAGTACCTTAGACACTAGACCACCGCGGCAGGGCTATAGATACGTATACTTGTACGGTGAGTGACGCCGACGTCGGCGCCGAAACCCAGCTGAGAGCGCCCATATCATTGCTATCGCAATAAAAAGAGTTCATTTCTGTCGGCCTTGCAGGCGACAAGGCTAAGCTCCTTGTCGGAGATGGGGTAAGGGAATTAAAAAAACAATAATAGACAGAGAAAGGTATAGGCACCCGGCAATGCAGTTCACGAGATCTGATGGTAGCGCCAGAACACACAGCCTAGCGAGTAGGCGCAGCAAAACCGAGTCTTCCAATGCGTAGCCTAGCGAGGAGACGCCGCAAAATCAGACTTGGATGTGCATATCATTTTCTTTTTTAGTTGTCAGCAGGGGGGTCACGGCTGATTATGTAAGCACCCAGGAAAGCATTCTTTCAAAACATGCCAAAAAGGACACTGACACTGCAGCGTGTCACTGTGTTCAGCGAGCGTTCCATTTTTTTAGTATCCCTGGTGGTTGGTACCAACAATGCTGATGCGGCCCAAAAGCCTTTGTTGTGCCCTCTGGTCCACTGTCGGGTGCCTATGGCAGACAGAGCACTCGCCGCACACGAGTGAAGAGGAAGAGATAGGAAAGATGAGGCACGCAAAAAAACTCCCAAGCATTTCCCCGAGGGTGAACATGGTTAAGTGCGCATACACGGGGTGATGCTATGAAGGGTATTTATTAATTCGTACTATTATATTTATTAATCACACTATGGTGCCTTTATGGTGTAATGGTTCCTGGGAATCGCAATTTGATCACACGGGGGAGTTTACGTTAACTCACTGGCGAATGCCAACGGATTTTAACTTTACTCCCCCTCACGACCCGCTCTCCACGGGAGACTGAGAGAAAAGGTGGGCGCGCTAGAGAGAGGGGTGCGCGCGCAGCTGCAGCGAGCGAGGAGAGCGGAGGAGCGAGCGAAGGGGGAGGGTGTATAAGGCGCGTTACTGACACCGATATCAGCGTCGCGTCCGTGGCTTATTCGGTAGAGCGTCGCGCTGCGGCCCGCCAAGTCCTCTTTCTTTTAAAGATAGAGAGAAGACTGCGGACGCCGCCGACGGCGGTGGATGGTTTGTGGTCGCTTATAAAGTGTATTCACACTTAAAAAGTCCGAGGAGGGGGTAGCTACGCGGTGTCAAGAGATAGCGGACGGCGGGCCGATTGGCGAGGGTGACTGCTGACGTCAAAATAAGCGTTAGACGTCGGAGATGACGGGCGACACAACCGTTCAGCACGGAATCCACCAAGCGAGATTTTAAACAGAGAGGGCGTGCGGCAGTCGCCTAAAGACCGCACGTTCGAAACGCGTTTGCGCTGCATTGAAGTAGGTGGCAAGTCAAGTCAAGCAGCGTTTCTGAATACAGGGGTTATTCTCCTGGACCGCGAGCAAGTCCAGGTCTTCTTCTCGCATCAAGCGTTTCAACTGGCACTGTTTGCGACGCGCTCCTATAGACCACGTACATTCAGCGTACCAATGCGTAAAGGCGCAGTCATGCTAGCCATGTTGATGACAAGGATGAAACTACGATACTGCGCTTACCGCGTCTCGCATACCGTTCGGTGAGAAAACCGGGGTCTTACGCGTCTCGATCCTGTCCCCGAAACGGCCACGAACATTGCGCGTGCTTTGTTTGCGGCGCTGTTTGCGGGTGCCATGCCGTACAGTTGCACCTATAATGATTGTGATCAGAATACAAATGGCCATGCTTTTAAATGCGAAGCATTTCTTAGCGAGCTTCGGCGACTTTGAGCGTATCTATCTATCTATCTATCTATCTATCTATCTATCTATCTATCTATCTATCTATCTATCTATCTATCTATCTATCTATCTATCTATCTATCTATCTATCTATCTACCTATCTACCTATCTATCTACCTATCTATCTACCTATCTATCTATCTATCTATCTATCTATCTATCTATCTATCTATCTACATCACCACCAACCGACCCTGGTTTTTCCCAAATCCAGTTTTCACTTTATTTGCATTCAGAACAACGAAGTCGGGAACGTCACTCGCACGCCTCATTTAAGAAGAAACGTTCAGACAGTGAAGTCCACCTCACAGCCAAAACTCACCTCGTAGAAAGGCTTGAGGCCCAAAGCATTCATCCTCAGGATGTCGCGGTCAATCGCCGTCGCGTCGAGCCAAGGCACATCGCTGAAGATACCAAAGCCGTAGAGCAGTATATATCGCTGTACTATTCGTGCCTCCTTGTCGAACCCCGGTTTGTAGATAGTGGTCTTCGAAGGAAACATCTGGCGGTTGTTAAGGTTGACGCTGAACAAGTACTTTTGGCCCTGCCTTGGCAGGTATGAGTACCCATTTCCTGAAAAAAATAGAAACAAAAAAAAAATCAAAGCATATTCGCGGAGCGAATGATGATCAGTGGGTGAAGCTTCTGAGGGATTTATCGGTAAACCGTGAATCGTCCGTCCGTCTGTCTGTCCCTCCGTCTGTCTGTCCATCCATCCATCTGCACACTTCGCCCCACTTATCATTCAGTCCGTGGATATGCTGGGAAAACCACTAACGCCATCTTGTTTTATTGCGATAGCAATTATGTGGACACTCTCGTCTTGATTTTGCCGCCGACTTCGCCGTCACTCACCATATATATATATATATATATATATATATATATATATATATATATATATATATATATATATATATATATATATACGCAAAAAAGAAAAAGAAAAATAATGCAGGAAAGCACTCCGGCACGTGGAATCGAACGTGGGACTCTAAAGAGGGGAGTGCGAGACGGTAACCACTGAGCCACCGAACAGCTTTTTTTTCTCATTGCCTTCATGACTAAAGGTCAAGTTAATCTGAAAATCACACATCACACGCGTTTCACGTGCATTCACGCATCAAACAAAGATATCACATTTCCAACGCAGTCTGTAGTCTTATACACATCTCGCACTTTCATAACAGCTTCCACGAAACACTCATGAACAGATGGGACTCTTACATCACAGTATCTGTACGATAACATGCTACGCCAAACCGAATGAAGACCAAGTAAGAAAATAACGTCCAAATCTTTCACTCAACTCTCACAATGCAAAAAGAAAAACGGCTTCCACGTGGAGTAAGAGGTAAATCTTTTTTTTTAAACTCCTCTGTAAAACGTCCCAAATGAAAATGGCATTCTTGCAATCAATATATACGTGTTCAATGGTTTCAGGTTTCTTACACAAAAGACAGACAGCTGCGGCCCCATGGGGCATACATCCCTCTCTCTTCAAGCCACGTTTTCACTGCAAGGTTCACGTATGAAGCTTGAAAAAGAAAGTTTTAACATTGGGTGGTATCCCCATCTTTTTCACTTGCCTTAGTACGTCTTGCCTATATAATTTTTCATACACTGAAAGGTAAAAAGGCACAGGAAAGGCATTTTGAATTAGGTATTTCATAAAGCGCTTTCTTTTCTTTTTAGTTAGGTAATCCATCAAAAACCTTGCCCTTAAAGGGGAAGTCCGGCGTTTTTCGCGATATTCTGCGATTTCAATAAAATTTTGAACATGTGTTTGCGTTGGTACCGTGTTGATATGTGCCAAATTATACAACCGTAAGTCATTCAGTTTTCTAGAAAACAATTTTTAAGATTGGTAGCTGATTTCGGAATCACACTTGTAAACGCGGGCCACCATGTGTGTGAGACGTAAGGGCCTACTCTTTTTCGAAAGTCCCGCCTTTACGAGCAGATGGATGCAGCATGGAGTTTCTTAATATACACTAGAGGGAACTCTGGCGCTAGTGTCCATGGGAGCTGCAACACACGGCGCTTCATCGAGCATGGGAATGATGGGTAGTACACACATTTGTCTAATATTCGTACTTGTGGCCTGCTTCTGGCTCCGTGTGTGTTCGTGTGGTTTGAAGTTGTTTTTTCACAAAACAGATATTAGGAAATGTTCAGCGGTTGCGCTTCAGCATCTTATTTTCTTAGACTGACCTTTCGAAATTGGGTCATGGAGTTCAAAAGGGTTAAATCTTTATCTCAAAACAAAACCGAAACACAGCAATAAACGAAGCCGCAAGTACGATTCGCCGTCCGCAAGTACGAAGACTAGGCAAATGTGTGTACTACCCATCATTCCCATGGTCGCTGAACGATCGCAGCGCCAGAGTGCCCTTTAGTTAATTTTGGGAAACTCTATGGGATGCAGCGCGCGCTTTCTTTTACGAGGCAACGACAACTAGTTCAGTTTTGTCAGCTGCATACAGCGCGTTAGTCGTCGTTGACGTCGGGTCTTGCAATATTGAGCAACAGGGAAATTGATTCGAGGCATGTGAGACGTTTCACGCGCCGGTGGGTCGAGAGCAAAAAGCGACGCTTCCGCACTCAGATAGCAGCTGCAATCGTCGTTGAACTTGTCGCTGATTCGTTCAGACGACCTATCACAGCTTGCTTCCGCGTCGGATGACATCACCAACTTGCTTTTCGCGCTATGTTTACACCCTGGCCAGCCGTGGTTGGGTGTAGTGGATCTCGTGACGTCATCGCGACGGATTCTTGTGACGTCATTGGATACCCACCATGAACGAAGAAGCAGCTGCCGGTATTGGTTTCAGTTTTGACTCGCCGTTTCTTGCCTAATTAAAATTTTCGACGAGTGCCGTGGCAAAATGAACCACGCTAGCTATTACAGGACTGTGAATACTATCTAAAAGCAGCATTATGTCAGTATAGTCAAAAATGCACCGGAGTTCCCTTTAAAAAGCGATATAAGAACAAAACTTCGCGCAAGAACGGTGACAAGTTGTGTCGTCCTCCCCTGTCTGAAGATACAAAGAAGTCAGGCATATGGTGTACCAATGTTGTTTAAAATAAAGAACTAAAAGAGCGTCTTTCTGGTTTCTTAATAGCATGAAACGCGAGGTTACTTGGTTAAGAAATAGATGGCCCAAGCCCCGCTGCGGTGGTCTAATGGCTAAGGTACTGGGCTGCTGACCCGCAGGTCGCGGGATCGAATCCCGGCTGTGGTGCTGCATTTCCGATGGAGGCAGAAATGTTTTAGGCCCGTGTGCTCAGATTTGGGTGCACGTTAACGAACTCCTGGTGGTCGAAATTTCCGGTGCCCTCCACTACGGCGTCTCTCATAACCATATGGTGATTTTGGGACGTTAAACTACACGTATCAATCAATCAAATAGACGGCTCAAAGACAGTCCTCTTTCTTATCACGCCGAAACAAGTTCGTTCTATATGTGCGCTCCCATGAGGAGCTCCAGGTGAACGTGGCGAATATCCTGTGGAGTTTATGGATGCTTTTATGCGTACAACTAAGTGCTTGTAAACGGTGCATGGTTTTAGCAGCCAGAAACACGTTATGTACAGCTGACCGAGAGAAAATGGATAAGTCACGACCACCTCATCCTTCGGCTATCGTGCGTAGTTCCCCCAACTTTTCAAGCCAAAACGCTTCACTGTCTTTAAACCTCCCTAGGTAACGACTAGGTGTCGTGAGCCATTGAATATTTCCTAAGAAAGTGGGCGTAAGGTTCCAATTACCATGCCATAAACCAACGCTTTTTTTCTTTGTTAATTAAACTTCCACTCTTGTCGCAAAACCTTTCAGTGATTTCTAATAACGAAGTGACACTCTCTCTATCAACAGCGAAAAAAAGCAATATTGTCTGTGTATGCCAAAACATGCACTTCACATGACTGTAGCCTGAAAACATTGATCCCTGGGTTATGAATCACTTTCTGACAGAGTGGTTCTGAACATAGAGCAAATGGTAAAGGACTTAAAGGACACCCGTGGCGCACGGAGGAAAGTGCTTCTATGTGCTGTGAGAGTTCTCCATTCACAATTGAATTTGTGGTTGAACTTCTGTGCGCCAGTCTAATACCTTTACTTATGATCGTACCGAGACCAACGTACTCAGCTAGCGTGAAGAGTATATTGTGTGGAACCATGTCGAAAGCCTTGTCTAGAACAATTTGCAACATGGATACTTTCAGAAGTGCAGCGTGACAATACTTCAGAATACTCCTGGCGACATGGATATCCGTGAATATGCTCCTGCGCTTGATGACGTAAGTCTGATGCGGTCAGACCAACTTGTGTATAACTCCTTGCAACCTCCTAGCCAGCACTTTCATGAACACTTTGTTAAGACGTTTATTGGCGGACAATCGGCTATGATTCACGACAGCGACAGTCAATGCGGGGGCCGACTCTCTGCACGAGCTGCTCCTCTTCTTATGAAAAGGGCGACCCACTAGAAGGCGCTGGAGAGGATGACCCACTGTTCGATGAGGTCGATGAGTTCGAAGATGAGTTCGATGAGTTCAATCAAGTAGTTTACAGAAGAAGTGCGTTCAACGACACGGTAGGGGCAATAGTTTTGAAGATAGGCCAGTTGCAGTGGTATAGGGATCGAGAGCCAGACAAGCGCTTCAGGGAGGAACGTTGGCGCGAAGGGCTGGCGTCAGCGCGAATGCTTTTTTGCCGCTCTTGATCATGCGTAGTAAATGTCTTTGCAAGCTCTCGACACTCTTCAGCAAGCTTGGATCTAGCAGAAAAAGGCGCCCACTCGGACGGATCTGGCTTGTGCGGAAGTATATTGTTGATGGTGTGCGACGGGTGCCTTCCATAAATTAAAAAGAAAGGTTATGAACCAGTAGTGCTCCGAGGGGCGGTATTATATGCGTAGGTGATGAAGGGTAAAATGACATTCCAATTTGTGTGATCGGCGGCGACGTACTTGGAGAGCATGTCGCCGAGCGTATGGTTGAAGTGTTCGGTGAGGCCATTTTTCTGCGGGTGGTACGCAGCAGTTTTGCGGTGAACGACGTTGCACTCTTTGAGAATGGCTTCAACGACTTCAGACAGGAAGACGCGGCCTCGATCACTGAGCAGTTCCTGAGGTGGACCGTGTCGCAGAATGAATCGTTGGAGCAGGAAGGCGGCCACATTGCTCGCTGTAGCCGCGGGTTTTGGCGTATCGCGTGAGGTGGTCCACAGCGACAATGGCCCAGAGGTTACCAGCCGACGTCAGTGGAAGTGGCCTATACAAATCGAAGCCAACGCGCCTAAACGGCCTGGCAGTGCAAGGTAGAGGTTGCAGACCTACCGGCGACAGGTGCGTTGAAGCTTTGCGGCGCTGACCATCTATGCAGGAGCGAACGAATTTCTGCACGTAGCGGTACATGCCATTCCAAAAGTACCGTTGGCGAATGCGGTGGGAAGTCTTCGATACCCCGGGGTGCGCACATTGCGGATCAGAATAAAATAATTCGCATATGTCAGAGTGTAGACTGCGAGGTATGACTAGTAGCCACTGGCGGTCATTACCGTTGTAATTGCGTAGGTGGAGGAGGTCATCGCGAACAGCGAAATGGTGGGCTTGACGACGCAACGCGCGAGTGGATGGAGTGAATGGATCAGCCAGCAAGTCTATCAGTGAGGCAATCCATTGATCCTTGCGCTGTTCAGTAGCAATGGTATGAATGCTAATGGAAGAAATGTTAAGGTGAGACGCTGAGGTGTGGGCATAGTCGTCAGGTAAGGGAGAGCGCTACAGGGCGTCGGCGTCAGAATGTTGCCTTCCGTTGCGGTACAGCACGCGGATGTCATCGCCTTGCAGGCGAAGTACCCGCCGGGCGAGACGGCCTGAGGGATCTTTCAATGAGGACAACCAGCATAGTGCGTGATGGTCGGTGACGACATCAAATGGTGACCAAACAAATAAGGTCGGAACTTTGTAAGGGCCCAGACGATTGCCAGACATTCTTTCTCAGTGACGGTGTAATTAGTCTCGGCTTTTGTAAGCGTACGGCTTGCATACGCCACGACATATTCCGGGAACCCTGGTTTGCGCTGCGCAAGGACAGCGCCGAGACCTACACCACTGGCGTCCGTGTGTACCTCTGTAGGGGCAGTAGGGTCGTAATGGCGGAGTATGGGAGGCGACGTCAACAAACGACGGAGCGTTGTGAATGCGTCGTCACACTGTGATGACCACGAATGGAGAGGCCCGTTACTACCGAGGAGCTTTGTCAGCGGCGATACGATAGACGCGAAGTTTCGGATGAAGCGCCGTAAGTAGGAAGCCATTCCTACGAAACTGCGCAGTTCCTTGACGGATGTCGGCTTGGGGAACTCGGTCACGGCTCGAAGCTTGGCTGGATCATGGAAAATTCCGTCGTTGGACACGACGTAGCCGAGTATTGTCAGCTGCCGCGCTGCAAATCGGCACTTCTTTAGGTTCAGTTGCAGACTGGCGTCACTCAGACACGTTAAAACATGCCGCAGGCGTTAAAGACGCGTGGAGAAGTCCGGAGAGAAAACTACGACGTCATCGAGGTAGCACACCTCTTCGGGGGAGTGTCTGACCAGTTCTCCAGGACCAAATAAAGTTAATTTCACTCCACTTCATCGAGGTAGCACAGGCACGTGTGCCATTTCAGGTGACGCAGAACAGTATCCGTCGTGCGCTCAAAGGTGGCGGGCGCATTGCACAGCCCAAACGGCATGACATTGAATTTCTACAAGCCGTCGGGGGTGACAAAACCGGTCTTCAGTCGAGCGTCCTCAGCCATAGGTACTTGCCAGCACCCTGAGCGCAAATCGAGGGATGAAAAGAATTCTGCTCCTTGCAGGCTGTCAATCGCGTCATCTACCCGCGAAAGTGGGTACACGTCCTTACGAGTGATCTTGTTGAGCCGTCGGTAGTCCACACAGAACCGCGTAGAACCGTCCTTCTTCGCGACGATAACGACAGGAGACGTCCAGGGGCTGCTAGAGGGTCGAATAACATCGCGGCGAAGCATGTCATCGACTTGCTCGTTGATTACACGGCGTTCTGTGGGAGATACGCGATATGGACGTTGTCGCAGCGGTGGCTGTGCGCCTGTGTCGATGCGATGCGTAACGGCGGATGTGCGGCCGAGAGAAGGTTGAGCGACATCGAAAGAAGAGCGGAATTCTTCCAACAGGCCCAGAAGCTGGGAACGCTGGCCCGGCGTAAGGTTGTTGGGAATTGAGGGACCGAATACATCATCGGATGATGAAGCAGATGTAGAGACAGTACTAAGCGTACTGGAACTTGAGCAGTGCATGTCATCGGGTTGATCCATAACTTGTGCGTCTTCGATGGGTTCCACGGTGGTGGTGGTGGTGGTGGTGGTGGTACGCTGCCGAGACATTTCCCTCGCACCAACGTAACGCTGTACGGGGATGAGTTCAGAACAAAAAAAATGGCAGATCCCACGTACAGTGGGAATCGATGATATGCGAAGCACGAAGAAGAAAGGTTGATATGTCACTTTAAAATCAGCACAACGTTACGAGGTAGAGGTAAACGATGACGTACACGACTTCTGTGTCATGACTATCATGTTTGGATGTGTCGTTTACCTTCGTCATCTATTCAAGTCACGTGATACCGAATTGAGTGTATGTGGAGCAAGCGAAATGGCCGTGAGCGCGCTATTAGCGTGGTATGTGTCATGTTCTTACATGACACGCTTGTCAGGATTATCATGTTTGCACCAGTCATGTATTTTGTCATCCATTTACATTACGTAACACCAAGTATGGCTTATGTGGAGCTAGCAAAACGGCCGCCAGCGCATCATGAAGGGCCCAATATACTCCAGTGTAGCTTTGACACGCGCGCACGCTGGGCACAGCGACGCTACGTTAGCGAAACGCGAGAACTCTATAGTCTGACGCCACGCGCGGCCAGCGTCCGTTGGCACGGCCCGACGGCAACCAGCGCAAAATTCGCACCGATGCGTTACCCAGACAACACTGCGTCTCCCTCTTTTCGTGACGGAAGGACGCCAGACGTGCTGAAACGCGCATGCGTCAAAGCAACGCAGCGCGGCGCATGCCTGCGAGTATATGGCAAAACCGGCACCTGGCGTCGCAACGCGGGCGTGACGCGACGAAGTGATTTTTACGTAATAATTCAGAGGAGCTCTGCATCAATAATCTTTAGCACTGCAGTGCTTCCCATTTTGTCTCTTGTCATTTTGTAAATGAAGTTATTCATCGCACCTGAATGATTAACTGTTTTCTGTACGTTCCTTGCTATATATCATTGAATAACAACTTTAGCAGCATATTTCGCAACGATTTCGGGAAAAAACCTGAAACTCGATAAAACTCGAACATACTTTTCCACTACCCTGCCATGAAGGAAACGTAGTTCTCTATACAGAGGCATGGACTTCGAGCTGACAATAGTGAGTGGTTTCTGCTACCTGCTCCTTTTGACGTCTATAGTAGCTGCCGCGAGCAAAACTATACATGATGCGAACGTAAAGCGTGTTTCCTTATAACAGAAAAAAATGGCAAATCCCACGTACAGTAAGAATCAATGATATGCGAAGCACGAATGAGGAAGGTTAATATGTCAGTTTAAAATTAGAACAACGTTACGAGGCAGAGGTAAATTATGCCGGACGTAAGTTCCCTGTCATAATTATTATGTTTGGACCTGTCATTTACCTTCATCATCTATTCACGCCATCTGATACCAAATTTGGTATATGTGGAGCTAGCGAAACGGCCGCGAGCGTGCTATGAGCGTAGCATGTAGTGATGTTTTATATGACACGCGTATCGTGATTATCATGTTCGGACGTGTCCTTTAACTTCGCCGTCTATTGACGCCATGCAATACCAATTTGGTATATGTGAAGCTAGAGAAACGACCGCGAGCGCATCATGAGCGTGGCATGTAGTCATGTTGTTACATGACACGCATCTCATGATTATCATGTTTGCACCAGTCACATACCTCCGTCGTCCATTCACGTCCCGTAATACCAAACTTGGAATGTGTGAAGCTAGCGAAACGGCGGGGAGAGCATCATGAAGGGCCCATAATACTGCGACGTAACGTTGACGAGCGCACGCTGGGCGCAGCGACGCTACGCTAGCAAAACGCGAACGCTCTATAGCCTGACGCCAGACGCGACCAGCGTCTGTCAGCGCAGTCCGGTAGCAACCGGTGCGACATGCTGCATTTCGCACCGACCACGTTACCCAGAATGCACCGCGTCTGCCTAGCTTCGTGACGAAGGGACGCCGGGCGTGCTCAAACGCGCATGCGTCAAAGCAACGCAGTGCGGCGCGTGCCTGCGAGTATACGCCAGACAGATCGGCGCCTGCGGCGTGGCATCGCCGGCATGACGCGACAAAACGAACGCTGAAGCACACGCGCACCGGGTCACGTCTAAGTGTATCGGCGCCATGAGTGTGGCATGTAGTCATGTTCTTACATGACACGCATCTCGTAATTATTATGTTTGCACCAGTCCCACACCTTCGTCATCCATTCACATGACGTAATACCAAATTTGGCATATATGAATCTAGCGAAACGGCCCCGAGCGCATCATGAGTGCGACATGTAGTCATGCTGTTACATGACACGCATGTCATGATTATCATGTTTGGACATGCTATTTACATATATCGTCCATTCACGTCGCTTAATACAGTTTGGTATATGTGAAGCTATCAACACGGCCGCGAACGCATCACGAGCGTAGCATGTAGTCATGTTGTCACATGACACGCATAACATGATTATCATGCTTGCACCTTTCACACCCCTTTGTCGTCCATTCACGTCTCGTAATACCAAATTTGGTGAATGTGAAGCTAGCGAAACGGCTGCGAGGGCATCATGAGTGTGGCTTGTAGTCATAATGTTCCATGACACGCATCTCATGATTATGAGAAACTTTTAACCACTTCAATATGCCGCCCATAAAAAACGCCTATGGCAAACGTTATGTATATATATTGCCCTTTATGTGTTTAGTCACGATGACCCCCAGGCAACGCTGGAGTACTTAAGACTTACTCTCGCCTTTGTCTAAGATACTACTGGCGCGGCATGTATCGGCACGTTCGCCAGTACGTTCGGTCATGCACCACGTGTCAACGACGCAAGACGCCTTCTCACAGCACTGCTGGCCCTTTGCAACCCTTAACCTGCCCAGCGAGACCATTCGACCGCGTCGGAATTGATATTTATGGTCCTCTACCCAACTCTCTTCGAAGCAACCGGTGGATTATCGTCGCAGTCGATCATTTGACACGCTACGCTGAAACATCTGCGCTGCCTGCTACCACTGCGAAAGACGTTGCGTCGTTTCTTCTTCACCATCTCATTTTGCGACATGGTGCACCTCGTGAATTACTGAGTGACCGTGGACGCGTGTTTCTCTCGAACGCCGTCGACGAGCTGCTCAAGGCATGTCACACTGTCCATCGGAAATCCTCGGCATACCATCCTCAAACCAATGGCATGACGGAACGCTTTAACCGTCCCCTTGGAGATATGCTTGCCATGTACGCCTCTGACGACCACACTAACTGGGACCAAGTGCTCCCTTTTGTCACGTACGCGTACAACTCTGCGCCACAAACAACCATTGGCTTTTCTCCTTTCTTCCTCCTGTACGAACGTGAGCCATCATGCTCCATGGACACCATTCTCCCTTACAGGCCTGATGTTTCCGAAGCGACGCCTGTTTCCGAAGCAGCTGCTTATGCCGAAGAGTGACGTCAACTCGCTCGCTCATTTACCGCACAAGACCAATGGCGCCAGAAAACTGACCACGATTCCTCTGCATCTACTATACACTATAACCCAGGAATGCTGGTTTGGCTCTGGGTCCCGTCTACACCTCCCGGTCTTTCCCCGAAGCGTTCGCCGAAATACCATGGCCCCTACCGTCTGGTGCGGCAAACATCTCCTGTCAACTATGAAGTTGAGCCCATTGATCCACCTTCCGACCAACGCTGCCGTGGGCGTGAAACAGTACACGTATCACGCCTCAAACCTTGCTATGACCCCCTTGTCGTGTCCTTTCCCTAGGTCGCCAGGTTGGCTCCTTTCTGCGCTTGGAGTAATTTTACCGAAGCATAGTGGCGCCAGCTCTGTGCCAGCGTGAAAGAAGACGTTGACGTCTGTGTGTGGCTCGTGCTTGCCGGGTTCCTGCCTGTACCAGCTTGTTGCGGCTAACGTTTCTCGAATAATAACCTGTGTTTTTGCGCAACCTTGCTCGTTGCAGCCGCCGAGGAGCCTTTGACGCCATCCCTGAACGGTGGTGGCAGTGGCGGCAGGTGAACAGCTGCCAAGGAGGCCTTGACGCCGTCCTGAAGCGGCGCTTATCGCAGGTGTCCTGGATGACGGAGCCGAGACGTAAGCCTTCTTCTTCGTCGGCTGCGCCATTGTGATGAGCGAGACAGAGAACAAGATACAACACCCGATCCTGGGCCAGCTGTTCTTATTCTTCTGTACTTCGTCTTCCTCCTCCTTGCTCTAGCTATCCAGGCGCCGAAGCGCCAGCGTCTTTCTTGGTCATGACAATATATATATATATATATATATATATATATATATATATATATATATATATATATATATATATATATATATATATATATATATATATATATATATATATATATACGGGGACACAATGAAAAGGCATGCATCACCAAACGTAAACAGCTCCTACTGAACCTGCATATATATATATATATATATATATATATATATATATATATATATATATATATATATATATATATATATATATATATATATATATCCTGCTCACGGCTGGTTATTTTTTCATCCACTTTTCTTTCTTCTTTCTTCTTATTTACATTCCATTGGTTCTAATAACTTCCCCTGTACATTCCTTGGCATTACTGTCTGTTAGATCTCATTAATATTGTGTTAAAACACGGAAAAACGAGCTCCTAGGTATACACTTCTTTCCCTTATATATGTATATATATATATATATATATATATATATATATATATATATATATATATATATGTGTGTGTGTGTGTGTGTGTGTGTGTGTGTGTGTGACGCTAGATGCGGTGGCACCTGGACCACGACGTGTCTCCTTTTTGTAGCGTCACACACACACACACACACACACACACGCACGCACATATATATATATATATATATATATATATATATATATATATATATATATATATATATATATATATATATATATATATATATATATATATATATAAGGGAAAGAAGTGTATACCTAAGGGCTCGTTTCTCCGTGTTTTAACACAATATTAATGAGATCTAACAGGCAGTAATGCCAAGGAATGTACAGTGGAAGTTATTAAAACAAATGGAATGTAAATAAGAAGAAAGAAAAGTGTATGAAAAAATAACCTGCCCACGGCTGGTTATTTTTTCATCCACTTTTCTTTCTTCTTATTTACATTCCATTGGTTTTAATAACTATATATATATATATATATATATATATATATATATATATATATATATATATATTCAGGTTCAGTAGGAGCTGTTTACGTTTGGTGATGCATGCCTTTTCATTGTGTCCCCGTTTGTGGCAAAAGTTACAGGTAGCTGTGTTGAATCGGTACACCTGGGGATGCATCTCGTGGCACCACCCACAGCACTGTGTTTTTTTTTTCTTGGATTCACCATAGTTGAGCAAAGGCTTGACTGCCGACTAGTGTGATGTGACCGATACGACGCCACATCAAATGTCCATCTGCAGGTGAGTGGCTCTCTCCATTCGTTGGGCGATGTCATATGTCTCAGTGATAGTGAGACTCATCCCCGCGGACAGGCGTTGTTGTAGACCTTCGTCGTGCCGTCCACATACATAACGGTCACGCACCATTAAGTGCAATGGAATCATAGTAGTATCAGCAGTTGTGGCAGTCGATCCTCCTTCATGCGCAGTAGCTGAAGGTGTCGAAGCCGACGTCCCGAAATTGCAGTCAGCATCCAACTTTTTGACAGCTGCTACGTAGTCGCTCAGTTTTAGCCTTCCAGTTGGTCTCGCCGTTGGTATGGGGCTTGGTTGTAGACATTCGATAGCCTTGGTTCATAGTGCTTTTGTAGCGCAGCTACAATGTTGTCGGTTGCTGGAGTGCGTGGCTGATTGAGGGCACAGACCACGTCGTATGTCTTCCCCCGCACATCCTTAGCAGGTTGGCTTCCTTCATCGCTTAATGAGTGATGGTGTTTGCTTCGAAGTAAGACTGTAGGAGTCC
This sequence comes from Rhipicephalus microplus, assembly GCF_043290135.1. NCBI lineage: Eukaryota > Metazoa > Arthropoda > Arachnida > Ixodida > Ixodidae > Rhipicephalus > Rhipicephalus microplus. The sequence goes on from NC_134708.1 coordinate 42,393,949, forward strand.
AAACCACAATGGCCTTGGTGAGTCATTGCATTCGGGTAGCCAATTTTGGAGCCCTTGCGTTGCCACGACTTGCAAATAAACTGTCAAAAGCGTTGCGTAGCGCAGGTCCAAATCTATTTCTTCACCGCTACTGTTAAGTCCGGAGTTGTCGTCGGCCTAAAGACGTACGCGCGAGGTGCAGTGGTCCAAAAAGCATAGACTTTCTGGATGGGTTATAACTTATTTCTTCCTAGTCGGACGTAGCAGCCGAACTGCCGTGACAAACGAGTCGAGACTCAGTTGTAACGAGCGGGGGAGATGGGCAGCAGTTGTCAACCTGACGCCTGCAGGCACGGGGATCCGCTTAGACGGTCAGCGTCAGCTCTATTCTCCACTGCACAAGTCCCTCAGCAACGAACAAGCCACTCTGTGGCGTCAGCTACAGACTCACATTTTTCCTTCTCTCATTCTATCACACTATCACCCCTTTTTCATAACACCAGCGTGTATTCCCTGCCCTGAATCTCATGCTTCTGCTTTACACATGCTTTCTCACTGCCCGGCTGATCCTCCCACACAGGCCCTAGAACGTCTTGTTGGGACTCCGGGTCCTGCCGGTCTCGTTTTTGGTAGCTGGCCCCGTAGCAGGATCCATCGTCTGACAATTCAGTGAGAAGAAGCGCCCGAACGAACGACAGAGATTTATTTACATGTTGAGAAGTGATCAACTGATCCAAAGAGAGAAGAGAGAGATATATACAAAACGTCTTCGGCATTTTATAGCGCCGCGTTGCCAACACTGGGCGCATTGTCTGCATCGTCAGCCAATACGGTGGCCCCGGTACCTCGGCCACGAGGGAAGGGGAAACACACCTCACAACACATGGAGTGGCACAACCTAACACGATGCCCAAAAATGGTCATGGCGCCCCAAAAAATGCCCAAACATGGTCAAGAACGCACAGCAGATTCCGGAATTCTCCCGGCGAGAGGGAGGAGCCTAAATGGGGAGGTGGGGGTCGACGACACAGTCGGTCAAGAACCGGTTCTCCCAGCAACTCCTCTTGCTTGGTTCCCTAGGGCCAGTCGTAACAGTGTCTCGCGCGGGGGGGTAAAGATCTCGATGGGCTGAGGTTTGCAGCCACTGTACGGAGAGATCAGCGCCGGCAGTCGGTTTGGTGACGACCGTCTTTGATGAAGTAGAGGGCACCACCTGCTTCATTGTGGTCTCAACAGACATCACATACGCACATGAAAACACAACTACTCAGCCGGTGAGCGCCGGACAATTCCGCCAAACTACACCAGGCAATTTTCCCCTTTAATTGATATTAAAGGAAATACACAATTTATTCAAAATGTTACTCATACGTTAAGGTGACACAAAACAACACTGGAAGCACACCGAACCAGAAACCCTGGATAGCCGTGTCTTCAACGTTTTCAAACAAGTACACCTAAAAGAGTAAAAAAAAAACAATCACTAGCCCTTGTCTAGGTCAGGAAAAAAATGCCAGAGTTCTCGAGACATACTCTCGCGTCAGGGGCATCGACTTAAGCCATCAGCGTTGCCATGGAGTACACCCTTTTTGTAGCGTATTTCAAACGTATATTGTTGCAAAACGAGGCTCCAACGCAGCAGGCGGCCGTTCTTAGAGGACATGGTCTGTAGACAGGTGAGAGGACCATTTCAAACGTATATTGTTGCAAAACGAGGCTCCAACGCAGCAGGCGGCCGTTCTTAGAGGACATGGTCTGTAGACAGGTGAGAGGACAATGGTCCACTTCCACAATGAACTTGCTTCCGGCAATATAATAAGCCAGTTTCTGGACTGCCCAAACCAAGCACGCACATTCCTTTTCGCTAGCGCTGTAAACCTGCTCGCGAAGGGTGAGTTTCCGACTAACATAGAGGACGGGATGCGCTTCATCCCCCTCATCCCTTTGACTAAGAACTGCCCCCATGCCTCTATCACTAGCGTCGCATTGGACTATGAAAGGCCTCGAGTAGTCCGGTGAACTAAGCAAAGGTTGGCTCGACAAGGCCGCTTTCAAAACGCGGAAAGCCTTTTCTTTCTCCTCATCCCAGTCAACCATTTGGGGCTCGGTCTTGCGCAACGCGTCAGTAAGAGTGCTGGCAATGTCGGAATATCTAGGAATGTACTTACGATAGTAACCAGCTATTCCAAGAAAAGCCCGAATATCAGTTTTCGTTCGGGGCTGGGGAAAGTCTCGGATAGCTGCCACTTTCATTTCAGAGGGACGGCGATGCCCTCGACCGATAACATGCCCGAGATAGAGTACCTCTGCTTGTGCTAGCTGACACTTGGGCGCCTTTACCGTTAAACCTGCTTCGCGTAGGCGTGTCAGTACTGCTCTCAAATGCGCCAAGTGTTCTGGCCAGGACGAGGAAAACACGGCGACGTCGTCCAAGTAAGGCAATGCGAAGTCCTCTTGACCCCGTAAAACCTTATCCATTAAGTTTGAAAAACAGTAAGGCGCGTTCTTTAGGCCGAAACTCAACACTTTAGGGCGGAATGTCCCCAATGGTGAAGTGAATGCAGCATACCGGCTCGCCCTCTCGGTGAGTGGCACCTGCCAGTAACCTCTCACTAGGTCTAGCGTTGAGATAAATTCCGCGCTGCTTACCCTCTCGACGCGTTCCTCAATGTGGGGAATCGGGTATGTCTGATCCTTGGTGATGAGGTTTAACTTACGATAGTCTACGCAAGGACGCGGATCTTTGCCGGGTACCTCCACAAGAATTAACGGGGAAGTGTAATCACTTTCACACGGCTCAATCACGCGCAATTCCAGCATCCTGTTAACCTCTGCTTTTATTAGCTCAAGCCGGCGAGGTGACACCCGATACGTCTTAGATCTTCTTACCGGTTCCGACGAGGTAAGCTTTATGTCATGAGTGAGGACGGATGTCCGGCCTGGCTCGCTTACAAATCTGTCCTGAAACTCGGTCAAAAGACCACGCAATTCCTGCTTCTGCTTCATTGTCAGCTGTGACATTGATACTAAACCCTCAACTCTTTTCTCAATCGGGACTTCGTCCGATTCGGGAGCTAATTCAGGAATTTCTGCCGGAACCTCTTACGGAACATTTAAAGTCATGTTCACGATAGCTTCCCTCTCTTTATAGGGCTTGAGTAAGTTGCTATGATACACCTGGTGTACCTTACGACTTCCTGGTAATTTTACCACATAGTTGGTGTCAGACAATTTTCGAGTTATCTCGGCCGGGCCGACCCATTGCACTTCAAGCTTATTCTTTTGGGAGGGCCTCAACAACATGACCCTGTCTCCTACAGCAAAGTGTCACGCTTTAGCTGTTCGATCGTAGTAAAGCTTAGCCTTCTGCTGTGCTTTGGTCATCGCACTCTCGGTCAGGTCTTGGGCTTTTGTTAGACGATCCAATAAGGTGAGGACATATTCCACTATTACAGGATCATCACCCTGACCTTCCCACGACTCTCTCAGCATACGAAGAGGAGACCGCAGTCTGCGGCCGTAAACAAGTTCCGCTGGCCTAAACCCTGTTGTCTCATGTGGTGCAGTTCTTAGTACAAACATCGTTGCAGGTAAGCACATTTCCCAGTCAGTTTTTTGTTCAAAACATAAGGCTCTTAACAATCGCTTCATCACGGAGTGAAGCTTCTCTATCGAGTTCGACTGCGGATGGTAGACTGAACTATGCAATAATTTCACGCCACACCGCTCTAGAAAGGTTGTCGTTAAGGCACTCGTGAAAATGGTGCCCTGGTCTGATTGTATCTCGGCAGGAAAGCCTACCCGGGCAAACACGGACAGAAGTGCGTTCACTACTTCCACGGAACTTAGCTCTTTTAGCGGGACCGCCTCTGGAAATTTAGTAGCTGGGCAGATTAAGGTCAGGATGTGACGGTAGCCTGAAGTTGTCTTGGGAAAAGGACCTACTGTGTCAATTACCAACCGACGAAAGGGCTCCGTGATTACGGGTACCAGCTTCATTGGAAATTTCGCCTTATCTCCCGGCTTACCCACTCGCTGACACACATCGCAAGATTTTACAAACCTCTCTACATCTTTAAAGCATCCAGGCAAGTAGTATTCCTGTAAAAGACGATTTTTCGTCTTCTTTACGCCTAAGTGACCTGATCATGATCCTCCATCACCAAACTAAGCAAATCCTGACGATACGCCTGAGGTACGACTACCTGGTCAAACTCTACTCCTCGCCTATCTAGATATTTTCGATAGAGTATGCCGCTCCTCTCTTGGAATCTCACATTTCGTTTGGCGATTCCCTCTTTCGAACTGTCCTGGAATTGCTTAAGCGTGGGGTCCCCCTTTTGTTCGGTTATTAATGAAGCGGGGCTCACCTGCAGCAGCCGACTGAAATTATCCGAAGTTGGCATGACACACAACTCTTTTGTAGTTCCTAGTACCTGGAATGTGTCACCCTCTGTGCTATCCTCTGTACTACCTGGAATCGGCTTGGGAGCAACGGCATTTTCTCTTTGCTCGGTCAACGAGGCGTAATTGACCCCTTCCAATTCGGGAGGAGGTTCATCGTCGTCTTTAGGAATGGTTGCCTCCGTGACTACGGCTTCTGCAGCCTGTTCTCGCACAAGTCGATTTGTTACCGTGGTGTCCAACTCGCAACCAGGCCCGTTGTCGATTTTAGGCTTGTTTGCCTCAGTGAATGTTGCTCTCGCAGCCAGCGCACGTGCCTTCGATCTAGTCAGTGCCTGCACTATGCCTTCTTCCAACGTTAGACCTTTCTCCTTCAGCATTTGATCTGACTTATTTGAAAATAAGTAAGGATACTGAGGGGGTAGATATGGCGATACTGCGGCTTCCGTTTCCAACGTACCAAATGCGCCTTTAAGGACAACTTTAGCTACGGGAAGGCACTGACTGTTTGCTTCTACGGCTTGTCTAATCCAGGCACAGTCTCCTGAATACTGTCCGGACTGAACAAAGGACGGATGAACTACGTCCATAGTGGCTGCGGAGTCTCTCAGAACCCGACACAGCTTGCCGTTCACGGTAAGGTCGTACATATAGGGCTCTAACAACTTCATGATCTCGTCGGCTTCATTTATAGATAAAAAGGCCACCTTTTCTTTCGGGCAATGTTTCGCGAAGTGCCCTGTTTCGTGGCAATTGAAACAAGCCGCCGGTTTTTTCGCCTCAAATTTCCTTTTGCTTGCCTCTGCCGACGCCCCATGGTTAGATGCATTGTTTTCCTCACCCTTTTGTGCGAGACTTGTCGGTTGTTTTCTAAACGGCGCCTTATTCGCTAGTAGGAGTTTTTTCCTTTTTGGCTCGCTGTTTGCCCCGAGGGCGCGGCGCGTAACGAATTCTTCAGCGAGCTCTGCGGCTTTCGTTACGGTGTTCACGTCTGGTCTATCCTGCACCCAGAACCTCACCTTTTTTGGTAACCTTTGATAGAATTGTTCCAGACCGATACACTCGAGCACCTTGTCATAATTCCCATACGCCTTTGCCTCTTTGAGCCACTCCCCCATGTTGGCCATTAACTTGTAAGCAAACTCCGGGTATGAATCATTGTTCTCTTTTACGGCGTTGCGAAATTTTTGTCTGAAACCTTCCGCTGACAACCTGTATTTCTTGAGAAGGCTCGACTTTACCTCACTGTACTCGTCAGCCTCCTCTTTCGTGAGGCGCGCGATTACTTCTGAGGCCTTCCCCGGAAGTAGGGACAACAAGCGTTGAGGCCATGTATCCTGGCTGAAACCTTGCCTTTCACAAGTTCTCTCAAAGTTGACGAGGAACAGCCCAATGTCCTCCCCTAGCTTGTACGATCTCATAAGGTCTGTCATTTTGAACCTGACCCGCTCTGCGGTACCGGATGCCTCGCTGCCTCCTGCTCTACTATTATTGCTAATCTCTAGCTCGAGGCGCTTCATTTCAAGCTCGTGCTTTCGCATCTTATCTGTCTCGGCTTCTGCCGCTTTTCTTTAGGCCTCCGCCGCCTTTCCTTCGGCCTCGGCCGCCTTTCCTTCGGCCTCTGCCGCTTGCCTCTCCTGAATCTCCTCGACACATTCTGACAGCTCGTCATCCTCCGCCCCCAATGCGAGAATCGCCTCTATCACCTCTGGCTTTCTTTGAGAGTCCGACACCTCCAGATTCAACTCCCTTGCAAGTAGCAACAACATGGACTTTCGCAGGGATTTCAGATTCATGGCTGCCTCCAGTACCGCTGTCTCTGTTCCACAAAGATTCCTGTCCTGCAACTAATTAACCTTGACGGCAACGACAGCTCTAGGTTCCTGCCTTGCCTCAAGTTTTCCGTTAACTTAGTCTACAAATAAAGCTTCAAAAAGCTCTTATACGGAATCCTGCCCTGCCACTGTTAAACTTGACGCCACTGACAGAAAGAGCTTAACCAAGCTATCACACAATTTCTGCCTGACGCAAGTTACCTGTTAACCCAATGACCAAGACAGCCCCTCTCTACCAGCTTTTACTTAACACATAGAGTAAATGCCTGGTAAAATTTAACAGAGAAAGCCGGCACTCACCCAGTTCGCAGTCATGTCTCCGGCGTCGTGCCTCTCAGAAGTGCCGTTCGATTCCCTCTGGAAGTCGATGAACTCGTGTCATCCTTCTCCTGTCGTCCCGTTGTTGGACTTCGGGCTCACTCCGTCCAGTGGTCGCTTTCGGGGTTATCGGCATCCCGCCGCTGCCATCCAGTTGTTGGGACTCCGGGTCCTGCCGGTCTCGTTTTCGGTAGCTGGCCCCGTAGCAGGATCCATCGTCCGACAATTCAGTGAGAAGAAGCGCCCGAACGAACGACAGAGATTTATTTACATGTTGAGAAGTGATCAACTGATCCAAAGAGAGAAGAGAGAGAGAGATACAAAACGTCTTCGGCATTTTATAGCGCCGCGTTGCCAACACTGGGCGCATTGTCCGCATCGTCAGCCAATACGGTGTCCCCGGCACCTCGGCCACGAGGGAGGGGGAAACACACCTCACAACGCATGGAGTGGCACAACCTAACACGATGCCCAAAAATGGTCAGGGCGCCCTAAAAAATGCCCAAACATGGTCACGAACGCACAGCATATTCCGGAATTCTCCCGGCGAAAGGGAGGAGCCTGAATGGGGAGGTGGGAGTCGACGACACAGTCGGTCAAGAACCGGTTCTCCCCGCAACTCCTCTTGCTTGGTTCCCTAGGGCCGGTCGTAACAGTCTCAGTACCTGAGAGGACTGAGACCCTACTACGTTCAGAGGACCCGGTTGAGCAGACAATGGCTGTCGACCGGGCTGCTAGCGTCACAGAGCACCGCCAAATAACCTCTTGAACACAGCGGGATCGTGTGCGCGCCCAGGAGCCTGCGTTCTCCCAACTCCTCTGTTGAAATAAAGTTTTTCTCCTCCTCGGTGCTCGGCTACGTGTGTCAGTCGGGACATAACAGCAACGCAGTTTCGCAACCCTTATGATTTTTTACTCAAGCTCATAGGCATCTGCTGCACGCTGCTTATAACCTTAATTAAAATATTCCTCGTTATTTGAGCACAGTTATTCGCTAAGCTGCTCCGAAAGTTTCGTTAAATTTTCTTAAAAATGGCCAGTAAAGGAATTTTCGGTAATTTCAAAGCGCACTCAAAGCTCATATTGAGCGATCGTTTGTGCTAAGTAAGTATCGTTCTCCGACGAGCCACTTACTCTGGTACGAGCCGTCTGGAGACACCGGAATGTCGAGCACGAAGTAGTCGCAAAGGCCCGAACGAGGCATAATGCTCCCACTAATGATTCTCCTTTCGGCGGGGTCCGCCCCGTACAGTGCAGACATGAGTTGGCACACCAACACAGGACGCGCTGCAAAGAGATCGAGTACGCAGCAGCTATAGCGTTGTGGATTTTGTGAAAAGCACTCTCCAGACATTCAAGGGGCCCCTAAATCAACCTGACCATACAGTTTCCAAAAAATTAATTAGTGATCGTTCAGCGACCATGGGAATGATGGGAAGCACACGAATTTGCCTAGCCTTCGTGCTTTGCGGACTTCGAAGGCACTTGTGGTTTTCTTTATTGCCGTGAGTGCTGGTTTTGTTTCGATTAAAAAAAACGAACGATTGTGAACTTCGTAGCCCGATTGGAATCGGTGAGCCTAAGATGTTAAGGTGAGAAAGTTGAAAAGCCGAACATTTGATGATTGTTGTTTCGTGAAAAAGCAGCTCCAAGCCACGAGAAGCCAAACGGAGCCGAATGTACGAATGTTAGACAAATCCAAGTCCTACCCATCGTTTCTGTGCTCGCTGAAGCGCTATATGGTGCAGCTCCTATAGAAACTATAGCGCAGGAGTTCCCTCTAGTGTATTTAGAGCAAATTCTATGACACTAAGTTCGAAGGCGAAACAATGGTTTTCCTTTCGCACTTTCGCTGCCCTTCCAACAAACGCCATCTCCTCCTCACCCCTTATTTCTTCACAGAACGCGTCGAACGCCAGCACCAAGCGTCTCCTCCCCACCATTTATTTCTTCACAGAACGCGTGGAACGCCAGCACCAAGCGTCTCCTCCCCACCACTTATTTCTTCACAGAACGTGTGGAACGCCAGCACCAAGCGTCTCCTCCCCACCATTTATTTCTTCACAGAACGCGTGGAACGCCAGCACCAAGCGTCTCCTCCCCACCACTTATTTCTTCACAGAACGCGTGGAACGCCAGCACCAAGCGTTCAGATAGACGGGATTTCACGCCTGTCGTGTTCACGCTGTTATCTATTGCCTGCGCTGTTGCAAACGCTGAAAGCATAGGAAAATCAGTTTCTCACGCATGCCAATCGTGCAATACAAGGCAGAATGTGCATGCGACTGTTTGGTAGTACGGAACAATTCACACTGCAGATGTCTCTCTAATGTTGACCAATCAAGGGCCTATTTCGTCTTGATGTCACGTGAACGTTTTGCTGACAGCACGAATTGGTCCGCGAGAATGGGAAATACTGAGATATAATTAAGCGCTCATTTTTTTTTCAGAGACTGTTTAGGGGCCCTTTAAACCAAAATATCCAGTGATACCACAAGTTCCCAAATGATATCACGTGGCACAACGTCGATAAAACTTGCAAAAAAAAACTCGTCAAAAAAAACTCGCTAGATATCAAAAGGCACTTTGGAAAATAATAGGTTCACCTGTTGTCGTCTATAGGTTACCACAGGATCTACCCCACCCACCAGTTACTTCTCTATAATATAGAGCGCGCGCGCTCGCGCGCGCGCGCGCACGCACACACGCACACACACACACACACACACACACACACTAAATCACTCACGGTTGCGCTTGTGTGTATTGCATGTGACGTTAGCGAAGCTCACAAGTAAACCCACGAAGTAAAATTTACGAGGTACCTCGCACACTGTGTAAAGTACCTCGAGAAGTTCTCTCAAAACGACTGGAAGGGGAAAACCATCCGATGCGATAGTTTTACCGTACAATTTACAACATTTCAACGCCGGTTTGCTTTTTTGGTTTAGATTCTGCGAACTCTCGCAGCATCCGCAGCCTTCTCCATTCGAAAATCCCGAAACTTTCAAGGTCTCGTGGAATTGGTGCTTCAACGTCACCAGGATCAAATGAAGGCGCAACTAGCCCGGTCATGATATATTTGAGCTCCCTTATTTTAGTAGCGCCAACGCCGCAAATACGGAGTGAGTAAGCAGCTCGATCGGCAGGAGCCACGCTACAGATATCACGTAAGTGTTTTTTTTTTTTCATTTTCGTGCAAGTACTTTTTGGGCGAGAGACCGCTCTCACGAGGTAAGGTCTTTGTTTTAGCAACGCCAACGCTGCTTCGAATTTGAGAAGCCGGATACCTGCGCCACAGATACAAACCTGATCTGGTGATGTGCACCTTTACTGGGATCTTGAACCTCTTTTCCGGGCAGTCATCGATTGACCTCACTGTCGTAGTTTATCGACTCACGAATCGTTCGCCGCAAATTTTTTTTTTTTTCACACACGGGAAGTACGAACGGTGTGACGGGGTTTTATGACACGCTTTCAGCGCTTTCCCTTCTTTGTCCCCGACTAGCTCTCTGGAAGCTACAAAAGGAGTATCGACAAGGGGGAAGGAAGCTTAGTCACCTACGCAACATGACCTTTAGTGTGTGTCAAAGCGCGACTGCTCCCTCGCGTGTTGTTGTTTCACAATTTTAACAGATGTAGACAATTTGCCGTGGGACACCTGGGCGCCGCAATCTTGGGCTGTTATGTCGGTGTTTTCTTGTTCCTGTATACCACGATGTAAAATCATAAGGCTATGAAACCTCGCATGCACTAACTCAACCGTTTCGATGGGTATGCGTCTACTGTAACACTGCACGCATAGGGTTTTCCAAGAACTAGAGAGGACTCTGGCGCTGTGATCGTTCAGCGACCATGAGTATGATGTGTAGTACACGGGTTTACCTAGTCTTCGTGCTTGAGGGCTTCGAAAGCACTTGCGGCTTTGTTTATTGCTGTGTGTTGATTTTGTTTCGGAAGCAAGAACGAACGACGATAGTTATAGCACGAGAACGAAACGAAGACACAGATACAAGATATAAACCCATACGTAATAGCCATGGAGCCCGGCACATGGCGTCACCCTATGCATGGCAAAAAGTGCATCTGATTCGAAGGTCGCTCTTGGTCAAGTTACTTATCGGCCAATAGTAACGACCATCTGCATGGCAGAAAGTCTTCTGTATGACGGCCTTCCGAAGAGCTTGAGCACTCATGTGCGCAGACAGGGCACCTATGAATGTATCAACTTTGAGATACGCTTGTGAACGCTTTTTGCCGCGTACTCGGGTGTTCACAGCAGAGTTCTTCTTGTGGTATATCTTCTTCCGCCCAACACGAGGGATTGCTCAGAATCTTCTGAGAAAATGGGGGATCGAAAGAGGGGCGGGTGGTAGGGATGATCTCTCTTTCGCCTCCAAAGCCCATGGCACTACCACTACAGTGACTCCCGCTTTCCTCGTGTCACCGATTAGAACAAATGAGCGGCACCACTGTGGGCACAAATTGACATTTCTGCAGGAATGTGGTTCTTGTGGTGACAGTAAGTACTGAGAACAAAAACGCCTGGACACCCCTCTCCTTTCCTGTTATACTTTGACCCCCTCCCTCTACCTTCCTAAAATTCGTGGATGGATCTAACCCTGCCCTGAGCATGTCCGCCTACGCATATTCCGCCTACGGCGCAGGGCGCTTATCCCACAACACCAGCAGTTTCTGCAGAATAACCTTTTTTTTTTCCTTTTTTTTCAAGTCCGTGTTTTGAGACGTAATTCGTACGAACAACACCGAAAACGTGACGAGACACAATGCGAGGAAAAAGAAAATGTTTTTCGCCTTCCAGTTCTCTTAGACAAGTGCAAAAGTCTAGTCGTCTTATGCAAGTGCAAAAGAAGCCATGTGTTTTTTGTTGTTTTGTTTTTTAGCCCCGAGGCGAAAGAGCTTGAATGTGATTTCGTAGAGCACTTACTCTTCGGAGGGACATACGGTGTCGTTGACGTTGACGACGTTGTAGTCGCAGTCGTAGTCGTGGTCAGAGTCGTCGTAGTGGGAGTCAGGGTCATTGTCGTAGTCGTTGTTGGAGTCGGAGTGATTGTCGTAGCCGTAGTCGTGGTTGCTGCTGGGGTAGTGGTCAATGTCGGAGTCGTTGTCGTAGTCGTTGTAGGGGTCGTGGTCGGAGTCGTTGTCGGAGTCGTTGTCGGAGTCGTTGTCGGAGTCGTTGACGGAGTCCGTGTGATTCTCCGTGTCCTCGTCGTGCCTCTCGTCGGCATCGACACCGTAGTAGAAAGTGGAATCCCAGGCGCTCGGGTCGTTCCACCTAATTTTACGAAGATACGCGAAATAATGAATGACCGCAAACGTAAAAACAACAATCCGAGCGTTATCTTACAGGCCAACGCGCACGTCCGCTTTTCCGTGAACCCCCGCTGTTGTCCGACACTTCGACCAAATGTTGTGGCAAAGTACAAGGTTGTCTGCTCCGACCACAGCGTAGAGCGAGCCCGCTTCGGTGATACTAGGTTAAATCTTTCTCTACTGCTATTTCGAAGCGAATAACACGGAATATACCGTATTTGTTTCATATGTTAGCTCATTCATGAAAAATGTGCAGTAGTTAGCAAACCTGTAAGATATAAACAAGCATGAATGATTTGAGATTAAGAAATGCCGACTGAAAGCTGCGCGTACACATTCACACATACCTGCTTACAGTACTCACGCATTAAAATAAGAAAAAAAAATATAGTTTAGTAACGCACTTACATTCAAGTGCAGTGCTTGCAGTGCGTGTAACATATGTGTAATTGTGGCTCGAACAATTGCACCAAGGCCAACCTTGCCTTTAGTGGAAAAATTTGCAATGGCATGACGTGGTTATCATTAGGAGCCGGTAATAACAATGTTTATACAAAAAATAATAGCGCATATTAAGTTTTGATTACTGTACCACTCATCTAAAAGGTAAAACGTCCAAGACCACGAAATCATTGCCGGACTGACATAATGGGTACTCCTCAGAAGCGTATTTGTGGAGTACTCTTCCAAGTTTCCAAAACACGAAAAATTTCTACTAAAAAAAACGTGCGTCGGTAAAAACTTGAGGTGCACATTCGTATACTTACTCGTCCTGTTAGGGGTGGCTGCTGAGAAAGGACAAGGAAGATTAGAATTCACGGTGAAGTTTCATTAAAACATCAGGCTCACATACCAGCCGCCTAATGCAACTATTGTTATCTATTCATATTGCCTCAATTGGCAGGTATAATATATGTTGTTTTGTTTTCGCAAAACGTAGGCAAGCTTGAGCCACGCAACGCGAATGCAACATCGGTTCACAAAAAAAAGGCACGTTTCCATTCATGCCAAGCATGTTGGCATGCTGCAAAACGTGCATTACGACGCACAAGGCTCTAATAATAAGCGGTGTATTGCGAAAAGGTGCGAGTGAAGGAAACTCCAAGGAACACTCACCAAAGCAAGAGAAGAAGCTCGAACAGCGCTCGTTTCTCGATAGATGATACATGTACTTATCTATTATCGACGCACTGTAATAAAGTCCTGCTCGTAGGCGATGAGCCACGGGTGGCAGAAATTGTCTTGTTGGCTCTCGCGAAAGACAGGCAGAGCAGGGCAGGCCGCCACGTCTCCGGCGTCCAAGGCCAATATCTACACGCTTAGAAATTCATACATCGTAAGTACAGTTGATCACAAAAGTGTTAATAATCAGCAACGAGCGTGTAACCCCTACAGTGGGATCACCATCGTGCTTTCTGCATCACATCGATTGCTCCAAGGGTCGACCCAGCACATCTGCGCCATGGTCCATTCACTTTGCCGACCGGGACTTCTACCACACAAGAAATATTTCTGCATCCACTCAACACACGAGCCAACCGTACCACCGCCCACCCGTTATACCCACCGATTATCCACCGACACACAAACATCCACCAAACACACTCATCGGGTGTTCCCCGGGGCCAACTATTATCGGTAGCAAGCGCCACCACGTCCCATCATACCCACCTGAATTCCACCATAAATTTCATAATCGGCAATGTTGAAATTTTAATAGAAACAGCGTCGTAACATTCTCTTAGTTTATCAAGCTGATTCTAGTGATGAGCTGAACACGTTAGCTCTCTAGATGCACATAAATGGTGTTCGAAAGTGAATAACACGCCACGAGTCTTAAAAAGGGTAGTTGTCTATGGAATATATTCTCAATACATTTTTGTTATGTTATACTGGCCTCTAAGCTTGACCATTTGTATATTTATTACCTAAACAAGTGGTGACGAGAATCGTATACGCATGCCTGCGGCTGAGATGGTGCATTATATGTTTGAGGGCGTAGTAATTGACATTCGCTTAACACTTCAGCCTAAGATGGCGGCATCTATGTTTCTAATCTTAGTGTATATCACGAGATGAAAGCGTTACTGCAGTCGTCAAACTCAATGAAGGTCACGCTTTCGAAATAATAAAAAGCAATTAGCAGCTTTTTTTTTAACGAGGAAGATAGCAGATTACTACAGCAATGCGCAAATGAAACTTATGAAGATGGTAACGGATTACGCTGTATCTGGACGTGTTTCCTTTGTAATAGAAAAAGACACCTTGACCTCCCGCAAAACTATGAAATTGGTATAAGAAGCTTTCATGTGAAGAAATAGAACAGTCATTATTGTAGGGCTGTAGTCACACAGAACACTCTGCGACTTCCGTCTAGTTGTACGAGGTATTGAAATTCGATTTACTTCAGCCCCTGAGGGCAATGTTCATCAACAACTGATGCTGGTTTGCAATTTAGTTCATTCGAATAACGACAGTGCGTGCCCTGTGTCACCTCAATGCCTTAAAATGCATAACATCAGGTTCGATGTACACCTTCAAAAGAAGCTTATACGAGAAACGCATTTGGACAATTCCTTGAATAAAACCAACCTTTATAAATGTTCATAGTTGTACGCAGGGGTATACCTTAAGAGTCATAGTAGAGCCTTAACAATACGGATCAGTTACGGCCAACAAGGCTTTCCAATGAAGCGGTGGCAAAAGTAACACTGTCACGATGAATTCCCGCGTAACGAATCACAAACAATTCGCTTCAAATTGTAGCTAGTCGGTCTAGGCTGCTGCTATTCTCTATCTCTTCAAAACCGAGACAACGGCAGCACCATGTGTCCTTCGCATTGTGGCAGCCTTACCTGGGGTATGATAGTTTAAGTATTCTGTGGTCAAACCGGCTGTAGGTGTTTCCGTGATCAATGAGAACTTCGGGCCTCGTCTGGCCAGGTGCGTAGCATGGACGTTCGACACTTCGCAGGAACGTGCCGGAACTGTCCAGGTGTTACCTGCGTGCCTAATCATCACACTAACGTATCTACAAATACTCTCCTCGCTGTGTGTCAAGGCGGTGAATTGGCCAGAGTAAACATGGTTGGCTATGGGCCGAGGCTGTGCCGCTGAAGCCCAAGGCTGCTTATGGAAGCAGCTGTCAAAACAAAGACGAGAAACAGCTCAAGACAAACGAAGATGTTCTGATGCTTATGCGTTCGTTTCATCATTGTTTCGGACGCACGCTCCCACAAGCTATCTTAACGAACGAGGGCACCACTCCGTCTTAACCAAGATGTACAGTGCGTCCTGGAACGCTGATTGTAAGACATGCAGCGAGCGGAATGGAAGGAAAACTTATGGTCGTCTCTCGTACTAACGTACTCCTTTTGCTACGGCTGCACCTGCTTACCCCAGCCATTGGAACGAGCCCTCGCCAGGAATGGTTTGTCTTAGTGGCTCATGCCCACTATGACTTAAAGGTGAAGAAGAGGAAAGGTGGCAACAACAGATACATCATAAAGCGAAGCAATAGTTCAAATAAGATGGCGGACAAGTGACTGAAGCGGACAAAATAGGTATAAAAGCAGGAAATATTGAAGGGATTCTTTTACCTTGAAGAGAACATGGCAAACGAGTGAGTGAAACAACTTTATTGTTGATCCGTCATATAGGGGAAGACGTAGGGGAATTAAAGGAAAACTCTAGCGTGCTCGGACTTCCCGGAGCCGCAACCTACTTGCGTCAAACCCGTGGGGGTGCCGCTTTCAGCCACTGGCGTTCCAGGATGCCAAGCACGTGCTGGACCACCATTGTTGGCTCATGATTTTGGTGCTGATGTTAATTGGCATTTCTTCTTGGTTACTCGGCGGTTGCGCACAGTCCCAGAGAAGATGTCACTGTGTGGCCCGCGCCTTCTTGCAGAGTTTGCATATATCTGTGAAGTATACCTCCGGGCAGACGTGCTTTGCCCAGACGGGGGTTTATATGGCTTGTACTTGCAACTGCCGTAGTGTGGTTGCTTCGCTGCGTTGTAGGTCTCGGTGAGGCGGTGGGTAGAGGTGCCTGCTCGTTCTGTACCACTGCAGAATATAGGTCGTCATTAAATACTCTTCGTCTTCGGCATCGGGTGGTTCCGGTTCCGAGGAATGTGTTGACGAAGACCCGCGGCTAGTTAGCGCGTGTGCCTCTGTATCTGCCTTCTTGTTGCGGTTTGGGCCCGTGTCCAGCGTCCCAACTTGCGCAGGAAACCACTTGTCGGTAACGTTGGTTTCCAGTCTTGTTATCGTTGAACATACTCTTGCGAGGGTTCCATACACATTTTTGTAGCAAAGTTGACTATTGTCGGCTTCGGGTCGCTGAGAACCGTGCGGCGATCCGGGATCACCAGTGTCACTGTGATTGCAAACTCCTCGGCTTGTGTGGGCGACTTGCATCGTACGGCGCCGTTCTCTGGGCTTCTGCGATTTCTTCAAATGTGTTGTGAAATCCCAACGCGAGCATGAGTTCCATGTTGGTGGGCGGGTATAGGCCCAGAGCCGTCTTGTACGCCTTTCTGATTATCGCGTCGATCTTGATCTTCTCCGCCACTTTCCAATTGTGGAAAGAGGCTACGTAAAAGATGTGGCTGACTGCAAACGACTGAATGAGTCGTAGTAGACAGTCTTTTTTTATGCCCTTTACCGCGTGGCCACCTTCTTGAGTAAGCGGGTGGCCAGCGAGAGCTTTGTGTGGAGCTTCTATACCGTCACGTTGTTGTGGTTTAAATCCTGGTGGTGCAAACCCAAAACTCTGAGCGTCAACACGTGTGGCATCGACGTTTATTCTTGGGTTACCACGTTGATGTGCGGTGTTGTCGGGCGTCGCGCACGTTGCGGTGAGATCATTAGCTGTTCTGACTTGGTTGGTGAACATTTGAGTCCGGCGGGTCGTAGGTGTTCGTCTACGGTGACGACGGCCTCACAAGGCGAACGAAAAGGAGGATGTGGCAAGTCGAAATCACTCACCTCAAATTCTGGAGTCATGTTTGAGATAGAACACTGTGTGTCACTCTGACCTCGAACCAAAATAGAAAAAAATTATTACAGCATTTTAGCAATTTTTAAGATGGAAGCCAGTAGCTTCGGCTGCGCATTCTGCGGTGCCTGTTTCCCTTTATTTTCGCACGAAGTCATGCTTCTGTGTTGTTGGCACTCCTATTCTCGCTATTTTTCTCCTAGTGAACGACACACAACCGTTCCATGGCAGCACCAATAGGCAACTGCTGATGCAGAGCTAGATAGCTAGCCCGATATATAAGCCACGAGACAAAATGGCACAGCTATTGGTGAGAAGACCCGCCGCCGAACGTCACGACACTTGCGAAAGAGGTATCGGCAGTGCGAGAAGGAGAGGTGTGCCGTAAATGTTTAACTTCACTGTAAGAGTTTCGTCTGCTGGAGCAGCAGTTTTCGTTATAGTCGGGCCACTAAATATCGCAATAGGCATATAATCACCCGCAACGTGCCAGTCATGGCCTGAGCGGCCTCGGCAGATAATGAAGTGAACGGGCAGCAAAGGCTGTCTTATTGCCCCTCATATATACCATTTGTAAGGATCATTTTTAGCCCGAAAGTGTTTCCCGCCAGGGCCCACCACAGCTCCGCTGATGTATTTCCGTCATGCATGACGTTGTATATTATGTACTAACCGATTGCGAAAAAAAATCGCACCATCTTCCCAAAGGGAACCCTGATGGGATGCGAAGCAGCAGTGTTGCGCACGGGTGGTGTCACGCGTTGAATGGTGGTATCGCGGGTGCTGCGGTGAGCGCTGGAAGATTCACGAACATTGGTAGCGGCAGGTGTTGCGGGCGAACGGACGAGGCGGCAGCTGCGAGTGCTGCGGCGAGCGCGTGGCAGGTGAGGGAGAGAGTGGCGTCACCGTGCACTGCGAGGAGAGCGTGACGTTAACGCGCAGCAGTGGTGGGACCTACTTGGCACCACTCCAACACTTGCTGCGAGGGGAGCACACAGGCTAGTCAAAGAGCTGCTTTTCAACTAAAAAACGAGAAGATTTCGTCACGGGCCATCGAACCAGCCACCTACCACTCCGCAGCGCGTTGCGCAATACACTAGGCCATGAAATGTACATTGTCAAGTTCACTAAGGGCAAGCCATTTATCTATACACCATATATACCATTTGGCGGTCCTCGGAGCTCCACAACTTCAGCACGTTGTCGACATTATCATTCAGATGAAGTGCAGAGCTTGCGTTTTGGTCAGCGCGTGTCGCCACGCAGCAAAGTCTTCCCTGCATGCGCGCTTATCAGGCTCGTCATTCAGAAGTGCATAAAGGTCACTTTGCTCGCTGCCACCGCCGCAGCGTTTACGAAAGGAGCCCAATGCTTTCACACGACGAAGCAAGAATTGTGAGAATTGTTCGTGCTTGTCATGAGCATATACTCGTGCGTTCGTTTCGTGCATCGCACCTTAAGTGGCGAGCTGAGATGGTTGTCAGTCGGCGCTCGTCCAGTGTACGCTCTTTTCGTGTATGTTTTCTGCTTGAGGTGCACACTGCAAGTTTTGAGTGGCTTGCCGTTCTTCACGTGGCTTTGCAATTTGCTGCCGTAGCATTCATTCCTTCACCTTTGTGGTGAAACAGTGCACAATAAACGCTCAACTACGTCTGTGAAGATGATTTGATATGTGGGGTTTAACGTCCCAAAACGTGATTACGAGAGACGCCGTAGTGGAGGGCTCCGGAACTTTCGATCTCACCTCGATTTTATCTCGCCTCGATAAAACCCTGCACCCGTATGCCATCACTTGAACGAGCTGCACAGTTTGGTCAGTGTAGCGGGAACGAGCAGCTGAGGTTATGTTTTAGAAATACGTAACAGTTTGTGAATGATGCACTTGGCGGCGTGTGTTGTGAAAAATAATTATTCATTTAAAGCTATAGCTTTAAATGAATGAAGGAGTATTTGTTGGTGAAGCTACAATTCGTTTTTCTTTTTTTTTCGTATGCTGACCCACAGATAAGAAAGCCTGCAACGAAGTGACTGAAATCATCAGCTGATCCTTCTGAATGTTTGCCTCTGCCGCCTCACGACAAGAACTTATAACGAACTCATACCGCAGCGGAAGGTAGTGCTCGTGCACCTGTGAGGCGCCGTATCATTTGAAAATGCATATGACAGTGGCAATACTGTGTAATACTTAGTTCATCTGGTGGCACATGCTCAATAAAGGTTCTTTTCGGGACATTTGTGCTGTGATTATTGCATGAAACTTGCAAAACAGCTATGAGCTTCAAATGCGAAACCACCATACATTCATGATGCGTGGTGTAGCGGATGCTCTATGTTTAGTGCGCGAAAAAAAAAGCAGCACCTTCGGCATGGGTCTAAACGAACTGATTTAGATTTTGCCTGGGCATGCATATGGACACAGTTTTACTGCATGCAGCAATCAAGAAATGATATTCTAACAAAATAGTATATTATTTTGTAATGCAAAAGCCTTTGAGCTTGCCTGTTTAAGAGTACAGTCACTGCATGCACATCGCTAAGATGTGCTTGCAGCGTCGTGAATTGGCTGCTGTGAGCTACAATGGCCCTGAAAACTAAAGTGCCACAACATAAAGCACTAACACTAGATTCATTTCTGAACTCTTCCCATCCAACGGCAAGCAGCTGCACTAGCGAATATATATAAGTGCTATAGTATTGTGGCATATATTTTTAATGTGTCAAAATTATCGGCATTGTGAGAACTTAGGGAAATTTTACATCGGTAAGTATCCGCTCAAAACTGAGTGAAAGGAAGTACGGAATGTTGTAATACTCTTTGGGGTTTTGCGTGACAAACCACTTGATGATAGCGAGGCACGCCTTTAGTGGAGGGCAATGTGCACAAACATCACACGGTACTCATTCCACCTACATCGCAAAACAAAGGCCACGGCCGGGATCAAACACGCGACGCTCGGGTGAGAGCAGAGCATCGTAAGCACCACTTTACCGCGGCACACACGTACGGAGCATTGAAGAACAGTAATATTCGAAGGATGGCGTTCTTCCTGACCCCGCTAAGCTACGTGCTGTTCGCGAGTTCCCGAGGCCCGCGTCTCTCAAGCAGCTGCGTAGTTTCATTGGGCTTTGCTCATACTTCCGCCTCTTCGTCCGAGATTTCGCCTCGATCATGGCGCCTCTGACAGACCTACTTCAGGGAGACCGCAATCTATCTGCGTGGTCTCCAGCTTGCGACAGTGCCTTTGCAAAGCTCCGTGAACTGCTTACAACACCACCCATACTGCGTCATTTCGATTCAAGCGCTCCCACAGAAATCCACACAGATGCTAGCGGTGTCGGTCTTGGCGCTGTACTCGCCCAACGAAAGCCTGGTTACCAAGAATATGTTGTTGCGTACGCGAGCCGCACTCTTACACGAACAGAAGCAAATTATTCGGTAACTGAGAAAGAATGCCTAGCGATTATCTGGGCCATTACAAAATTTCGGCCTTATCTGTACGGCCGCCCTTTCGATGTTGTTACCGACCACCACGCGCTCTGCTGGTTATCCTCCCTCAAAGATCCCTCAGGACGCTTGGCACGATGGGCTTTACGGCTCCAAGAGTACGACATCCGCGTCATTTATCGCTCAGGCCAGAAGCACGCCGATGCCGACGCTCTTTCGCGTTCGCCTGTTTCTACTGACATTGCGAGTGTCTCCATCCAAGACAACTTCCTTCCACTATCAGGACCCATCAACATGGCTGCGGAGCAGCGCAAAGATTCGTGGATTGCGTCTCTGATGGATTACCTATCTGAAACACTCGCCCACCCGCCATCTCGAGCGCTACACCGACAAGCCTCTCACTTCGCCATACGTGATGGAACACTTTATCGCCGCAACTACCACCCTGACGGTCGCAAATGGCTACTCGTCATACCCAGGCATCTCCGCGCCAGCATATGTGCTGCTTTCCATGCCGATCCGCAGTGTGCGCACGCCGGTTTGTTTAAAACCTACGCCAGGCTACGTTTTCGGTTTTATTGGCGCGGCATGTACACATTCGTTCAAAAGTACATTCGATCTTGCACAGAGTGCCAACGCCGCAAGCACGATCCTAACCGTCCTACTGCACCAATGCAGCCGTTACCGTGCCCAGTGCGACCATTCGACCGGGTTGGAATAGACCTTTATGGTCCTCTACCATATACATCAGCTGGGAATCGCTGGATTATTGTAGCGATCGACCATCTCACGAGATATGCAGAAACGGCCGCTCTACCAGCCGCGACGGCACGTGACGTTGCGTCTTTCCTGCTGCAACGTTTTGTTCTGCGTCATGGCGCTCCACGTGAACTTTTGAGCGACCGAGGCCGCGTCTTTCTCGCGGATGTTATTCGAGAACTTCTTGCAGAATGCCATGTAATTCACCGCTGTACTACCGCATATCGCCCACAAACAAATGGCTTGACCGAGCGTTTCAACCGTACTCTTGGCGACATGCTTTCTATGTACGTCGCCTCCGACCACACCAACTGGGATCTTATCCTTCCTTACGTCACGTACGCTTACAACACGGCACCTCAAGCGACGACAGGCTTTTCTCCATTCTTTTTACTTTATGGTCGAGAACCATCGTCTCCAATTGACACCATTCTCCCCTACCGACCCGACTCATCCGAAGGCACACCAGTTTCCGAAGCCGCGCGGTATGCGGAAGAATGTCGGCAATTAGCTCGCACCCTTACAACACAAGAACAAGGGCTACAGAAATTTCGTCACGACGATGGACGGTCCAACTACCAATTTTCGCCCAACTCTCTTGTTTGGCTGTGGGTGCCCCCCAGTGCTGCTCCTGGTACCTCTACAAAGTTTGTCAGCAGGTACCATGGACCTTATCGCGTCATAAAACAAACTTCCGCTGTTAACTACCTCATCGAACCCCTCACGGCCACTGGGGACCTGCGTCGCCGAGGCCGCGAAATCGTACATGTGAATCGCCTCAAACCATATCACGAACCACTTGTCCTCACGACACCTTAGAACACTTACTTGGCACCATCTTCAGCGAGGGGGAAATATGTAATGATGATTGTAGTGGGTCATGCAAATCTCGGCACACATATTGTCAGTGCTAAGCACGAGACGCTCGGCCCGGTCTGTCGCTGATTTTGATAGCTAGGCCTACGCTTCTACCTGGTCTCGGATAACAGTTTTGACTGTCTCCGTTCTATATTATACTTGTGTCACCGAACGTCAGTGCACGAAAGGCACGTCTTGCGGACCGACACGATTAGCGCGAAGACGAAAAGCAAGCTAACATTCCTATACACAACCTTCAAAGTCAAGTGTGAATTCCACTTCGTGCGGCTTCTGGCGGACATGAGACTCGGAAGCGCCCCGCCGCGGTGGTCTAGTGGCCAAGGTACTCGGCTGCTGACCCGCAAGTCGCGGGATTGAATCCCGGCTGCGGCGGCTGCATTTCCGATGGAGGCGGAAATGTTGTAGGCCCGCGTGCTCAGATTTGGGTACACGTTAAAGAACCCCGGGTGGTCAAAATGTCTGGAGATTTCCACTACGGCGTCTCCCATAATCATATGGTGGTTTTGGGACGTTAAATTTCTCATATCAATCAATCAATCGAGACTTAGAAGTGGGGCTTTTTAGGACATGACGATAGTTACACCACGAGAACAAAACGACGACAAGGGAACAAGGAGGAGACGCGAGCTCGAGCACGGACATGAGATGTCTGCAGGCAGAGTCCTTGCACAACGACAGATGGGCTACAGGCTTTCACGCCACAACAAGTGATGTGTTTGGCATCCAGGACCTCTTCGCCTTCCATGAGGTATCGTATCCAAGTTTGTGAAACGTTTAGGTGGCGCACAATATACGACTGCAAAAAGGGTAGAACCATCGCTAAGCGAAAAAGAAGAAGGAACACTTCAGTGCAGGCCCACATAGGCTGAGCAACTTCGATACCTTCTTCTCACATGACGCCGCTTTGCCTCACTGCGGCGAATAATTCATGAAAGACCGATTGGTATGCTCGGATTGCCAGTCAATGCAACCACCCTATTATCGTTCGGAGCAAGTCAGTTGGGTGTGGGCCGCAGTGCTATTCTGTCAGCGCTACATAAATTCATTCAGGCAACCGGAAGGATACGCTGCTAGTGGTAATGCCAGATATATTCAATTATTTGACTCCTTTCCTCATTCTTGTTAATTCGTTTTATATAATCTGGTTTATCGAATTCTTCTGCACTTTTTCACGTTTTTTTAAAGGAACTTTATTATTGTTCTTATCTAATTTCTCTCTCTTTTTTTAGCGAGCGTTGTACAAAAAATATCTATTATAAGGTGCAGTGTGGCCAATCCCCCTGGTGGGTATGAGCCAAGATCTCCTAGGCGACAAGGCAAGACAAGACTTCGATACTCTCTCTGTGGGCGCCATACTGAACCACCCTATCCGCCCCCTGTAGGCGACGAAACTTGCGTATAGTCGGACTTTTCAAGAGCTGTTAGGTGTGCGGCTAGGGACGCAGGAGACGTCCATGGCTTATGCCCGAAAAAATAAGAAAAAAAATGGAAAGCCTAAAAAAAGAGTTGTATGAAACTTTGCGCACGCGTATTTCTCAAACTTGCGGCTTCGCACTTCGCCCAATTAAAACAAATTACGACTCCACTCGTCCTTCGCATTAGGAATATCGCGAGACATGTGAAGGCCCGGACAGGTGACCAGTTAACCTAATCCAGCGTTGACTCTGCGGCTGGGGCAATGCGTAAATGGCATTTCGTAGTTTACCTGCATCAACAACATGCCCCTTCTGCGTTGCCCCAGCCACAGAGGCAACGCTAGATCCCCTACTAGAGACCTGCGTGGGCCATCACAAAGTTCGCGCACGCCACCTACGCAGTCTTGGCTAGCACCCTGGTCAACCACCAAACTCGACGAGCGGAACGCATGTATTCCGCACCAACCACTCCTGGATGTCATTCGGCGATCCGAGCTGTTTATTTTAACAGTGGAGGTCATGTTTAAGCGGGTTGTAAGAACCATGGGGGGGGGGGGGGGGGTACGTTAGACGAATTGAAAAAGTCACACCACCGAGCGGAGCCCGTGCGAGCCTAAAACGAAAGCTTCGCTCGGCTGGATAGTATAGAGCAAGAGAAACAGGTGAAAGAGTGAGAGATAAAAAAATAAATACATAGAAAGGGAAAAAAATACAGAAAAAGAAATTGACGGAAAGAAACACTGCGAAAGATAGATAAAGTTCATTAATAAATAAAAATTAGAAAGAGAAAATTAGAAATATAAAGAAATATGGAAGAAAAAAACAACCAGGAAAAAGCGAGTGTTAAATCAAAAGAGATAGAAAGACTGGGAAGGTTATCGAAAAAGAGAAAGCGCGGTAAAATACACGTAAAAAGCTAGAAAAACAGAGCAAGGCAAAAGGAAAAGGAAATGAAAGAAAGAAGAAGTATTCAGATAGGAAGATAGAGGATAAAAAGCAACAATAAAAAGCAGAAGAAATAAAAACGAAACCACCAGCAATGCCACCGAGCATCGCTTTTCCTTCAGGCTTGGCACCACTAGAGCGCGAAGTAATTTTTAGTTTAACTTTTGCTGCACGGCCAACTGGCAGAAATTTAGACAGAGTATTGGGACTATTCACTTGAAGCCGAGTACCGTAAGCGAGCGCGAGCTGCGTTTCCTATGGCGAAGAAGACGAGAAGCTGCCGCGTGCATTGCACACGGTCGTTGCGGACCATGCTAGTGAACCACTACCTTTTCAGATCTTTAGTTTATAATTCATAGTAATGTCTTTCAAAAACAAAAGATGGTTTGACCGCTTGCTCAGCACACATTTTTGTTTTTTGGTAGTATTATTTTAAGCTACTTTTTCAGATTGGCTTCATTTTCAGTTTAGTTTCATTTAAGTATCCTGCCGCCCGGTTCTTGGCCCATCCCCCTGTGTGGGTAAGCGCCATCCATCAAAGGTCATCAGCATCAGCATCAGCGGATCGAAGGAACAACAAACCAGCCGACTTGCAACCGGTCATGGGCAAAGCGAAGAAGGCCAAGAAAGGAAAGGCCGGCTCCAAAGGAAAGAAGGGCAAGCACGGTGGCAAGGAAAAGAAAGGAAGCAAGGGATCTTCTCCGCACAAGAAGTCGCACTCGGGGTCTCGCAAAGGGTCGTCCTCCTCGAGTCCCCATCACACCAAAAGTTCCGAGCCGACGAGCCCCTCGAAGAGCGCAGGTGGTTCGACGCCCAGCCACACAGAGGCAAGCGTGACGCCCTCGGAGGGACTCTTCAAGCCTGTACACCGGCCGCTATTGCCGGAGCTGGTCTTGCCCGCGGACCTCGACCTGTCACTGCCGCGGCGGCCATCGACGATCTACTTTTGGGATTGGTGAGTGGGCGCTGCCTCCGCGAGAGCAAAGATGCTTATTCCAGGGATATCTCCATCTTAGGTGAACTTATTGACGCAGCGGATTACCTGGTATCTAACGAATGTCCGTTGCGAAAGGGAGTGCCTTCTCGGAGGACTCCTGAACAACTACGAGTTAAAATGCAAGTGGTTTTTTCTTTCTCGCTTTCATTGTCCTTCCTAAACAATTTATCTCTATCTCGCTACTTATTATACTAGCAATTACAAGGACACTCTGTGCATGTTTTGCCGTCGCCGTGATGTTCCATATAAAGTTCAAATCTACAACACTCTCTCGCGCACTGTATACGTTATACACTAGCATGCAAGCACTGGGAAAGGCTACGGCTGAAGTAAGAACGAAACGGGTCACCACTCTCTGCATGCAGCACGAAGTATATGCATATGGTAACGTCGTCCAGCGTGATAGACCTGCAGACGATGGACCCTGAAGCAAAAGGCAAACAGAACGGCCGTTCATCGCCCTGTTAAAGAGCGTGGGAGGGGGTGTGCGTCACTAGAGCAGCAGCTGGGAAGATTTCTCATAAGGGCAGGGCGGCGAGCACTTCTGCGCTTGGTAACTCAACAGGCATCAGAAGACGACTCGTAAACTTGTGCTCCCGACGCTTTCTGTTTAGAGTTCTGGCAGTGTGAAAACCACTGCGGTCACTGGAGCAACCGCCTTTCCAACCAGCGTCTTGGTGAGCTACGGTGAAATCGGATCGAAGAGAAATCGCTGCTAGCCTTACTTCGTTTGTGATTCCAATTAGTTCCTATTGCATTCATTGGTCCGTCCTTGCATCGCGACTGAGATAATGTCAGCACAAAGCGAAACGCACCAACAACCGTACATCTAACCTGTGAACGAATATAACCAAACCTAGCCTAACCAAATATTTGGGTTACGTGAATAACCTTAGGTGTATGGTCTAGTGGCTAAGGTACTATGGTCTAGTGGCTAAGGTATTGTGGTTTTGGGACGTTAAACTCCACAAATCATCAACCTTAGGTGTAAGAATATGTGAGCAGTACTCCGAGCAAGTTGATGACTTCAGTACGACTACGCAAACAAAAAAAGAGAAGCCATAGACGACATAGAAGATAGAGCCAGCGCAAGCTTTCCGATAAATTCAGTGTGCTACTGAATCTCTTTTTATACTGACACAAGTATACATTACGCATGCGTAGACATGGGCTAAATAACAACTGTGTATACATGCGTGCGCATTTAATGAAACAACAGTTACGAGTAGGATGGTGGCGCCACCAAGAAGACAGGTTCTTTGCCGAGAGAAAACGCGGGTCGTTTCTTTAAAAAACTTTCTGCTTACACCCCTCCTTCTCTACATGCACCGAGCTCTTCTGTATCTCCTACTAGAGTGATATCCAGGATGCATGCTTTTTGACAGAAGAAGGGTGACTATTCCATCCCTGACGTTGATTGGCAAAACGAGTCTGACACCGTGTGGCAGCTTGGGCTAGTTGGTACGACATGACGATAGTTATAGCGCGAGAACTTAACGACGACAAAGAGACAAGTGTTGAGTGTGATATTCGAATCATAACTTATCTAAAGTATGTATGGGCCTGTCATGCTCTATATATAGGAAAGCCATTTGTACTGCGCTATGTTCTGTGTTCTGTACTTCCCCAGTGTGTTATGGGTAGCCAGGTTTATTAACCTGCTCCTGCTTGTATTAATCTGTGGCTCTACCATTTATTTGCAAGCTTTTCTAATTATGTTCTCCATCAACCCAGACAGTGAAACGCCAACTGCAATACATGCTCCGCCATAAAGTTTCTCGCAATATATACTAGAAGGAACACTGGCGCTGCGATGGCTCAGCCCCAAGTGTGACTGATGGGTAGTACATGGGTTTGCTTCATCTTCAAGCTTGCGGCTTCGAACGCAGTAGCGGATTTGTTTTTTACTGTGTCTTAGCTTTTGCCCAGGCCAAGGAACTGTTCATTGTGAACTTGGGAGCTGATTCGGATTGACGAGCCTGAAATGGTCAAGACTCTTGGAAAAAATTTAGTAAAATATGGTAGCAACTGCAAGCAAACAGGTAGTAACTGCAGCGCTTACAACATTTCTCGAACCATTACTGCCCTTTTGCAACATGTTTACTACCTACAATAGTAAGCAGTTACTAGCTGCAGCCGTTACTATTTGCGACCTGTTTACTACCTATGTTAGTAAACAGTTAGTAACTGCAATGAAAGAGGTAGTAACTGCATTCGTTACTACCTTTCTTGCTGCGTTACTATCTTTTTGCTACCGGGCTGCTGACTATTTAATCCAAAACAGTGTGTGATCCCGATTCTGATAATTTATGACAGGAATCGTCTCGACGTATCATCATTAAACGGAAACATTACCCAGGATCGAGATATCCATAGATCAAGAAAAAAGTTGTTTCTAAATTACGCAGCCGAGATATGTAAACGTCCTTCTGATATTGGCGAAACAAAGAAGTACAAGTTAACAAACCATAAGAATACACGCGTTGTAATGAATAATAACAACAAACTTAATAAATCACAGAACAATTAACAAGACTGACAGATCAAAATAACAAGACGGTCACAATTATTCCGGAGGACGGTAACAATTATCCCATTGCGGCGTTTCTCTAAATATTATCGTTGGTCTGGCACGTCAAACCCCAAAAAATGATTATCACTTTTCAACCGCAGCTGTGTGAAGCATTCAAATGCACTGAGACTATGTTAATAAGTACGTTACCTTGTTTCGGTCACTGTAAATAATGCCTTTTTGTAACCCTTCTAAAATAAATAGATATGACATATATACATATATATATATATATATATATATATATATATATATATATATATATATATATATATATATATATATATATATATATATATATATATATATATATATATATATATATATATATATATATATATATATATATATATTAAGTAAGGCTAATTAAAAGCGTTGTGCTACGTCCCCAAACACACGTAGTCAAGTAGTATGATATAGTGCTTCGGATGCACATTTGCTGTAATTCATCCAGAAAGACAAGCACCTCCCTGTGCCAGACATGCATCTGCAAAGTAGGGGCTATATATACCCCACGTGTACTTCGTATTGTAGCGTAAAAAGATAGTGAACGTCTAAGGTCTATGTATTCTTCGCGTTCATTGCACACCACGCATGATTACCCGAAACTGTGTAGTAATGAGTCATGAATGCCGAACATTAACAATGAAGAAAGCAATGCCAAAATAAATGAACAGGGTAGTATGGGTTGCTACATTTTTTTAAACTTTAAAAGTTACTACCCATGGGTGGTAACGGCTTGGGTAGTAACAGTTACAAATGCTGGTAGTAACAGCAGACGTGGTAACTCTTACCACCCTCACCGTTACTAACTGCGCTTACTACCAGGGTTGCAACATATGTGACAAGCCGTTACTACACCAATGTTAGCAAGTACTACTACCTTTTTTTCTAAGAGTGATGGCGTTAAAGCGCGACTGCTGAACTTTTGCTGAACCTCTTGTCATAAGTGCCGCTGCAGGCCACCCGGAGCTTAACGAACTGAAATTGGGTAAATTCATGCACTGCTCATCATTCCCGCACTATCTCAAGCACAATGCGTTGCTTTTCTCATAGGCACTTTAGTGCGATATTGAGGTATATTACAATGAAACTATATACCCTCAGCATCTACGCGAGCTTAAACACGTAATCCTGTTGCAGGGGCGACGTCTGGTTCTTTCCAGTCAGCGTCATGGTTCTGGCAGTCATCGTGCTCGGCATGATCGTCGTGTCGCGGAGCATTCAGTATGCCGACTTCGAGGCGCTGAAAAAGACCACTCCCTCGGGCAACGTGACTAGCGTCCCACTGAGCCACCCTACCACTGCGCCTTCCGAGATCACCTTCGAGCACACGAAACGGTGGATAAATGCCTCGAGACCCCATATAATGGAGCAAACTGACGTGCCGACTGCTCCTGCGTTGTCTTCGAACGACTGGATACGGACGAGCGCCGTTACTCAGCCGACGTCCCTGACTGAAGGGGCACCTGTTGGAACAGAGATGCCGTCGGCGACGCTGTCGCACGCCGGGAATGAGACGGAAAACGTCGCGACCGTGAGTTCTGGGGAAGTGGCGACTATTCCGACTTGGCTAAATGCACCTATCGTGTACCCGTTGAACGCGAGCAACCTGAGCTTCCTGCTCGACGCATCGACGGTGGTCGACGACGAAGAGCTGATTCTGCTCAACGCATCTATTGTATAAGTGACTGAAAAAGCCTTCGATGTGACACGTTCGGGAAGCGATGTTTCGTCTTCGTCCTTTTCGTGAAAGCTAATGAAGTCGAATGACAAAAGGTTGTCTTTGATGCCACGAGAGGCCGGTCCTGCACACCGTCGACACCAAGGACACTTCGTTAGCAGAAAAACCCTCGTGTCGATTGTTAAGAATACGCTATGGGCATCGCAATCGTCTCTACGCCAATCATCGATGGTAAGCGTCAGTATTGCAAATGAGTCGATATTGATTTTTGCATCTCTTTGAAATGGAAGCCGGATAGTAAAATGCTTCGAGCAGTGTTTCTTGTACTTCCAGTTTAATTTTGACCATTGCGCTCATATTTTAATGTGCTACTACGTATAACACATCTTCTGACGGGCGGTCCCTTTTCAGCCCAGATCTCTGGGACAGTTATATAAGCAAGTTTGTCTTTTGCGGGAATAAACTGAAGCTGACACGTGTGCAACAAAGCCACTTTGTCCGACGGCGACTCGTTACTTCAGTTTCGCTTTATAGCTCAAGCTTTCCGAGCGTTTATTTTTTTTTATTTTTATGCGTTATTTGGCCTTCTTTCTGTGAAAGTGCGTGACAAATTTAGTTGATAGTGAGGTGAAGTTTGTAAACGGGAACACTAAATTAAAATTCGTTTCGTCGTTGCGTGCTTGTGTTTTCTTCATGCAGAATGAAGCTCCGCTCTGCCTTACGGCTGGGCACAACGAGACCGAAGCTGCCTTAATTTTTTTTGCTTGATATTTGTTTGCCCTAATAGTACGCATATGGCGACGTTGGCATTACTTCGAACATGAGCTTCTATTGAAGTTTAATCCCTAGTCTGCATATACTCTGCTTACGGTGAGAAGTGAACTGTTCTTGGAAGGCAACACTGTGGGTGCTCGCTCGCCCCTATTGTCGAAAGCCTGCAGGGGCGAAAACCAGCACATCAAAACACTGACAGGACAAGTGCGACTCGGCAAAGAAACGGTACTCTATTAGACTTGATACTATATTAGATGAATAAGGATAGCCCCCCCCCACCCCCCCTCGTGATACACACACACACACCATGCGCGTGCCTATGGGGATGTACACCTAGACGCACGAACAACTGGTGTCGCTATTTTGTATGTGGCAGTATAAATAAGTGCCTAAACACACAAAAAAAACGACTTACCACCTCCAGAACCAAGCTGTCGCAGACCGTGTGCAAGTTAGCACTGCGTCGCTCGAAAATCTCAATGTCCTCCTTGGGAAACGTGGCATGTGAATAAAATGTGTGTAAAATGAGGTGCGCTCTACTGCGCACAACAGAACAAAGTTCATGGTATACTTTTTTATCTGTGGGAAGACCCACCACGTTTGGTTGCTTGAGGTATACAGATCTTGGCTGCTGTAAGGAGCCTGGCGAGGCCGTTCAGAGAGGAGAACCTCGCTCAATATTCTTGCCCAGAGGCCGATAGAAGGCGGGAAACCATCAAGTGACACCCGACATCGCATGTAAGCAGAATCATCCAGTTGGTTGTAAGTCATGTAAATATTGTGCATGATCAATGCAGCCTAGCTTTGAAGCTCAAATAGCCCCGCCGTGGTGGTCTAGTGGCTAAAGTACACGGCTGCTGACCCGCAGGCCGCGGGATCGAATCCCGGCTGCGGCGGCTGCATTTCTGATGAAGGCGGAAATGCGCTGTAGGCCCGTGTGCTCAGAATTGGCTGCACGTTAAAGAACCCCAGGTGGTCAAAATTTCTGGAGCCCTTCCCTACGGCGTCTCTCATAGTCATATGTTGGTTTTGGGACGTTAAACTTCACATATCAATCAATCAAATCGAAGCTAAAATAGGTCGTCATTTTTGCGCTGGCTGTGCTGCAATTTGCCTGTTATAACCCAAAATTTGTTTCACTTGTAGTGGGTTGTCATCTTTGATAGGAGCTGCTGGTCACATGGAATGTATCACTGCTATAATTCACGGCCTGTTCTTATCGCACGATGGCCGGGCTGGCTACGACTGTTGGTTTGCCATCAGTTATGAGGTAACCAAACCGTCAGTCCCTGCCCGCGCTAACTGATTATAGGTGGCGTAAAGATTATAGATTATGCATGCTTGCTCTAAACACGTTTGCAATAGTAGAAATAATCGGGTCTATATATATCTAGAGCTATAGCATCGTAAGCCCACAGCAATGACGTAACACAGAGGCTATCGAGAGAATGAAACGGTATTCGCAAGCGCCCCTTAAGCCCAATAAAAATTGTTGTTAGGCTAGTTGGTTGTTCGTCATATTGTAAGAATTTAGCGCGACCTTGACTCTCACAAACACTCAAACACTCACACATCCTTCCGGTAACAAACACTACACGCAGCGCCCACTACCAACTGTTTATTGCCGCTAAGTGAACTTTATATATCCGTACTATGAATGCGCAAAGGCAATAATTAACAGAGCTGCGTATGTGGAAAGCCTACAGCACGTTAGGTCAGAAGCCGTGGCCGGAAAGCGCCCACGACATAGGGTATCCCACTCACACGCCGAAACTTTGAGGCGTGTCATGGCCAGTGTCAGTTCCCAAGATGATAAAGTTTCAAAGCAAATGAAGACCCGGAATGGAGCTGACGCACAACAGAAAGACGTCGAGAATATATTGATGGCGTAGCCAGTAGTACAAGAAAGGTACCACTGGCCACGCCTTACCGCCGACGTCCCTCGATTACGTGAGGACATATCGAGAATTTCAACGATGGACGACACCATCCGCAGCACCAGCAGGCTTCCTCCAGCAATCGATTCTTCCCGGCGACCATTCCAGCAGATAGAGATGGACCTCTTGGGGCCATTCCCAACGTCGACTTCCGGAAATAAGTGGATCGTCGTCGCTACTGACTACCTCACATGCTACGCCGAAACAACAGCCCTGCCCAAAGGTAGAGCTGCTGAGGTATACAAGTTCTTCGTTGAGAACATCGTCCTTCGATATGGCGCCCCAGAGGTTCTCATCACCGACAGGGGAACCACGTTTACTGCTGGCCTGACACAGGCAATCCTGAGATACAGCCAGACAAGCCACCGCCATACAACTGCATACCGTGCACCCACAAGCCAATGGCCTGACCGAGCGTCTAAATAAGACCATCGCCGGCCTGCTCGCCATGTATGTCGACGTCGAACACGAGACGTGGGATGCCATCCTTCCGTACGTGACCTTCGCATACAACACGGCCGTGCAAGAGGCGACGTGAATGACACCATACAAGTTGGTCTATACGGAAGGAACCCGGCAACGACGCCATGCTACCAAATGTCACTGGCGAAGAAAACCTCGACGTCACCGTCTACCTTCAGCACGCTGAAGAAGCTCGTCAACTCGCCAGCCTGCGCATAAATAATCAGCAGACTACGGACAGCCACCGTTACAACCTTCGACGAACCCCGCCGCGGTTGTCTAGTGGCTAAGGTATTCAGCTGCTGACCCGCAGGCCGCGGGATCTAATCCCGGCGGTGGCGGCGGTGGCTGCATTTCTGATGGAGACGGAAATGTTGTAGGCCCATGTGCTCAGATTTGGGTGCACGTTAAAGAACTCCAGGTTGTCGAAATATCCGGATCCCTCCACTACGGCGTCTCTCATAATCATATGGTGGTTTTGGGACGTTAAACCCCACATATCAATCAATCAATCACCACCTTCGACGAAGCTTCGTGGAGTACCAACTCGGTGACCGAGTTAGCGTGTGGACGCCGATTCGCCGGCGTGGATTCAGTGAAAAACTTTTGCAACGGTACTTCGGACCGTACAACGTAGTCCAACGTCTAGGCCCACTCGACAAGAAACTTATTTCCGACGGCGTTACGAACTCTCAAGTGCGCTGTGCTCGACCTGAAGTCGTCCATGTCGTGCGCCTCAAGCCATTCATGCGCGAACCACAGGACTGTACTTTAATGTCGTTTTTGTGCTTTATTGCTTGTACCTATTGTTTATTTTCTGTATTATACTTTCGTCTTTTGTTAAAACATTGAGACGATGGCTTTTTTCAGAGGAGGGCAATACCATATTCCCACCTCAAGTTTTGTTGCCGCCCCATTTCTCTGACAGTCATTCTCAGCGCAAACCACGCCTACAGAATTTGAGAAGCTTTAGAAATGCAGTAGATCGTTTTGTTAAGATTACGACCACTTCGTGAACATCACAGATCATTCTGCGAGTGGGAGTCTTTGGCGAGGTGGAGTCGAAGCAAGCGGACGTGTTTTTCTATGCTCCGGTCTACCACTGCTACGCGCTTCTTTGTGCACGCAGCCCTTTCAAGGGCTATCAATGCCACCGAAAAGCCGCCGCGAGGCGAAACAACAGAAAGCCGTTTCGGCGACAGCGGCATCCAACCGGCAGCAGCAGCAGCAGCAGGCACAGCCTAAGCCTGCACGATCTAAGTGCAAACCCCTGCTTCAGCAGAACAGCAGCCATGTCGCTGCCACCCGCTCCGACGCCCAGAACGAAGGGAAAGCAACAGCCGGCCCTTCCTCCTTCTCTGCCATGACCGTGGCTTCCAGCGAGAGACGCAGCTCTCACAAAAACATCGAGGCAGATCCTCGAAAAAATATCGTCTGTCTCCAGTTCGTCATGGGAACACCGCACGCCATCCTCGTCGACGTCCAACAACTTGGATAGAACGTGGAAAGAAGTCGGAGGCCCCAGCTTCCGCTTCCACGTCTTTTCCCCGCTCGCCCTACAAGCGGATGCCGACACACCAACGGCACCCCTATCACAGCCCCCGTCCCCTTCTGCGACAGTAGGAGAGAGCGGTGGCACCGCGTCACAGCCGGGTTTCGACTCACCAGTGGCGTCCGTGCCAAAGCCCCTGGCCCTTCCTGCAGCAGTGGGAGAGCGCGGCTGCACCATCCTCTTTCACCCTGTGGGGAAGAGGGCAAACCTCCTGACGGCAACGCGCGATGCCATCGCGGCCTTTCTGTCGGGCATCCCGTCCACTTGGCGCGTGCGCGTCAATTATCGACGCAACCTCGTCGGAGTGGACATTCAACCCTTCGCCAACCCGGCCCCTCTTCTCCTGGTCAGCCGGCTTTGCAAGATCCACGTCAGAGGGAAGGTTCTCGTGGATAACAATAGCGTCTGGATGACATCATGAGCAATATGGTCTCTTCCGTCACTGTCATTTCCTGTTGCGCCGAGGCGGCAGTCACACTATCACCTTCGAGGGTACCACCACTTCCCCTGGAGTGTTCCTCTACAAGCTCAGGAAGCCGGTGCGCCCTCGCCAGCCACGGCCCCTTCAGTACTCCTGCTGCGGTCGCTTTGCCACGCCACGGCGACCTGCTTGCGGGACGAGCGCTGCCTCCGTTGCGGTGGCAGACATATCACAAGGGAACGTGCTCCACGATGTCCCTACACTGCATCAATTGCAGCGGAAACCACACATCGGATGAGCCGAGCTGCCTTTCCTGACTAATTCAACGCAAGGCTGCCGTCATCGTTGCCTCCTCGGATGGCCCCATGACGCGCCGCCAAGCATTGGAGAAAGCCAGGGCTGCTGTAAACACCAACGACAAGCGTGGTAGCGCGGTGGTCGTAAAAGGTCGCTCCTTTCGCGACGGTGTCGCCGGTAGTGGCCGATCGACGCCGGCTCCTGCCCCTCGCCCTCCCACAAGTGCGCCCGTCACTTCGACGACCCCATTTCCTTCGACTGAGCCCGCTCCAGCCGTCGACCCGATGGACGCAGTGCTAGCTGGACTTGCTCAAGCAATTCGTGCAATACTCGCGACACTCCCGGGGGATGGTTTGTGCGCGGCAGCTCTGCTTGCCTATACGACGCCCTCAAGAAGGATTATGGATTAGCCTCTGGCGTGGCGCTACCAACGGGGCCAGCCGGACTTGCTCTGTGAGTTTGGAGGGCTCTTTTCTTCCTCTTGCCCGTGTTAAAACGTGCACATCACTGTACCCCCGGCTTCTCGGTGGTCTTCCCAGTCGACTGCGTTGGCGTGCGTGTGCTCTCGCACGCATACGTGAGGCAGATCGAATGGGTTTTTTTTTTCTCTACCCTGACCTTTTTCTCCTGTCCTTTTCATTCCCATTCTCCCATCCCCTGCGCGGTGATGTGGAGTTGTCCTCATAGATAGATGCAGTAACGGCACCGCGCTTACTTCTTCAAAAAAACACTTCGCAAATTATTCTTGAACCCACGCCACTGCTAGTGATAGCGCAAGAATATTGGATGTGAATTGTATAAATGCTGACGTGCTTCACCGCTTGTCAATTATTCGACGGCGGACGCTCTGTTCGCCTCTATAAATGCCAGTGGGCATCGCTGTAATCTGACCTTCAGTTTACAGGCCAAAATTTCAGCCGAATAGACAGTTCCATCTTGTAATTACAGTCTGCTTCCTCCGTCCGCGTCACGGCACCACGGCATTAGCGAGCGCAGCAGAACAAACACTAGAGACACATGAACAGGACGGCCGCTAGACATCAACTCAAAATTTGGACACAGGAGGAAGAACAGGGTGGAAAGGAAAGACAGTGATGTTAACCAGTCTGGAACGTCCGGTATGCTACCCTACACTGGAGATAGGGATGAGGGAGTTTGAAAGATGGAAAAAGGGAGAGAGAGGAGAGCACGCACATGCGTTGGGTCCACAAATGCTGATGACTTAAAACATGCTGACGCGCACTAACCGACGAATGTCCGGAAACCCCGCCATGGTGGTCTAGTGGCTAAGGCACTCGGCTGTTGTCCCGTAGGTCGCGCGATAAAATTCCGGCAGCGGCGGCTGCATTTTCGATGAAGGCGAGAATGCTGTAGGCCCTTGTGCTCAGATTTGGGTACACGTTCAAGAACCCCAGGGGGTCAAAATTTTCGGGGTCCTCCACTATGGCGTCTCGCATAATCATATGGTGGTTTTGGGACGTTAAGCCCCACATATCAATCAATCAAGCGCTGCGAGCGACTTCCACTCCACTTTATCTCAGTACCAGCCTGTTTGCAGGTCGCCCGGTTCAATGGACCAGTGATGCATCTATAGTTACTCGCACCCAACCGGTAAAGCTATGACAATCACGCAGTTCCCCTCACTTCAAGTTAGCTGATAGATCGCTTTACCATTGACCTTGGCTTTACTATCAACCGTTCATTTCAATGGTAAAGGAGCAACATCGCAATAGCTTAGGTGACGCGGCCCCATTCGCGCATACAGGTGGTGATTATAGCTGAAATAATTCACCCAAGAAACAAAAATATCCTTCTGTATGAACCTTTTGTTAGCACTCAGCCACCGACTATTCCTGTAAAGTGATGTTAGAGGTCCGAAGGACGGAAGTTTAAATTTTCTAGGGTCATGTCAGTATCTTTCTTTAGTAACCAATATAAGTACAGTTCAAGTTGATGCATTAACGCGCGCAGATAACTTTCGTGAGATTATAATTATTTTTTTCTTTGCCGCACCACACAATCCACGGCTTGACGGAGGAAGCCTTCTCTGCTTTCCTCACGAGCCGCGACTGGTTTGACCAACTCCGAGCTGTCCAGAAGGCCCACGATGCGGCAGTGAGGCTTGGCCTTTCTGTCCCAACGTGGGAGCGGCCCACAGTCTTGTCTTTATAAAAACGGGGTGAAGATTCTTCCGGACCCGAATAAAGTTAACTGCCTATCTATCTATTTGGTGGAAACTAGCGCGCG
This sequence comes from Rhipicephalus microplus, assembly GCF_043290135.1. Classification (NCBI taxonomy): domain Eukaryota; kingdom Metazoa; phylum Arthropoda; class Arachnida; order Ixodida; family Ixodidae; genus Rhipicephalus; species Rhipicephalus microplus. The sequence goes on from NC_134708.1 coordinate 42,431,206, forward strand.
CCATTTTTCATTTGTGTGAGTGAGGGGGGGGGGGGGGTACACTTGGTGTACCGTGTGCATAGAGTACAGTGACCGTACGTTCTTTTTCTGGTTTGTCAGCTTTTATATTTTTTTATGCTGCACCTTTTCAGGCATGAAAGAGTTCTATGGTTTCATACAATATTACCTAGACAGGAATCTTACTGGCGCTGCCATCGTGTACCCGCGTGACTTACTGTACCAAGGAGCCCACATGATACACACTAGCGCAAAATTCCCCTCTAGGTATTATTTGCGCACAACCTCCGAGATTGCGGACGCGCGGCGTACCTACCGCGCATTTGCAATCTTGAAGGCCATGCTCTGTGGTGCCCATCATGAAGGTCACATTTTTTTTTTTTTTTCGTGTGTGGCATGCTTTCCCGTGCTTGCCGGATTATCGGCGGTCACTTGGGTAGTGGCGGTCGTCGGAACTACGGTAGTGGCGCCGCTCAAGTAGGGGGTGTTTTCAAATGGGTTTTTACGTTTTTGGAGCTTATATGCGACAAAACTAACGTTAAAAAGTTTTTAAAAGGCGTAAACGTAATTATATTTAACTCTACGTAAGTGACGCCGTCATTCAGCAAGCAACTTTTTAAACACGAGACATCCTTTGAAATTAGTAGCAAATGCCGAAATTGCCGATCTCAAAGGCCAAGTACAAAGATCCTTACCTTTACGTAGGCAGCGCCGTCATAGATGACCGGCGTTTCGCGCTCATCCGGCAGACATGAGAAACCTAAGAGGCGTTGGTATTGCAAGCAGAGTCATTCAATTCAATAATTTAGATTGTAAGCGTATTGTCAACCCTGATGTCAAAGTGTCTGTTTAAACAGGCATATGTACCTGACAGAAACTTAGATTGCACAGAATAAATGATTTATTCACAATTTTAGCATTTTTTATAATAATTGGCCAATACATTGTTTGCAGCGCCCTTTGCGCAACTTTCTACAAAACAGCTTGAAATAGTAGTGCTAAATTAGGCTGACTCAATGTTTTATGTTTACAAGGTTGCTCCTTGTCAACGCCTCTTCTAGAAGATGCCTGCCGCATGAGAAGAAAAACGACTGCCACACCCTTTCTCTCCTTTATTTTAGAATGTTCTCGGTCGCTAGCGTCATCTGTGGCGGATGGTGCAACAACGCAACACTTTGCATAGCCTAAAAATTAGCGGTGTTTAGTTGCAGGTCTCGAACAACTCTCGACTGACGCGCCCCTATGGGCCGCCGGTGAAAAACGTTTAGCAGACGACGTTCACGCAGCGCGCAGAAAAAAAGCGCACGGCGTGCGGTTCCGCTTGATAATTACTGCAGACGAACAAGCAAATATATCGTAATATAGCAAAATTGGACGCAGGAATGATAAATAATAAGTTTTAAGACAGTGGAAAGTATTTTGCATCGTCTTTTCAACTGTTTTTGTCGTTTCGTGCGAGAAATCACGACAGCTAGCAGACGTACATTGCATTGCAGCGCGAGTGCTAGGGGTGCGCACGCTTGCATTACTGGTAGTACTTGCATTTTTTTTATTTCGAAAGGTTTGTGCCTACTACTTGTGTTGTGCATGCGTCCGGTCCAACCATATACACTCGGACATGCGCTATTGTTGCGTGCCAAAGTGCAGGTCTGGTCAGCGGTGAAAGCAAGACGGCGTATCTTTTCATGAGATACCGGCTGAGAGCACTTCACGCGAGCGATGGTTAACGGCCATTTCAAGAGAAGAGTGGGTGCCAAACAGTACCTCAAACTACTCAGTGGTATGTAGTCTGCACTTTCTTGCATCTGACTTCAAAGACGGTTGCACAAGACGACTTCTAAAACCGGGTGCTGTTCCAAGCGTGTTTGACGACCCGACTGGCGAGACTGTGGACATCAAAGGGTCGCAGTAAAGCGGGATAGAAGAATACGAAAAAGAAAGCGTGAACCTTCTCCGAGCAACGCCGGCAGCCACGACGACAATGATACCGCAGCCTTGTCGACAGGAGGCAGCGAAATGGAGGCAAGTTGTCCTAAAGCTAACGAGTCTCCAACAAGCGAGAACACGAACCTGAGTGAACCCGTGCAAGAAAGTACCAGTTTACTGAGTGGCAACCACGACGTAGGTTTGCTCGCCATGACAGGGCCTGCAGTGGTGACCAATTTAACATGCACCCAGGATGCGAACAACCCAGATGTGCTTGTCGTGGTTAGCACAAGAAAGAGCACCAGAAAAAAAAGTGACCCTGCCCTACAAGCGCTTTGTGAAGACTCAAACAGCACCAAGCGTGCCTTCATCGCATTTTTTTGTTCAGCGCAAGCGATGGCGCGAAAAGGAACGCGCTCTGAAAGCTAAAATTGAAAGGCTGCGAAAAACTGTGGATGCCTACAAGAACGAGCTCCAAAAACTGAAAGAAGAGTGCTCTGTAAGCGCATTTTTGGAAGTTGTGGCCGATACCGAAGAGGGAAGCACAAAAGCTGTGTTACTGTTAGATCAAATGAAGAATTATAAAAACAAGAGACCGTCGTGGTCAGAAACAACGATTAGACACTGCATTGTCATTCGACATTTTCCCACCAGAGCATATGAATACATTAGGTCCCAGAAATTACTAACTTTATCATGCCGCACTACTCTTCAAAAATATATTGGCAGCAGCTCTAAAGAAGCCGGTTTCAGCGAGCTCGTTCGCCTGCGCCTCCAGACAGAACTGGAACGTTTAGACACGCCCCAGTCAAAGGTTTGCATTGCAGTCTCATTGTTGATGAGATGAGGATACAGCAAAACCTGCTGCTGTATCACAAGCAGCGGGATGACTTTGTTGGCGACTTGGATATGGGTCCTGGATTGGAACAACTAACTCCTAAATCAGGAGAGTATCTGGCCAACTCGCTATTGTGTTTCCTTCTGTGTGGCCTATGCGCCAGGTTCAAGATACCAGTAGGGTATTTTTTTACAAAAGGCTGCACCGGTCAGCAACTTGCTCTGGTCATAAGCCACGTGCTAAAAAAGACAGCAGACGCCGGTTTGGACGTTGTCCGCCTTGTGACAGATAATCACAAGATAAACGTGGCAGCCATGGACATCATGTTCAATGGCGAAGCAGTTATAAGAGCTCCACATCCCGCCGATTCTTCAAAAGAAATCTACCTCTCCTTTGACCAGAGCCATATCATAAAAAATGTCAGATCTCAGTTCTTGGCAAAGCACTTCGGTAGAAATAAGCAGGTGTCATCAAAGTATGTTAAACAATTGTACAGGATGCAGAAGCATTCTTCAATGAGGCCGGTGAGATTTTTAACACGCAAGCATGTCTACCCTTCAAATATCGAGAAAGTTAGCGTTAGGCCTGCTGTGCAGTTGTTCTCGACATCAGTGACTGCAGCTGTCAGCTATCTTAAAGACCAGGCCGGACACACCTGTGACTTGGAATTCGCGTCAGCGGGCCCTACCATCGAGTTCATGAAAATGATGCAAAAATGGTTCGCCCTCATGGACGTGAGCAACTTCCAAAAGTATATTCACTGCAACAACGAAGACTCTCGGCCGTTCACAGACGTCGAAGACCCGAGGCTTGAATGGTTGGAAACTGTCTTCCTCAATTACATCGAAGATTTGAAGAATGAAAGTTTGACAGGAAACTTTTTCAGTAAAGAGACGTATCATGCCATTGTCTTCGCAACTAAATAAAACGTGGACTGCATGCGCCATTCGCTCACCGTGAAGTATTTTAAGTTTGTGCTCACGCGAAAGTTTTCAAGTGATCCAATCGGGTCACTTTTTGGCTTTTTACGGCGAAGTGCTGGCATCGACGACATGTTCGACGTGAAGAGCATTGTGTGTGGTCTAGAGAAAATGTTGAAAACTGGCATTGTTGCTGCTTCCAAAGAAAGCAACGTTCAAAGCTCGACGTCCTTTGCATCGAGACAACTTCTTCTCTCTCGATTAAGTCCTACTACCAACCCGGGTCCAACTGAAAAGATCTTAGTCATGGCAGTTGCCGCATTAAAGAAGCACTGCCTTTCGGAAGGACCATATCGTTCAAATCCCGATGTTGCAAGCGTGGCAATGGTGGGAGGGTCTATTGTCCGAGCTGCAAGTGAGAGTATTTCCTGTCAGAATTGTGTCGCACTGCTGCAAGGGCCCAAAGCCAACACTCCCCTTCTTGGGCTTATCGCGCATCAGGACCGTGGTTGACTGCTATATCCAAGCCAAGAACTCTTGAAGCTTTTAGTAGGGCTCAGGAAGTTTGTAGACTGTTTTGGCGCACAGAAGAGACATCACAAAGCCCCTTGAAGTTTGCGTGAAGCGCACTGTTGAACTACTTGTGGTACTTCCAGTTCTGAGTTGTGGGAACGCAGACGTCGACCACCGAAAGCAGCTCTTCGAGCTCATTTCAGAAAAGTTCATAAAGCCAATGCTCAGTAATTATGCACTCGGTGTGACTGACAGAAATGCTGCTGTGAGAATCTTGGAGAACAAGCCTCTCTCTCGAAAAGTGCTGAAGTTGTAACACAGCTTGACTCATTACCTGTGCGTGTTAATTTATGTTGCTGCTTGTGTTCATTGCTGCTTGTGTTCATTGCTGCTTGTGTTCAGATTTCTGAACATTCTTATAAAAATCATTGCTTTCGTTTTTGAAGCTGTTTGTTGAATCTACACAAATTTCACCTGGTGTAACTGAAAAACATAGACACAAATACGTTCACTCCGATGTTCATTTCAAAGCAACGTATGCAGGCATTTCGAAAGAAAACCTTTTGTCAGTGACGCTGAAAATACCAACGTGGTCGCACTGTTCTGCACATATATTTCAGTGCTTTTTTGGAAGTTGCGTTGACTGTCGCTACGTGTACTATTTCACCACGACCGAGTGCTTGCTGCTCACAGTATGCCATTGCTTCTCCAGAGACATTTAAGCAACATTTAAAAAACGCGCTCATACAATCGTGCAGAGCACAGCGCGCGGCTGAACGTCAGCAGCAGCCGACGCGGTGTGGTACCGCCCGCTGCCCTGATAATAGTCTCTGTCGCGAGTGCCACCGCGCGGCGCTTGCTCAAAACTGAAGGCAGGCCAACTCCGCTGGGAGCGCGAGCCATTCCCCAGGCATTGTTTAGAGGAGGCGTTGGCTGATACCACCCGCGGCCCGCCGTCGTGATAATGGATAAATGAATGAATAAATACGGCTGTACTCTTGAAATTGGGCGGTGGCTAGCGCCATCAAGCCATAATACTTAATGAACCAAAAACTAGATTTATTCTTTCTCTTTAAAAAGTGAGTTTGAGGATTCGTACTTTGCAGTCAAGGGTTTAATTTTCACTCGTGTTTTGACTTTAGCCACCAATCAGATACCCTCCTTCTAGTTAAGTCTACCCGCTTAAAGTCTATTTTGCCCTCCCGGTCCCTAAACCCCAGTGCTTTGAAAAACTCAGCGCCATCATCCTGAACTATAGGGTGAAGCCCTTTACAGAACATTATCAAGTGTTCGGCAGTTTTTTCTTCCTCTCCACACGCACTGCATACTGTGTCTACCCCTTCGTATTTGGCCCGATATGCCTTGGTTCGCAGTGCTCCCGTCCTGGCCTCAAACAGTAGAGAACTACCCCGAGTATTATTATAGATCCTTTCCTTGGCAATTTGCTGCTTAAAGGTTCGATAGATCTCTAGTGCGGACTTCTAAATCATGCCCATTCTCCACATGTCAGTCTCCGTTTCCTTCACTTTCTTCTTAACCGATAGTTCTTTTTGGTTTGGCCACCTGCTGTTTTCTAAGTATTTACCAGTCAATTTCGTGGTTCGCTTCCTCCATTTTGTATCGACATTCTTCATGTGCAAGTAGCTGAAAACCTTCCTAGCCCAACGCTCCTCCCCCATTTCTCTCAATCGTTTCTCAAATTTTATCTTGCTGCTAGCTTCCCTGCCCTCAAACGATGTCCATCCCATATCACCTTGTACTCCCTGATTTGGTGTATTCCCGTGAGCTCCTAAAGCAAGCCTACCTATTCCACGTTGCTTAATTTCTAATCTTGCTTGATCTTCTGATCTCATGCACAAGACCGCATTGCCGAACGTCAGCCCAGGAACCATGACCCCTTTCCATATTCCTCTCACAACATCATACCTATTGTAATTCCACAGTGCCCTATTTTTCATCACTGCTGCATTCCTGTTACCTTTAGTCGTCACGTATATTTCGTGTTCCCTCAGGTACTCGGTCCCATTGCTTATCCATACGCCCAGATATTTGTATTTATCTGTTATCTCTAGCGTGACCTCCTGTATTCTAAGCTCACTACCTTCGTTATCATTGAAAATCATGACTGCTGATTTTTCCTTACTGAATCTGAAATCTAACCTATCTCCCTCATTACCGTAGATGTCCACCAATCTCTGCAAATCTTCCTTGTTGTGGGCCATTAGCACTATATCATCTGCGTACATTAATGCTGGTAGTGCCTGATCAATAACTTTTCCTTGTTTGACTAAAGAGAGCTTCAAGCCCAGTCCACTTCCCTCTAATTTTGCCTCTAATCCTTGTAGGTACATCATGAATAATAAGGGTGACAGGGGGCACCCCTGCCTAAGCCCCCGTTTTACCTCTGCAGGCTTGGATACCTGTTTTTCCCACTTTATAACTACCTTGTTACCTTTATAGACACCCTTCAAAAGATTAGTGACGACGTGTTCCACGCCTAGTGTGTCCAGTATTCCCCACAATTCCTCTTGAACCACGCTATCGTACGCTCCCTTGATATCCAAAAATGCTAGCCACATAATAGTCTCGGTCGCGAGCGCCACCGCGCGGCACTTGCTCAAAACTGAAGGCAGGCCAACTCCGCTGGGAGCGCGAGCCATTCCCCAGGCATTGTTTAGAGTAGGCGTTGTCCTTGTTTTGAAGCGGTTTCTACGAACGACGTGTGGTTTGTAGCATCGAGTTTCTTGTGGTTTGTAGTGCTTTCGCGTACGAAGCAAGTATCCTCGCAACGACAGACTAGCATGGCAGAGCCTGAGCAGTCATTTTCACAGACGGAACTGAAGTGGCCTTTCAGACAGAGAGTGTTGTTCAAGACTTCTATGCTCGATAAGCGTCGAGTGCCTGTGGACGCGATGAAAAGTGATTGTCGGACTCTTTTGCAGGTCGCCCAAGGGTGAGTTACGTCGATGAACTTTTTGTGAAGTGAAAGTGCGCGCTTTTAACTTGAACGGCACGCAGGACGTTCCCCAACTCGCCAGTGCAAGTGGAGCGTTGCTGAATGGGCATTTGTTCGGCGACAGTGCTTTCGGAGCCCACTTCAATGTATTTCTGGTAGTCTAGTGGAGCTCCATAGTTATAGAACAACCTAAGAATAAATACGAGCCCCGTACTGAGAACTGCGCCGCACATGTCATTCTTCGGCGCAAGAGCATCGTGCGAGTCGGTTTTCGTTCCTACCGCAACTACCTTTCGCTGCTAATGTCAGAGACCCGCATATTGTAGATACTCCCATTCATAAAATGTTATGTTGAGTACAGAAAGTCAATTTATTTGCAGTCACCACTATCACCACGCAGTTGACACCAGTTGTGTTAACTTAGCGAGAAAGTCACTAAATTTTGTGCATTTGTAGTCGTGCTAGCGACAATTCTACCTATTTGGAGTAAGATCTTAGCGACTTTTTTTTTTTGTTACTTCTTGAGGTGAATTTGAGGTAGAGTGTTCTAAAACGGACAGCAAATTACAAAACTGTGAGAACAGCGGAATGCTCGGAACGAGCTTCAATAAATGTGGCCAAAGCATACAGGATCAAGCTGTCAGTGGCGCTCATCGGTTCACCATGGCATAGCGAGAAGGTAACAGCGCAGTCTGACTAGCCTTAGAATATTGATTGAATAAAAAATAATCTCTTCACGTGCTTTATCAAGTCCAAAAGTGAGAACCCGGGAAAAAAAATTATCATCATAACTGTTTTGCGATTTTTGACCGAAATTGGCGACTTTTTAAAAGCCTTCTAGCGACTTAGCAAACAAAAAAAAAAAGTCAATACCACTGCTGACACAGCTATTAGTGGCCCTTGCGCTCCGGGTGGCTTCAACAATCATTCGCATAGTTTTGTCGCTGTTCCCATACACAGCAACGACCTCTTTTAACAAAGCTTCGCATCCACAATTGCTACAATTCACAACATGACCATCCCGATATTGGCCCATCTTCTGTTTGCGTTCTATTAGCCTGTCACTCACTCATATTCCCAACTATGTCTGTGCTGGCGCTATCACGCCTTTTGATGTGCACGACCAACTGGCCCAAAGAGCCACGTTGTCGCGATGCAGTCGTCAAGTTGCTTGTTAGGTTGACTAATCCTTTTTCACTGTTTCTTCTTTGTCTAGGAGAGTGCTCGCTGCAAATCCAGAAGCTGACAGCGAGACCAAACAGTGTCTCATCGACACATCAGAGCAGTAAGAGGCTCCTTTACTTCCTTGATTTTGAGCTGTTGATATGACTAACACAAAAGCGCACTACCTGCTGAGTAGAAACATGTAAAATGAGATGCTTTTATATATATCGTGATTGGTACCCTAGAAAGCTGAGCCTAAGATGTGTACACCTGTGATTGTACATTTAGAAGCTCTAGTCTCGTATATATAGGCCACGCTGACATCGTAATGCCTGCTATATTGGAGTAATGGCAAGTGAAAAAGGTCCGACACAAAGGCACACATTTTGCGAAACGGAAAAGAATGCAGCACGTATAATCTGATGAGATATACCCAGTGTCGAAGAGCAAAACAACTGTCGTTTCACAAGAAGCTGTGCTGACACCGTGGGCATGGTTAGAAATGTCTGTGGCATCACAGGAAGCGACTTCATGGTTCATTCAGACGACAGACCTAATCCGGATTTGGAGGGGAGAACGGCTTGTCACGAGACCTACCATCAGTGATTCTCCTCATCAGCTGGTTTTTCTTCCCATCCAGTCATTTTGCCTTCACGATTTCACCAAAACAAGTTACAGTCCTCGACAAGTTTCACGTTTGTTTTGTCTGCCTCGATGTTGATGAATACTCTCAATCTGGTCTGTTGTCAGTGAACACAGGCATGCGCAGAAGCTGCAGTTGCTAGTAATACAGCTCTCCTAAAACAATTTTCATCGTATCTATGCACCTGCTGGGGGATCATTCATAGATTAGCCGTTGGCATTTAAGACAAGTCTGGTTCAGTCCGTCGTCTGAATGCACTATTACAAATGAATGGTTTATATGTTGTTTTCTCAGCTCATTGGCTTTACCACTCATCACTTTTTAAAAGCCTGTTTTGTTCTTGTCTGAAATTCTGTCTGTCTGAAAACCCATAATTCCTATGCTCGCTGAATGATCACAGCACCAGAGTTCCCTCTAGTTAATTTTAGCAAGCTTCATGGCGCCGGCTACTGTTCTGTCCAGACAAGATGGCAGCTGAGTGAAACATTTGTATGTTACTGCTATGGTCGACCTACTCACAAGTAGACTTTTTTTTACATGCCTAACAAAGTTACGTTGTTTTTCATAGAAAACGAATGCATAAGGTAGTTAAGAAATAACTATTTTGTTTATTTGCCATAGCTTTCTCATGTCGCCATGAGCTTGTGTGATGCTGCACGGACGTCTTCCAGTCTCTCACAGACGTTGACAGTCGGCACTCGGTCCTGTGTTTTCACTGCCATTTTTTTTTTTCCCTCTGTCGCCACAATGCCATCTAGGCGTTTTTAATTATCCAGGCAACTTGTGCTTGGCAATAGCATTTTTTGTCAATGCTTGTTTACCGTTTGCTGATACCATACTGTCGTGGTTGGCGCATAGCTTTTTTTGATCTGCAAGACCTATATTAGCCACATCGATCACTTTACACATTGCTGCATTACTGCATCACACTGCTGTATACAATGGGTGTTAGGTGGCTAAAGATTTTTAATATGCTGCTACTTGCCAACCACGACATTATGGTATTTACAACCTTACTGCACCATAAACTGATGCTGCTAAAACACTCTACCATTTTCTAAGATAACAGTGGACTGTCTACGATGTTGACCAGAATTCAAACAAACCATAAGTAGAGAGCTGATCATAGTAGATGGGGTTGCAGCTTGCTGGCAGCAAAGCAGTTGACACCGTCTAGTGTGTAATAATTGAGCATGCAGTGCTCACACATAGATGAGCAATTTCTTCAAGCAAACTGCATCAAACCAGCAGAGCTGTACTGCTGTGCTTACAAATTTTAAATCAGTTAAAATGTAATCGCTTGCCTTCAACGTGTTTCCTGACATAAAACTGCCATGGAATAGTTTTCGATTGGACAGGATGTCGAGTCTTCTTCAGCACACCTACGTTTTCAAAACTTGACTGTATGAAATATGTGTTGAAGAATTGAAAGCAGTGATCGAAACTTTGCAAAATGAAATTGCATTCAGTCAAAGCTTCTCTCTATGTGACGATTGCTGCTCAGTTGTTCTTGAGCACCATGGAAACTGTGCTGCCGGTTTCTATGTCATGTGCCTGATCATTTCAAGCCCTTCCAATTTAACTTCACAGGATCCTTTCATGCTTGGACAAGGGTCTTCAGCTCCGGGTTCTTGACCCTCACAAACTGCCTGCTGTCGTGGTGAGTTGCTGTGTAGTGGTGCACGCAGTGTCCACATATTTACGTCCAAAGCACCCCTGTACTTACTATTTTTTTCAACATTTCAAGTAAATGTGCACACTGAGTTTGGAATAATATGAAAATCAACAGTGCCAAGCGCAGCTATGCTCTCTGTCGTGGGCACACCACAAAGTAAAAAGTGGGATCTTCAGCTCCTCTGCGGGCCTTTGGTGGCCTAGTGCTGGTCGCTACGTCACCTGTCACCAGAAAAAACCTTTTGAGGTTCGCAGGGTACCAATAGCAGAGTGACAGAGGAGGAAAGCTATTCAGACTTTGAGCACCTATCTGCACGTGCCAGGCTTGTGTACCGAGCTTGCACCTTGAGCATGCACTTCCCATCTCTTCTCTTCTTCAACAGCCGGGCCACAGGCACCAGCTGAGGATCTGGTTTTAAGGTGCTAAGGCACTGGCTTTGCGGTCAGTGCCTCAGCACTGTAGCCCTTTTTGCGCTGCAGCCCTTTTTGTCTGCCTCCAGACTCCAGATGCATGCGCTTCCAGATTAGCCTCCTCACAATGCGAGGAGAGACACTCAGCTAGGAGGAAAGACAAGCCAACAAAGAGGAAAGAGTGAAACGAACGGAGAGCACATTTCGATCATCAGACGCGCTATTCGGCGAATATGGGGCTCTTCAGAAATTCTAACGGATACATGTTTGTCAGGACTTATGCACAACCGCAACATTGCATCTAAATTTCGAACTCTGGGTGGTTCAGGGTCTCCTTAAGACCTCACACTTTCAGAGATTACTCTTGTTGGCTTAGGGGCTCAGGTACTGCGCAGCTAAGCCCAAAAATGCGGGCTTGGTTCTTTCTATGTGGCAGTGTCCACATTTCAGTGAGGGTAAAATGCTTAATTAAACACCCATGACTCAGCTTTAGGTGTACGTTAAAGAGCCGTAGATGGTCGTAATCAGATCGCACAGCTACAGTGTACATTACAATTGCATCGTGCTTCTGGTGTGTGGACCTAAAGGTGTTAAATTAGCATGGTATGGTATGGGAAAACTCTATTTGGGTCCATCGGGACGTGAGCTAGTATGTAGCGGGCTTCTCCCACATCGGAACAGATAGGTCTAACCTCTCTGCCACGTCGTGGGTGCGTTGGACTGCCCATAGCTACGTCCTTAAATCCGTACATGATGGCGCGGCATCCCACTTGGATGATAAAGCATCTTCAACCCATAACGCAGGGCACTGCCAGAGCATGTTATCTAAGCTGGCAAAGTCAGAGCAGAGCATGCTTGTGCTTCCAAAAAAATTAAAAATGCAGAAATGCTAGCCTTAAAAGTAAAATATGTTTAGTTAAGGCTGTAGTTCTCTTTTTGGTGATGTGTGGATGTGAATTGGGGACCTTGTGGGAAAAAAAAAAAAGAGGACTTTTTTACTTTTTTCCGACTCTGGTGCTGTCACAGTGGTGTGGACTTCGTAAACTGCCAAACACATCACTGTGCCATGCAACTAAAGTTTCACTATTGAAGTTTCACGTGCCTTCTTAACCTGTAAACATTTGTGAAGGTAGACACTGGGCTTTGCTACATACGGTACGTTAAGCACTGCCTGCGGCACTGAGCAGTGGCCTACCCTGTGAAATGCCTCTAAACGTGGTGGCTGCATATTGCCACATGGTCACGACAGTAAAAAAGGCGGTAATTTAGCTGTTAAGGGTGACACGTACTGTTCCATGTGCAAACTCGTGCCCGGGAAACGAAAAGTACAAGCAGATAAATAGCCACTGACAGTGGTTACCACAGTCGTCAGCCGTATCTAATTAATGGGCTGAGAGGCACATTAGCATTTATACACGTAGCGTCGAAGAATTCAGCGTTATTGTGGGTGGCCACATCAATTCGAGAATGTACTCTACTGTTCGTGTTCCTCATCTTACCAGAAAAGTCTGAAATAATCAAGAAGATTCTCGGACATTCTGGCTCTGCCACCACGAGTCAGTGGTTACATGTGTTATTGATCGGTTACATAACAACGGGAAAAGTTCTCATGGGGGCACTGTGGTGCTTTCAAGTGTAGTCATGTGCAAGCACAAAGTGGGGAGACCTCCCCACTTAATCCCAACTGTGGCGCAGTTGGCACTGTTATTTTGTCTTCAGCTCCCTTTCCTGCTTTTAAAAAAGACGACATAGCTGCCGTGACTTTTTGAACCACGTTAGCACTTCGCATGTACAGTCGCACTGACTTTTGCTAGTATTGACCCTCGGCCCAGTACTACTGCAATTTTTATATTCTTTATGACTGGCCGCAAGGTCGGCTGCAAAACACTGTTTGGATTCACCAAATTTCTTTCAACCTGACAACAAAACATTGTGAACCATCATCATTGTCGGTCTGGCTACATCTACTGCAGGGCAAAGGCCTCTCCCACGTTTCTGCACTTAACTCAGTCCTGTGCCTGTTGTGGCCATGTTATCCCCGAATACTTCATCTCATCTGCCTATCTAAATTTACGCCTCCCTTTAGTGCCCTTGCCTTCTCTTGGAAGTTAGTCAGTTACTCCTAATTGCCAACAGTTACCTTGCCTTCTCCCTACCCACCCAGCTCAAGGTCGTTTCTTTTTATTTCAACTGAGATGTGTGTGTATTAACACGCGCTTGTTCCCTGGCTTTTTCGTCCCTGAAGGTTACGCCTGTCATTTTGTCTTCCAAGGCTTGCTGTGTCAGCCTCAATTTAAGTTTAGCTTTTTTTGTTAGCCTCAAGTTTCTGCCTCATGTAAGGCTCGAGCATGATTGTTCTGCTTTGGATAAAGGGTCAACTCCACATTGTTGCATTCCGAATCACGTTGCGGTTGTGATCATCCAAAAGTGCCACCAGTGTCTATGCAATTGCACTGGTGAAAATATGCTTCGTAATAAAAAAATTTGGGGCAAGGTAGTGATGCGAGATGAACCACAGTGTAACTACCGAGATGAGGGGCGATCAAAACAAAGACATACAAGTCACTGTGATAAGGGCACGCAGCACCTCGCATGTCCTTCTTATCGTCTTCATTTCAGTAGTTCGCGCTGGGGTTCACTACCGCGTGGACGTATCTGTGGGTCCTCGCTGCAATTTTGTGCTTCTCCTCCCCTCAAGAGATACAGAGTTAACCCGCTTCCAAAACTTGTCGCTTCCTGCACTTATAAGTCCTCTCATCCTTGTGCTATGAACATAGTCAAAAGCTCTCCAGTGGCTTGGGCTGGCTTCTGGCATCGCTACTGTGGCACTGTGAGCCCTTATTATTGGTAGTTCGCCGGTGTGCAAGGGTCGTCTTGGCAGCATTTTGTCACTCGGCAGTGAGCGGTTCTCTCTGTCATGAGGCTTAAAACTAGCTCGGTACTCAGGTCCCGCTCCCAGCCTGTAGCGTAGGTAATCATGACGATGGCAGGTTTAACTAATAAGCCGAAACAGGCCAATTAAAATCATACATTTTTTGTTGCGTTCAAGGGGTGACGAACCATCTCGTGCACTTGGTGAAATAACGCACACGGCAAAAAGCAGGCGCAGCTCCAGATGAAGCCTTGGAAAAAATTCTTTTTGTGACTTTGTCTGGTATCTTCATTGATTGAAATTGCTGCACACATGCTCATTAAGACCAGTGGTAGTTTTTCCCTTGTCTGGGTGCACTGCCTGGAACAGGTGACATGATTTACCTATAAGGTAGAGCATTGCGAACAAGTCTCCCATGTGTGTAGCCGAAACGTCATTTTACGAATATATTTTCACTTTGGTCATTGCCACACAGTTTTTTTCTGCACTTGGGGAGTCAGTTGATGAAGTTGTTAGCTCACGGTTCTGGATGGGTGATCTCGACACGCCTGATGAGGGAGCATCTCTTCATCCGGTGTGTGCTTTCAGAACCATCTTTCATATCCATCTGGGATAGAACAGTATCCCTCTAGTAGACGCTAGTATTCCTTCTCGCAGGCCGAGAGATCAGGGGGAAGCATGTGGTACCAAGGGGGAAGTTGGGTGAACAGGACAGGTCGCTCCCTCTCATTGTGGCTCACTTGGCTCCCGCTGCCAGTTCGCGATCCCGCCATCCTTAACCCTTCAAATAGACACTAGAGAGGAAACCTCTTTTTTTTTTTTACTATTAAATCGCTGTTTCACAATACCTAGATTACCATGCTTGGCAGGAGAAGATGCTTGCAAAGCCTAAAAATGTATAAAACGAAAATGCAGGTGGCGACGGCCTATTGAGCGTCCCACATCAATTGTCATGATACCATAGATTTGGATGGTATTCACAAAGGCCCGTGTAGGTCCTAATCAGCACAAATGATGTAGACTGTCCTCTGAGGGGGCAAGATTTACTGCACTAAGCTTCAGGAGATTTTGTGAAGCCAAATGTCTCCGAAATTTGAAAAGTATCCTTTTAAGTCTGGGATGTCACGCATGGATATTTCGGCACAGTATTTTAAAATAAACCTTTCACCTTAGTTTTGTCCTCTATTAATTAACCTATAATTATGAAATAATGTCATTAGAGCTTTCAGAGTACAGTTTATCAATCTAAACTTGTTCGTTGTTTTACTTGAGTGTCCCTTATGGGAATGCTAGGCAAAGTGGCTATAAGGCACTTTGCATACAGTTGTCTGCACCACGTCTTTTTGCTAGTTCTGTCGACTGGTCACTAGAAGAGAGCTAGTGGCATTGCCCAACTTTAAATGTGTCTTCATTTAACTGTGATTTGCTAGCTATAATAACTCTGCTGAAGGCACAGCTATGTACAAGTCATTAAACCTACTCCTTTCCCCAACCAATGCCTAAAAAGTATGATGTTTCTTCACTTGAAATGAACGTACCCGAAAACCAATTTTCACTATATTTCTAGTCTAACGTTTCATTTTATTTTTACAAAAACAGAACTTCAATGTCTTTTGGATAAACAGATGGCTAATCTCAATTTAATTAAAATTATTTGCTTTAAAACACCTACATCAACATGTTAGGATTTACTTTTCTTTTTGCTATATAACATTGAGTGCCTTGAAATAAAGTTGTGTAAGTTCAACACATGTCTGTAAATGCATTAAATATACTCGCGGTTCTTTGTAAGTTACCCATGAAAAAACTAAGATAAGCTAATAAATGCACATTCTTCCCTCGATGTTGTAAGTGTCTGGTGCTTTGTTGTTTATCGTTTTTCTGGCTGTCTTGCAGGAAAATAACAGACCAATGTTGAAGCGACTCAAAGAAAAGAATGAACAACTTGAGAAGACCATCAAAAAGGCAAAGGCGTAAGTACTTGTTTGTTGTGCGCTCTATGGTCTCGGGCAGCCTGCTACGCAGTTGTGGCACTCTAAATTTGACACCTGTCTTGTTTGTCACTGGCAAGGACAACCTCTTTCCTCAATGTATCATATGTCCATTTGTTTTCCGCACTGGTGTGTGTGCTGTTTGCCATAGTTTTTTTTTTAGTTTGGCCACCTGCTGTTTTCTAAGTATTTACCAGTCAATTTCCTGGTTCGCTTCCTCCATTTTGTATCGACATTCTTCATGTACAAGTAGCTGAAAACCTTCCTAGCCCAACGCTCCTCCCCCATTTCTCTCAATCGCTTCTCACTCATCCGGTGTGCTGATCACCAGGATATTTTGTGTAGGGTTGGGGCAGATTGTGAAGATTTCGTCATTGCTAACCCCTGCTTCTTGGCGTATCGCTTCGTCAATGCTGGCTCTGCACGTGTGTCTAACGCTCAGCCTATCCCTTGGTCTGACGATTATCTTGATGTCATCTGCAGGTAGCCTTGGCATCTCGCTTGCTTTTAAAATCTTGCTCACGATGCTCTTCCCACCTCTGCGCTCGGGCTACTTGAGCGGGCGCCTTTCTGTGCTGTCTCTTGGCCAATGCTCACTTTTTCTGGTTGCCCTAAAATTGGTGTCATACAATTGAACCTCATTATAACAAAGCTGCATCTTACATGAAAATAAGTTTGTTATAACTGAAAATTCGTTATAAATGTATATTCCAAACACTACATCTATTCCAAAACTGTTCTTTCACTTATTTTATTATAACTGACATTTCGTTAAGTCCAGGTTCGTTACATCGAAATTTGGGTGTATAAATTGCGTTGCATGTGATCTGTCCGACATTCAAACGCGTTCAAACGTGGCACCTGGGGTGCCACGTTTGAACCTGGGGTTTATTGTACTCGACTGCTGACCTAAAGGTCGCGGGCTGAAATTCTGGCTGCAGTGGGTCAATTTAGATTCAGGCAAATTTGCATGAGGCTCATGTACAATCTCAGCGAAAAAAGATTAGCACAAGTGACCGCTGGCTGGAGTTGTAAAATTGCGACACAGGGCACCGCTTCTCACGAGCATGTGGACAGTGAGAGTGCCAAGCACATTCTATTTTCCTAAGCAGCGTTGGCCAGCGGAGCGATGAAAATGTGCCCATACGAAAACATATATCTTAAAGAAATGCTTGCTCATTTGCAGATGTGATTTCTTCTTTAGTATTTTTTTGCCACAGTTGTGAGCAGTCGTATCTTTATCACAGTTGCCCTAAAAAGCTGCTTGTTGCAGTTATTTCTGCCGGCTACCCACATTTAGAAAAACGGAATGTGCTTTGCGCTCTCGATATTGCCAAGCTTGGGAGCAACTGCACCTTGTGTTGTACGTCCCGTCTCCCCGGCAACTGGTTACTTGTGCCAGTATTTCTTCGTTGAGACTTTACTTTTATTTAGGTGCATTTTAAAATACCTCATGTAGTCAAAATTCAAGAAGCCTCCCACTATGGCATTTGTCATTATTATTGTGGTTCTGGGATTTTGAGCCCCAACTGTCAATAATATTATGCTTGCTGTTAGACAGCCTTTTCTGGTTATCCTGAAATAGGTGTAATACAAGTTGCATTGCCTGTATTATGTCACAATAATAAGGAGAACTAACTGCAGACAGTGATGTCAAGAAACATATTGGGGATGTTATTCGAAATAATTGTAATGTAAATGTGCAGAAGGAGAAGTGGACAAAGAGATGACTTGCCACCCGCAGGTACCCAACCTGCGACCTTTGAATAGCACATCTGATACTCTACCTCTGAGATAACCTGCCGCCGGTCCATACCAGCGGCAGGCTATCCCAGTGGTAGAGTATCAGATGCGTTACTCAAAGGTTGCAGGTTGGAGTCCCTGCCGGCGGCATGTTATTTAAGTGGCAGTTATTTCTGGTGTACTGCATGAGCGTCCGCGGGGGTGCAAAAGGGGCACTTTCCCCCTTCAAGCCTCGCCAGAACTTGTCCCCCCATTAGCTATACTACCAGCTTCCTACTCCTCCCAAAGCCAAGGTGCAACATGGGTTTGCACCCCCTTTAAAAAGCCTTGCCGACACCTCTGCCGTAGTGTGAAGGTTTCTAGCGAGTAGCATGGTGAAGGCATTATAATCTATGCTTTTCAAAACAAACATTTTCTCCTTATCAGACTTCGAAATGGTTGCTCTGGCTTTCTTGCACAGGTCGAGAATGTTTTCCTTGTAACTTGTGGAAGATTCGTTGGCCTGCTGAGCTCATTAGCTTAGACGCGGTTCCACTTGCAGCTTGTAAACGGCAGGGCTACCGAAAAAGTTGACAATGGTCGTCTTGAAATCAAACAATATCTCAAAATCTGATGCGGGGTTGTTGTACCACAGGCCTCCCACATCGACGAGCTAGAAAACCAGGTAGCTCGATTTTTTGACCTTGTGCCACTTGTTGGTTATGCATATACATGGTCACAAATCAAGCGCCACCTCTCCGCATCGCCACCGTCTGCGTCAGTTAGAGCCGTTGTGTTGCGCAGACGAAGGACACCAGGAGGTGTACTTTGTGCTGAAGGCGGCACTTGCTGGGCCGCATCTTGAAGCGTAGTAGATGGCAGTGTACGGGATCGAGGTTCCCTGGGCATCAAAGGGGAATCGAAGCTGTTTTGAGAGCACGGCGCTGCACAGAAGTTGCAAAGCTATTTATTGAACGCTGGCATAAGAGTCGACCATTATTGGTCAAATCACGGACTATGTGCACACTACAGGAATAACAAAACAAATTAAACTTTCTTTCCGGTGCTGGCGTTTGAAAACGGTACCTGCGGTCCGGAAGCTAGTGCCTTAGAACACAGGGCGACACTCCCATGCTTACCCAATGGGGACGTAAATGAAGCATGTTGATGCATTCTATCAACAGTGCAAAACAAAGTGTGACTAGTTTGCACAAAGCTTAGCGTAGTTAAGCTGGTTGGTCCTCAGCTTGTCATGGTGCAATCGCAATGCTGTTGGTGATTGGATCCAGCGGAAGAATCGGCAGCCAAGAGATGGCGCCAGGTGGATCCAGAATATGCACAAAGCGTGCAGTTGTTGATGTGTTGAAATTGCTGTTGCTAAGCCACGGTGTAAAAAACTGTGGCGGTTGCTATGACAGTGGCTTCATAGTGGTTGCTATATTTAGTTGCTATATTTAGCACGAGTGGTTGCTGTAGCTATGGCGCAGCAGGGGTTCTTTTTGACAGATGTCCTACCGCAAGCTTTAAGAGTGAATTCGCTACCCAGGGACTGAGGAAGATAACTTCCTTGGTCCCGGGGTATCTGGCTGGGAACCGTTGTTTAAAGGCTACGGACCATTACAACCGTATGTCCACGTGTCCAAATTCATCTTGGCACAATAAGGGTGAGTTACTTTCACGAAGCCCTGAGAAGTGGCGCCATGTGTCTACTCATTATCGCAAAACGAGCGAAAAAAAACGACTGAGTACTGAACGAGCACTCGGATGCATACGGCACAAGCGCTCGGCTGCATCCTCGTGATAAGTGAAAGCTTTTTTCTTAGTTGTAGCAGAGTCCTTCAATGCTTTCTGGTCACGAAACTCCGCGCAAAGGTTGATATAGGGAGAAAATCTCCCGCTAGTGGCGCCACCAATTGTAAGGGGGCCACAAGTCGCCGCCAGTGCTGGGATTAAATGCGCACTATTGCCGACGTTTCCACGTTATTATGTGCGTGCTGTTCTTCCTGTTACCTTTTATTAAACGTCACTGAACGCAGCAATGCCACTAGATCAGTATAAACGTGATTCAGTGTCGACGACGAATGAAAGCTGTTTACTTAAGAACGCCTGCGTAGTTTGCCTGAGAGGGGCGGACCGACCTTATAAATAGCAGCGCGTTTAAAGTGTTTTAACATCGCGCAATAACGCATTGTGTCAAGAATATAACTAATAGCCCAATTATATGCGCACTTACGATGCCTCGAAGCAGTACGTCGTTGCTCGCCAGTGTTTAAAGACGATGCTAATTGCTCCCGATGCGAGCAGCTACTGCTGGATCTGCTCGACAACGTGCTCGCGCCTGGTCAAAGGGCGATTCTGTTTATGCGGTAGTAAAGCTTTCTATTCTGGCAGTGCCGCAAATACGGGGAGGAAGGTGAACGGAATAAAACACGACTAGGTAAGACAGGGGCAATCGCATTGATTTATATACGACTCGTCTCTCGCGCGCTGCTATCCAAGTAATCGAATGAAAGGAATGGTCGAGCTAGATGTTACAATCTAGACCTTTCAATTGAGTCTGCACCCAAATACGCAGTTGTTCTGGGCACACGTTTGTGAGCGCCGATCGCTTTCTTGACGCGGGTACTTTCGATGTCTTGGTTATAGCAGCTCAGCGCTTTTGCGACCGCTCGCTTCGGTATTAAGGGTGCCTCTTAAAATAGCACGAGTTTCACGTGCCTAACATCTGAGTGATCCCTTTTTTACACGCAATTTAGTCGAGACACCCGTCTCTTGACGTTTCCTTATGTTTACTACTTAGAGCAGCATTAATTACCGGCCGACAACCCACGATTTCTTCGGGAAGGGAAGTACAGCAGCCTAATCTGGAAGTTCCTTTCGATGCCAGTGCTAGCTGCTCGGCGACCTTTGCCACACTACCTAGGTACCATACCACACTTTTTTATGCTTGGGGGAGGGGGGGGGGGGGTTACGATTTAAAGCAAGCCATAAATCGGAAATTTGGTACTAATGATACGCTGCTTAGTATTTACGCGTGTACCTATGAATGGAAGCTTCCAATCAGGTGCATTTAATGAGGAGCAAGTTTGAAAGCATGTTTTGTTTACACAAAATACACAGAGAACAACGCCTTGGAGAAGAGAAGCACTAGAAACTATTATGACTGTATTCAGTAATGTTACACTCTCAGTGCCTTGTGAGGGGAGGGGGGTGGGAACCAGTCAAGTTTTCTTTTTTCTGTCCTACGTCACCTGGATCCTGGGGCATCAAGGAATGGCGGGAAACGAAGCAACGCACGCTGCAGCCCGAGAACATACACAACCATTATGCTTAACACTACGGCTTGCGCCCCCCACTTGCTTGGCATGAACCACGCATGGTTGCCCGCGAGGCTTTGTTTTTTTCGCGCGTGAAGAAATGTAATCTACATTTCTCCCGAAGTTCGGTGCTACTGGGGAAACAGAAGAGCAACGCCTTTTCCTTGTTCCTTCTGTATCCGGTGCTGCAGCCCATCACACAGCACGTCTTAGGCATTGCTCCTTCGGATTTTCATGCCGTCGACCTTGAACGCGGAGAACAGGCCCTTGAAGTTCTCGTGACGCTGATGCAGAAACTTTGTTAGAAGGAATACCGCGAACTGCCTTTACACAACGCCTTCGAGCTGCCGTCGCTGCCAATGCTTTCCACCGGGCAATGGCCGGGCGCAACGGAGCGGTGGCCCCCCTATCCCAGCTTGCGCCACGTAGCGGTCGCTCTTGGCAGCATATCAAGCTCTCCCATAGAGTGACGGAGAAGTTTTGTGACCAGAACGGTATTAAAGGACTCTGGTTGTAGTGTGAACGGCATCGTCTATAGTGCATTGCATTAACTGTGACAACCTTGTAGATCCTATTGAAAGTCATTCGATCCGATATCTTTGTTGCACTCAATCTTTGAGACTTCGAAAGATGAGTAGCAGTAAATGGATACCATTACATAAAATAAAGAAAGAATAGCAGTTCATCAAGCACACCAATACCAAGCTTTGCTAGCCATTACTTTCCCGATTGGGGAAAAGCTCCTCACATGTTTTTTGGGGGCAGCATTGAGTCATCTGAAGTCAACGTAAAACCTTCAGGAGCCGTCTTTCGTTTTCACCAAGATGACTGGTACTGCCCACGGCCTACAGGACTCATCGATAACACCCTTTTTCAGCACATCCTGAACCTGTTCGACGATAACTTTGCGCTCCAACAATGACACTGAGTAAGGTTTTCGCTGGATACTGCGGCGGCTGCGTTTCCGATGGAGGCGGAAACGTTGTAGGCCCGTGTGCTCAGATTTGGGCACACGTTAAAGAACCCCAGGTGGTCAAAATTTCCAGAGCCCTCCACTACGGCGTCTCTCATAATCATATGGTGGTTTTGGGACGTTAAAACCCCACATATGGTTTTCGCTGGATAAGATGAGCAGTGCTTGTATCGATTCCGTGCCAAGCATGAGAACACAGTTGAGATATTGTCTTCTCCTCTTGACCAAAGTCAAACACAGAAGCACGTTGTCCTAACCAATGGAGTAATGTATGCCGCTCGTGTGACTGTAAAAACTTGCTAATCATGCTTAGAATCCTCGACTAGTTGGAGCTACTGCGCTCCTAAGCAACTGACGATTTGTCCCCTGCGTCATTGTTGATGGCATACATAAAGTTTTTTGCATCATCGTTGAGCAGGCCAAGCTTCATTTCTCGACAAAGTACAACCGGCATTGGAGAACAGTTAAGTGACCACAGCAAGGTTGCTCCCTTGTCGACCTATACAACACAAGGCACTAATATGCCTTTCTTAGCACACTCAGCTGTGGCAGGTTCAACGACAGCATCAAAGGCGAATGCGGCAGGGATGGAAGCTAATACCGCAACTGACCTGATTGACCACGGTGGCACTGTCGGTCCATCGTAAATAATCAAAGTGCCATCCTTGACCTGTAGCTCATCAACAAGAGCAGGAACACTTTCACCGCTGACAGAAAATTTACTGATTCTGTACTTGACAAAAGCGCAAGAATCTTGGAGAAAGTCCATGTCGAGAATGACATCATGGGTGCAATGCTTCAGTACCAAAAACTCTTGGGAGCACTTCCCCGGCCAACATGACGTTAACAGCACAAATTCTCAGAGGATGAGGTATTTCACCACCAACGCCACGAAATCTTGCTGATTCGCCCCAAGAAAGCAAGACTTTGTGAGCAAGGTGATTTTTGAAGAAAAGGCTCATGACTGACACTGTCGCACCTGTGTCGACTAAAGCACTAGCACGCTAAACATCTATCAATACATAGTTCTTGTTCTTGAATAACGTAACTGATGGAGGCATCTGAGGCTAATCCTTTTGTGCGACCTCGCTTCCATTGGTCGGGCCGGCTAGTTTCCCAGTGGTGGCAGTGGTGACAGCCATCATCCCGGCAATACAAGGGGAGGCGTCAAGCTACGGTCAGAAGCGGGAGAGCTGTTACATCAATTCTCTTGTCGTAAGGTGCTCCCAGAATAGCCGCGCCAAGGATCGTTGTTGCGACCGTTGCCAGCTCAAGGAGGCGCTGATGTCAAATCATATTGGAATTTCTCTTACTGCCAATGACAAAAATGAGCTGTATGTTCGCTGATACCACAACGGTAACACACGGGAGACTGGCGGTACGCACTGTACTGCTGGAACGCATTTCTCCGACGTGTTGGCACAAATGCATAGTCATTCGGATGCTGATAGGTGGTGACCAGCTTTCGGAGATAACTGAAGCGGTGTTTGTACCTTGACTCTTGGTGGTAGGGATTGCATTTTGGCCTCGAAGGTGTGCCAGCCCGACCGGTAGTTGTAGTCATCGACGCTTGCAGCAGCAATGCACACGTGATTAGGGAAGTGGCGTTGGCATAGCTTCGTACGAGCATGTTGAGGGGAAATAGGGCTAACGTGTCGGGTGAGCTTTTCACGAACTATTGCGCAGATGGTCGACGCGAGATCAAATAATGTATATTCGTCAACACTTGCAACAATTGTCACATTCGGCAGGCAGCCGAACTCTGGAGTAATGCGTCGCATCTTCAGGGTCTCGAATGTGCGGCAGTAGCGAATGACGTCGGCTACTCTGGTAAGGCTCTCCTGCCAGTGGGGAAGTGGTATACATCCTCTGCAATTACTTTTAATAGGTGGTCAACGTTGTCCTCCTCTGACATGGCAAGGTCGATGGTCTTGCAGAGCTCCAATATAGCCTCAATGTATGTCATATATGTCTTCCCGGGGATTTGGGCTCTTTGCAGCAGCGTTTGTTCCGCTTGCTTTCTCTTCACTATGGAGTCCCCGAAACACTCCCTTATTTCGCTTGTGTGGTTTTCACACTACACAAGCGCCGTGTTCGTCAAGGAAAGGACTACCGTATTTACTCGATTCTACCGCGCCCTCGATTGTAACGCGCACCCACTTTTCTAGCTGGCCCGCACGATCACACCACTCGAAAAAACGACTCCTTTCGGGAGCGTCTTCCATTTAAATATGAGGTACGGGCGAAGCTTGTGCCCATCTGACGTGTAACAGAGCATTGCCGTCACTGTTGTTTTACCGTGGACCGATGTCTGCACGCGAACTTGCTTCGCCCCCTTCTTCTCGACGGTTGTGGGGCCAGGCATGTCGAAGTAAAGAGGCGTCTGATCGGCATTCCCGATTTGCCCAAGCAGGTAGCCGTTGTTGCGCCGCAAGTTTAGGACGAACCTCTGAAAACTGTGAAGCTTTTCATCGTACTCCTCCGCAGAACTTTTTTTCGCATATGCATGTTCCCCTTTGGAGGGAAAAGCCTTTCCTCTTCATAAAGTAGTTAGCCAGCACCTGCTCGCTTTAAACTGGCTCCGCATGAGACCTTTTTCTAAGACTAATTGCATAGCCCGCACTTGGAGCAGTTCTGTCGTCACGGGCCGCTGTGCCGCTCGCTGCCCAAGCACATACTCGCCGAGCAGCTCATTAATTTGCGGAAACCGACCCTGCTGTGGTCCACTGAAGCCTTTGCGTGAAGCTTTGCTGTCGACAATCTTCTGCTTTTGTTTCCGCCGGTCCCGCACGCACGTTTCGGGAACTCCGAACGACCGCGATGCGGCCCGATTTCCGTCTGTTTCTGCACACGCGATGACTTTTCTTTTAAAGGCGGCATCGAGGTGCACTTGAGTTTTTGGAGTCAGCCCTTCCACGCCGTCGATGCTAATGCACTACTAGATGACGAACTCCTCAGCACACGTACGAAGTGTCGCACATGGGAAACGCATAGGCAGAAATGGCCGACGCGCCATGCTGACGCACGTAGGGGGCGGCCATTTTGGATTTGCCGATGGCAATAGATTGACCGTACTTTTTTTGTTCGTACTCGATTCTAACGCGCATGCGATTTATGAACTCGCTTAACCGGAAAAAAGGTGCGCATTAGATTCGAGTAATTACGGTACGTTTGACAGCTGGCTCACCTCGTCCCATTGATAGTATTCGCTCACCTGTTTACAGTGTTTGAGCCAGTCATCGACATCCTTGCCAGATTTGCCACCGGACGTGCTAGGCTCTATCAGGTGCTGACTCTGCTAGGGAGCAGCTATGGCTGAAGTGGGTACTGACAGTGCTGCTGGGATTGATACACGGTCTGCAGCTGTGGGAATCTTGGTACCGTTTTCGCCGAGAGACATCTCAGCCGGTAGTGGTAGTGGTGGCAGTCCAGTGAGGCGATGACTTCATCATAGATCGGGCATTTGCAGAACTGTGGTGCTTGGTCAGTCACCCA
This sequence comes from Rhipicephalus microplus, assembly GCF_043290135.1. NCBI lineage: Eukaryota > Metazoa > Arthropoda > Arachnida > Ixodida > Ixodidae > Rhipicephalus > Rhipicephalus microplus. The sequence continues at coordinate 42,456,618 of NC_134708.1, forward strand.
GCATCTCCACCAAAAACTATTACGTTTGAATTAAGGTTGAATGTGTTTATTTACGGGATGAGAAACGGCTAGGTCAGGCATTGGCAAGCAAAGATGGAGTTCACATGCCGCACCAGGCAACTTGGTCTTCCTCTTCGTCTTGCCCCTCTCGTACCACAATCTGGCTCATACCATAGCAATATTATCACTTGCGGGGGGCCTGAAATGTCAGTAAATATGCTTTTGCTTTGGTAGGCATCTGTTCTAAGTTTTCACCAATTGACCAAGCATAATTTCACCAGCTCTTTAACTTTATTCAGTGTCCCTGTGCTTGAAATTCCTCACGCGGTAACCAGCCTCCTCGAAAACTCAGGTGGCAGAGCAACTGCCTGCTCCGGCATGGAATTCTTCCTGGCTTCGAATCCCAGAACTTCAACTGGGAAACATTCTTTTGATAAATCTGTATAGACTTTGTTTCTAGTTTCACGCTAACAATAGCTAGATGACTGTTACTTATTTGGTCTTGGTGACTGCACCAGTGTTTTGATTGTACAATGTTCTTGCCGTTTTCTCTTTATCTTTACGGGCAGGCTTCGAGATGAACTCATGCGGCAGGGCAGGCATGAAAACGGGGACGTGTCTACGGAGAAAATTTCAAGCGATGGCCCTGGCGCATCAGGACCACCTGACAAAGTTTAACTAGCATCCTTCACATTATCTTCCGCATCAACTTAGTTTTTTTAAACATTCATCGGCGTCATGATGCGTGTTTTTCCAGGTCATCGAAAAGTGACTCATGGTGTTCGAACTAAGTGGTCGTATTCGGTTCAGACAGTCATAACCATTCATGCTGCTCTGGTTTTATTTTCTTTTTGTTATTTAAAGTGTATACTAGTACAAGTTGCTGCTTAGTTGTTGGGACATGGAGGTTTGCAAACAGTTGTCTCTGGCCACAAGTAGAATACAATTTATACTGTCAGAAATAAAAATATACCACTTAAACATTGAACAATTTTACATCCGGTATTGTGCTGCCAACTGCAGATAACATGAAATTGTGTTTACACCATAGTTTTGATCATTCTGTTGTTAATACCAAAAAGAGAGAATATAAGATACAAATGAGCAGATTCTTTGTGTGCATGGAACTCTTTCCAGAATTGGAAGTGTTGCTACCTAGTTGGTAAATTATGTCTGCCTGAGTAACATAGTCCTCTACACAATTATGTCTGTCCTAGTAACGTAGTCTTCTGCATTACTGAAGCACTTGCGTTTTTCAACTTGCCTGCTGAGGATTTGTAAATTTACTTCAGCATCTTCTTTTTATCTTGTTGCAGCCATGTTACTTGTGGAACACATTTGTCAACTATTTTTTATTTTTGAAAAATATTCATCTCCACAAACATCAATCATTTGACTCGAAAACAAGATCCAAGACTACAGTTGAATTTAACTATTAATGTTTTTCAAGTTCAGATGCTTCTATTGTTTTTTGCCATCATCAATATATACTACACTACTATTGATTTTATCTTGCCTGTGCTGTACTATGTTACTGCATTTTTGTACTTGTATAAGTGCTTTGCACATAAACAATGAAAGCTGGAGCCACTACTCTGTAAAGCTGGGATGGCCAGTGAAGCTTACAAATGCACTCCTGTCTTAGCTCTCATTGGCGTTCTCCGCAAGTGCACCACTGCTTAGGCATTCTCGCTATGAGTGCTTGACCCATACTTGCCACGCGCGACCGCACCAACATAGCGCCTAGACACGACTGATTCAATGAAAAACCCACAAAAGGCATGCCTTTTGCACATAAATTTTAAAGCTAAGATATGTGGAACGGTGCAAGCTGTGACCTCTCCTTCTCACACTCTCTCAGCAATCAGGTGATGACAGAGCATTGCATAGGAACAGTTGCGCCATTACAGCTATAGCCTCTCCCCCTTACACTCTCAGCAATCACGTGATTGCCTTAGGTGGCATAAAAACTTTATATTTATATATGTGAGGGAAAGAATTGTGTGCTTGAGGCCTCGTTTTTCTACGTTTTGACACAGTCATAATGAGATCTGATAGACAATAATGCCAAGAAAAGTAGGGGGGAAGCTGTTGAACCGAATAGTAATGCAAAACGTTAAAAAAGAAAAGTGGGTGAAAAGATAACTTGCCGTGGGCAGGAACTGAACCTGCGACGTTCTAATTCCGCAGGTTCGAAGGTCGCTGGTTTGTTCCTGCCCAGGGCAAGTTATCTTTTCACAGACTTTTCTTTCTTTACATTTTGAATTACAATATAGTCCAATAAATTCCCCTATACTTGGTGTTATTGTCTGTTAGATCTCATTATATATATATATATATATTGAAGAAGTTTTTCCAATGGGCCAAACGTACATGGGAAGAAAGGAGACACAACTTAGTGGTTGTCTTAATTTTATTTCCATCGGTTTCAACCGGTTGAAACTGTTGTAAATGAAGTTAAAACAATTGCCAAGTTGTGTCTCTTCTCTTCCTATATATGTATATGTATATATAGTCAAGTAGATCCTCCATGAGCAGTCACAACGTGGTTTATTTCGACGTTTCAGCCAGAGTCTGGCCTTCTTCAGGATTGAGGGTACAGTTTGTTGGTGCTCAGCTTTATATAATCTTAAATTAGAGGAAAAAAGAAACAGGAGAAAAAAAAAGTGAGAATGTAAGGTTGACTCCCCCGGGCGCCCCCAAGAAAAAAAAAAAAAAAGGTGAGAATATGAGGTGGACTTTCCCTGGCGCCCCCTTTCACTCTTTCTTCTCCTTCCCCCTCCCGCTTTTCTTCTTTTCACCTTTAGGATGTCTGCAGTGTGCATATCCTTCCTTTCACTAATGTATTGTTACCGACCAGATGGCACCGCATGGCTCTGGCGGTTCGGTCTGGGGGAAAAGAGCTTTTTTAAGAAGTTTAAGCCTTTAACTACTCAGCGCCTCTTCGACATCTCGTTGTTGAAAAGAGGGCACTGCGTATTGCCACAGAGGCTGGCAAGCGGGTGCAATCTCAATTGTTGCCCGCTTCTGGATTACGCATGCAGAAGGGGCCTCTCGATTGTGCACAGGGTTGCTGTTGGGCATGTCATGCTTGGCACAATGGATTGGATAGTAAGGTAAAAACAGAAACAGGCGACAGGTGTACTTAGCAAGAGTAGTTACACTTAGAAATAATTTGAGTTGTCCAGTGCCATTCGCAGCTGCAGTGGCGTGAACTCGGTTATTATTTTCATTATTGATGCTATTGTTTTCTAATGCTTTAATTGCTGCAAGTGTACCCAGATTCTCATTTATCGAGGGTGTTGAATCGGTGGATAAGGTATGACTCTCGTTGTTCACGTTCTTGGTTAGATTTAAATCCCTTCTCTAAGAGTGTTATTGATAGTTTGTCGAATGCATGGTCGGGAAGATTGAGATGTTTTGATAGAGGTAGACTTGGGGCTCGTTTCGCATGGGCTCTGTGATTATTGAAACGAATTTTAAATGGTGTTTCTATTTGTTTGATGTACTGCATACTGTACACGTTTCATTCGAGTAGGTATACCACGTTAGAGGAATAGCATGTTAGGTTTTCTCGTATGGTAATCGAAAAATTTAATTGTGTGCTTGTTGCTTTGTGTGTTTCTCGCATCGCTTTACATACAAGACATTGTGACTTTAACCAAGGTCGGCATGAATTATTAGGGGGTGAGGTATTATTTTGAGAGTGGACAAGTGTGTCTTTGAGGCTGCGTGGTCGTCAGTAAACGATGCCAGGAGTGGATGGGAATGCACGTTTCAGACGTTCACTATGTTCCAGAATGTTGTAATGACGTTTAAGGATTTTGTTTACATTGGGGAAGTTTGTGCTGTAAGTTAAGCAAAGATTTGTTCGTTGCGGGTCTTCTTGCGCTGGTCCCTTCATAATTAAGTCATCACGCTTCAGTTTTCTCGCTTTTTGAACGGTGTCATCAATTACATATGGGGGGTAATTTTGTTTATCGAGCATAAGTTTTAGCCTCTGTGAGCCCGTGTCAAAATCAGCGTATCTTGAGCAGATTCGCTTAAACCGGTGAGCCTGGCTGTTTGGAATACTGTTTTTACAGTGGCACAGGTGATCGCTTTGGTAATGGAGGTATTGTTGTCGATCCGTTGGTTTGCGATATCGCGTTGTAGAAAGCTTGTATTCTTCTATCGTAATGGTAACATCAAGAAAATTTACGGTTGCTTGCGAGTAGGTTTGTGTGAAGTGCATGTTCAAATGTACGGCGTTGTAAGTGTCGATAAAGCTGAGAAGTTCATCCTCGCTGTGGATTCAAATACGAAAAATGTCTTATATGCATCTTCTGTATAACAGTGGTTTCAAGGAACTTTGTTCAAGAAATTCTAATTCTAGCTTTCCCATAAATATGTTGGCATAATTGGGTGCCATTTTGGTGCCCATAGCGGTCCCGCTGATTTGTCGAAAATACTCTTGGTTAAATTCGAATAAATTTAACCGAGGACCATTCTCGTCAAAGTTGTGATGGCAGAGAAATATGGGGTGTTAGATTGTCTATAGTCTGTGTGCATGTTTTGTAATGCAGCTATGCCGTTATCGTGAGGAATGTTTGTATACAATGAAGAGACGTCAAAAGTAACCAGGTACTAGTTTTTCGGCACACGCAGACCTGCAATGTCTCGAAGAAAATGTGTCGCGTCTTTTATGTACGACGCGAGGGTGCATGAAATGTCGCTTATTAGTTTGTCCACGTACCCTGATATGTGTTCAGTTATTGTACCAATGCCTGATAGTAGTTTATGAATTTTTGGCAGGATGTAGAAACGACCTGGATGAGGGTATGCTGCTCACATTAGTTTGTGGTCAGTGTTGGTTATCTTTTCTGCATACAACAGCTTCTTTAGTTCTTTTGATACGATACGTTTGTATTCGTCTGTGGGATCACCTGGGAGGCGTTCGTGAAATTTTGAGTCGTCTAGCTGGCAGTATGCTTCTTTCAAGTAGTTGGTTGTATTAAGGACTACAATTGCTCGTCCTTTCTCAGCCGGTTTTATTATGCCTGTCCTAGATGCCAGATTCCTCATGCTCATTTTTTCAGATTTTGTCAAGTTTTCTTGTTTTCCTTTCTGTCTGTGGTATTCGTGTACTATATCTTTCCGTACTTCGGTGATATAAAGGTCAGGCACTTGTCTCGATTACTGTTCGGTGTCCAATCATTTGTTTTACCACGGTGAATTGTTTCGTGGGTAGAAGGCCTGTTCAAGAAATATTCGCGCAACCTGAAGCTTCTAGCGAAGTTGTCGAGGTCTCGGAGCAAGTGCAATTGATCGAAAAATTTTGTGGTTGTGCAGAAGCTTAGTTTTTTAGATAACAGTTTTTCTTCATCAGGTGACAAACTCGTGTCCGATAGGTTTACAATCACAGTGTCACAGGGTGTGTTCATAAATGGGTGCTCGTTTGTACCGTTAGTGGTTTTCTGGGTGGGGGTGTTGTAGTGATAAGGAACTATCTCAGGAAACGCGGGGTTGGGCACATGGTCTCTTTTGAGTTTATGAATTTTTGTGGTCATGATGGCTTGGTATTTATTCTGTTCAAATTCTGTTAACCGGGTGATTTTTTCGTTCGATAAAGTGTTGTGGCGGAGAATGGTTTGGTTATAGCGACCAGTTTTTTTATCTGCTTATCACTGTGATTGAGAGTGATTTCTGTTAATTTAAGAGACCTGCTTATCACTGTGATTGAGAGTGATTTCTGTTAATTTAAGAGATGCCTCAAGGAGGACATTTTTTCATGTTATTTGGTCGTGTTCATTTAGGTTTGTAGCGACTGGTGTGAGGAAGAGTGTCATACCCTTGGGGGCTATTCTAGCACAAACGTACACTTGCAATGTGGATTTATGCATTTCGTGTCTAATTCGTTTGTCAGCAATTTTTCATACTTTAAGGAAGGTAGCATTGCAACTGGGAAGCGATGAGCTGGACTTACATTTGAAAGGTCAATCTTCTTTTGAGTGCGGGGATGGCACCGATGAAGTCCCCAGATTGTAGTTATGTCTGGCAGGCCTTCCTCGTTGTAGGAACGATTATGGCATTGGGCTTTCGGCGAACGTGTTGGTAGGGAGTTCCGGTCCCGGGGTCCTCAATAGAGGGACGCAGCCTTGTAGTTCGGCAGGCTTTCTTTTGAGGAGTGGTGTAGTGGTGCTGTCACGTAGTGCTTTTGGTCTCGACATCCGCAATGAAGGGACGCCTGTTGGCTGTCCCGCAGACTTCCCCCCTAGTAGTGGTGCGCTGTTGATTATGGTGAGGGGGTGCTTGTGGCTCGCGGGATTCACAGTTTCGCTGATCGTTGGGAACTCGTCTGTGATGTTGGGTGGGTGCGGGGCTCCTGGAGTATGTTGATATGCAGAGTTCTTGTCGTGGGTGTCTTGTTGTGATGGACGGATATTGACGGGAGCTACTGGTTGAGTTGACTACCCCATGGTAGCTTCGAGGTCTCCGCGACCGAGTGCACTCTTGAGAGAACCGGCAATCAACGCGACACCCATAAAACTTGGATGAAGCCCATCCGCAGGAAGAAAGCGTCTTGGTGGCAACTGCTCGTATCGATAGTTGATGCATGACACTTTGCTGGGTCTTTGGCAGTAGGCCTTGACTGTCTCGTTGAATTGACGAGCGTCCTGGTTCAAGTGGTGCACGGATTGTTTGTTCGACCTTTCCAGGTGTTGGTTGAGATAACAGGGCAGCACACATGAAACAACGAGCCTTTCGTGTTCCTAGCATGTCCGAAGCATGTTGTTTACTAGGCGATGAAGGCGGCATAGCGATACCTCTAGTCCTTACGACGCCAGCTCGCTCGTACCAACGTAAAAAACGAGCGTGGTTACAGATCATGGTATGCCAGCCAGCTCTTTCTCGATGTCGAATGTGGAGGCTCCGCGGATGGAAATGATCGCAGGTGTCGCCTTCTCATGGGGGTTGAAATGCCAGTGCAAATACCTTGTTTGCAAGTTTACAATGATGGCTGATGTTGGTGCGTGTTCAGGGAACTTCTGTGAGATCTGCTCGACTGGACCTGCGCCTGTGGCCGGTCTTGTGTAGGCAGGCATGGTGGTTGAGTGGCCGTAGCGTTGCAAGTAGTCAAGTAGATCCTCCGTAAGCAGTCACAACGTGGTTTATTTCGACATCTCAGGCAGAGTCTGGCCTTCATCAGGATTGAGAGTACAGTTTGTTGGGGCCCAGTTTTATACAATCTTAAATCAGAGGAGGAAAGAGAAAGGGGGAAAAAAGTGAGAATATAAGGTGAACTCCACCAGGCACCCCGAAGGGGAAAAAAAAAAGGAGTGGACAAGTGTCTTTGAGGTTGCGTAGTTGTCGGTAAACAACGCCAGGAGCGGATGGGAATGCGCGTTTCAGACGTTCACTTTGTTCCAGAATGTTGTAATGCAATTTAAAGATTTTGTTTACATTAGAGAAGTTTGTACTGTAAGTTAAGCAGAGGTTTGTTCGTTGCAGGTCTTCTTGCGATGGTCGCTTCATAATTAAGTCATGACGCTTCAGTTTTCTCGCTTTTTTAATGGCGTCATCAATTACATGTGGGGGTTATTTTTGTTTATCGAGTGTAAGTTTTAGCCTCTGTGAGCTTGTGTCAAAATCAGCGTCTCTTGAGCAGATTCGCCTAAACTGGTGAGCCTGGCTGTATGGAATACTGTTTTTACTGTGGTGCGGGTGATCGCTTTGGTAATGGAGGTATTGTTGTCAATCCGTTGGTTTGCGATATAGGGTTGTAGAAAGCTTTTCTTCTTCTATTGTTATGGTAACATCAAGAAAATGTACTGTTGCTTGCGAGTAGGCGTGTGTGAAGTGTATGTCCAAAAAAAAATATATATATATATATATATATATATATATATATATATATATATATATATATATATATATATATATATATATATATATATATATATTTGCAATCGAAAATAACTACCGCAGTTGTAACAGCAGGGAAGGCACAAAAGAAAAATTTACCGCCCAAGCACTCTGTACAAATGGTTTACCAGCGAAGAGAACTGTGCGGTCCTGGTGTTTAGTAGCGGGTTCAACCGGACGCTGCGCCGAAGCCTTTTACAATTTTAGATGTGAAGCAGCTCGTTGACTAACCTGTGTGATGCTGTCCCTCCGTCCGCACCGCGCTTCCGTGGCCGCAGGTGTTGGGGCGGTTCCAAGTAGGCTACGCCTTCCCTCGCAGTGCGTGCGTGTTGACGTCGGACTCTACCTAGCGCTTCGCCGCTTGTCATCTCTCGCTTCACCCTCTCCACCGCTCGCGACGTTCGAGCGCACATCGAGTGAACATTGTTTTGTCTCAGCGCTTCAAACGAATCTTCTAGCGCTCAACCCGTGACGCCACTCGTTCGCAACGCTGCTGCTTCGCATCCCATTAGGGTTCCCTTTGGGAAGATGTCGTTAATTTTTGTTTACATGTTCGTGCTTCGAATTGAAGTTAGACACACGCTTGGCTTGAGTTTACGACAGTGTGTATATTTCACATGCCGCACATTGTGTCTCGCATGATCACGGTCATCGAGGTGTGTAATGAGCGGTAAATGTAAATGCGTTTCGCACTGCGTTAATCACAGTAGTTGTTCTCGAATCACAGACGTCGCAGCCGAAGCCAGAGTGCCGCTGGAGAAACTCCCGCCGAAAGCTGGCATTTCCCCGCAGTGAGCGTGCGCTCGCAATCATCACGTTGACGCTGTCGTGCCGGCAACGGCGCTTGTCCGGCGAGTGTTGCGTGCGGTTGACATCGCTAGTCAACTCGGTGTCGCGGTGTGCAAGATCCACTCTCCACCGTCGCTTGCATTCCGCTCGGGATTTAGCGCGGCTCGGAACGCTGCCCGATCATCAATACGCAGTTTCTGCTGGCACCCTGCCTCCGGGGACTTTTTCTTGTGCCCTGACTGCAGCATTGGCCAGGCGAATGCGAGCCCTCCCACGTTTCCACTGTCGGCGCTCTTCTAGAGTTGTCCGTGGCTTACCAATGTGGAAGGTCTCGGTAGAAACTGATGCACGCGTGCTCGGCGCCCCGGCTGCGACGGGATGTACGACGTCACTCGCAACGCAGCCAATGGCGCGTGTGCTTGGGTACGACGATGGGAACGAAGTAACTGGTAGTACAGCCAATGGAGACACCGCTGCCGAACAGTTTCTCCGTTTCTCGTAGCCATATACAGCTTCCGCTGTAAAATATTTTTTATGAGTACAGAAATTTTAGCGAGGGAAAGTGCGGCAAGTCTTGGTGGTATGCTCTCAGTGCTTGTAGTGCTTCTTCGGAAGTTAGGCGACGGCTGGTACCAGTCGTCTACAATTCTGGTGAGGAAGGAATAATTACATGTTCCGATACGGAATGCACTTGACGAATGAGTGTGACGATGCTCGTGTAGTTTTTTCCACATATATTTCTGACGCTTTTAATACAGTCGACCAACATTCGTAAGAAAGTTCCCTGGAAGCGTTTTTTTTATTTACGCACGCGTCTCGCATTGCCAACAACAGCGATAGCTTGCGAAGCTGAGCTGGGGCGCACCTCGAAAGCCAAGCCACGTGCAGCGGCTTTCGAAACGGTGCGCGTAAAGTTTGTTTTACAGTGGCACCGGACGCAAAAAAAAATAAACGCGAAGCCGGCTGGCTTTTCCGGACCGGCCGGCGCCCATGTCGGAACCACTGCTGACGCAAGACACTGTTTTGCTCTGTCGGGACGCGCCTAAGTTTGTGCACACAGCTCAACGCGGTGTTCAGGCGTTCGTTTCCTTGTTGTTTTTTTTTCTCCTGCCCCGCAATCCATTCTGAGAAGTCATTCTGTTTTTCTCGCTGAAGATTCCACCGCGCGGGGCCGCCGTACTCGCTGATTTAGGGGCAGGTGGGTTTCTTCAGTGTTTCAATACAAACAACACGTTTTAAGCGTGATTACGCGGAGCACAAGAACGCACCCATGTTTCTACCCGCCTAGCCCCACAATAAGCGAAAGGGGCGGGAAAAACGTACTCCACTTTTCCGTCGGTATTGCAGACTGGGACGTTATGGAATGATAAATAGTAATGAGCTATTTTAGAAAGTTCGCTTTATTCTATTGATAGTGCGTCCCCCGAACGTCAGGTTTGTAAGCGCAGAGGCAATAATGTGTTACAACCCTTTAGTAACTTTTGAGAGAAAAAAAAAGACAAGCATTTGTGTTGTCGTTCCTTCGATGTAATTAGGAGCAGCAAAACCACGAGCGAGAACACTGAAGGAGTATGGTAATACAAGACCGCATTCCCGCACAGTATGACTGTACCTTGCTAGGAAGTCATAAAAGCAGATTATTAGCTCTAAAGTGGCAGTGATAGTTAACTAGCAATCAACGGTGAGCAGACATCAATTATCAAATTGATGGAGATAACTGTCAGTATAGAGTCAAACATCAGTAGAACAAACTCCAAAGTACCCAAAAAAAATGTTATAGTGAAAGTTCGGTGCATTGAAATAGCTATGTGGCAACTTTTTATTCGGGAGCTAAAATAAAGAAGCAGCTGTTAAAAAATTTGAACCCCTTTATATACATTGCTGCTTATTTTTACGTCAATTTCTGCTAGTTTGGTTCGTTCAATTGAATAGTTCGTTTAAGTGACGTTCATTCAACCGGTATATTACTGTTCTCCGATGTACCGCTCATAAGTTGGAAGTGAGAAAAATAAATTGAAACGAAACATGAGGATAACATCGCTCGTTAAATAATGTGAACAATTCGGGCCTATAAGTTCTAATGTCGTGCGTTGATACGCTGGTGATAGTGGCCGTCGCCATTTCTCTGTACTCTACACCCCTCTCTGTCTGCTTCTCTGTAAGTGCAAAAGTTTTAAGGGGGTGCTCGTTTCTCTGTGAGACAAACCAATAGAACCCGCAGACAGTAAAGCAAAGGAAAGCGTAAGAAGACATTACTGGCTGTGTTTAACCATAGCGTTGAGATTACGACCTATACTGGAAGGAATTGAAGTGTGTGAAAAAGCTCCTTATTTTATCAGTGGCATTCTAACGCACAACGTTCGACTTACTTGGAGCATAGACAGAAAAGACACTTTGTTCTCCCACTTCGATTCCTTTCAGTTGAGGTCGTAATTGTCACGCCTTGGTTAAAATCAACAAAAACGCCATAATACGCTTTCTTCGGCCATGTTGTCGGTTTCTTTCATCGACTTCTCTGCAACAAACACGTGTCTGGTGATGCTTCTCCTGCGTAACACAAGGCCTGCGGTGAAGTATCTTTGCCGTTGTCGCTTGATTGTTTGGATGGCCAGGTAGCGCCTGCTTGCTTGAATGCTTATTGTTCGTGTATGTGTTTGTGTATGTGTGTGTGTTTTCATGCATGCATCAAGCTTTGTTTTCTGTGCAAAAAAAATGTTTTCAAAGGTCCGGTAAACTTGAACGCTTGTTCCGAATGAAAAAAAAAAAACGGGTATGGAGAATCTTTTTCTTTTACGCAAAAAAAAAAAATCATAGAGAGTATTAACAAAGCGCCAAGGTCAGAACCCGCGCATTGTTTTGGGAAGTGAACGTAACCGCGTGTCGATTGCTATAAATACTTCGTAAAAACAGCGAGTGTCTTATCGGTGCTGACAGCCAACGATGTTTCCTACTCTTGTTTTTTTTTTTTTTGTCGTAGTTCTTTCTTTTTCCGCCAGGCGTCTTTAAGAAAAAACGCCACACTTATGTGTTTGTGTTGCATAAATATGTTTTTCCCGTGTTGCTATGACACTGCTGAGGCACCATTTAACTCTCCTTTGAGACCTGTTCTCGTCTTCGTTTTCTGCCGTGCCTTCGAACATTTTACTTTCGCTTTTGTAAACGAAAAAAAAAACAGTTTAAAGCTGTTTGGATGCTTCATCCCGCATGCCACTAACTACCGTTAGATTGTATACCTTTTTCCTCTCTTTTTTTGTTAAATCTTACCTATGAGTGACTATGATCGTATAATGGTATGTATGTTGGTAAGATATGATGGGTCAGTGTTGTACAGTTAGGTTTCACAGTTTTGCGTAGATGTTTTGCATGTATGAATGTTTGTGTTTATATTTACATTGCCATTTATAAAAAAATAACTTGGTCTGTTAGTTTGCATGATTTTTTTCTTTCGTTTTTTTACTTTTATATATTTGTAGTTTTGCGTCCTTCCTGCAATAATCCTTGATGGTATTGGGAGTATGTACTGAATGAAAATGATGAATAACTAAATAAACAAATAAGAATCGTTGCTGTGAAATCAAGAGATTCCCCCAAATGCGCTCTTTCTTTGTCTTTCGCCCTCTTTGTACAACCTTTACGTCACCATCGTCTGCACGTAGCACATAATCGCAGTTGCTTTGAGAGAAGGAGAGCCATCTATTGTCCGCTGTGCTGTGGAAAGTCGTGTGTTCGATTCCGCTCGCGGCGGTCTCATTTCGATGGAGGCGAAGTCCCAGAGAACCCACGTGCACTGCGCTGTGCCAGTAAACACCAAGTTGCCGAAATTTCCGGAGTCTTTGACAAGCTGTGCCTAAAAAGCATATCGTGGTTTTGGCTCGCTCGGAACCCACGTATTGTTACTGTAACACTTTTTGTGTTTGCCCAGCATACGCACGTGAACGACAAACACTGATTTATTCTACTGAACTATATCGCAGTAGGTCATTAACTGATGAGATCATGTTGGGCCCTTGGCCAGACACCAACAGTGCAGCTGCGGTCACAAGAGCAGTTATTACCTTTTTAGAAACAACTGGACTATGTGCGCGGCTATAAAATGTGTCTCAGCTAGAAAGAACACTACATACTCACCTCTCTATCTCACCATCGTCATCCATTAATCTTTCTTTTCCCCTTTCCCTTCCCCCAGTGTAGAGTAGCAGGCTAGAGCAAGCTATCGCTCAGGCCGACCTCCCTGCCTTTCTGTAAATAAACTTACCTTCTCCCTTCTCGAAAAGCAGGCAGTTTTGCCGACTTATACAAATCGCTCACACGCTACCCTCGGTGGGAAAGGGAGGCGGATAGAGAAGCGAGGAGGGTAGACGCGTCAAATCGAGCCGTGAGTCTGAGTGAAGTTGGTTGAGAAAAAAATTTGGTGAGCCTGAGTCCGAGTCGTTCCAAAGGGCAAAATACATATCAATAATGAGTACGAGTGAGCTCCGCATTTTATCGCCGACTTTTGATCTCGAGTTTCGCGTGCCAGAACCACGACACGATTGTGAGTCGCGCCGTAGCCAAGGCTTCCGGGAGTTCCGACCATCAATCTTCATGCTGGAAATTCATGTAAATCGCTGTATATGTACATACGATATGGTATTCTGTTTTACTTGTTGGTTTTCTCGTCACTGCACCGGACTGCTTGCTGTTACTGCCCTGTATAGTCTGGTCGTTGGGTCTCGTCATGCTACTTATGTAACTTTTAACCCAACGCAACCATCCAGTATGTATAAACTGGAAAATAAAATTGAATTGAATTGAATCTGTTGCTCTTCGACATGCACCTACATCGTATACAGCACGTGGTGCTGTATCAATTCGCCTCCCGCGAAATGCAACCGCCGCTGCCGGCTTCGAACCCGCGACCAAGCCTCGAAACGAGAGCCCCCATTTACCGAGGTGGAATTGCTTTCGCTTCGGTAATAAACGTTAATTCGCTATCTAATCCGCGTTTGCTCATGTCGCGCTTTAGTAAGGAATACTGTTTCAGTTTTAACTGTGTTTGCGTTCACAACATTCTGGTGGCATATTTTCCTTTAGTTGTGTTGTTACAACTAATTATGCACAACTGTTTCTTTTTGCCTTGTTTTCTTCGCGCTTATTTCTCCTCCATTTCTAACAGGAGGTTCATTTTAATGGTATGAGACCGCTTTTTGAACAAGTACTGAAAAATAAAGGTTGATTGTCTGACTTACTTATTTGATTGATTGATTGATTGATTGATTGATCAAGTGAACTATGTGTACATACAACCCTTACTTAGATCCAATAGGGCTTTTCAGAAAGCGGGAACGTGTTGTCCAAACGAGCGCCCGAAAGATGGCGTTCCTTTCCAGACTCGGAAGCCAGGGTCTCATGGTAAAAAAAACTAGCGCGGTTCTTCGATTACCGCGTTCATCGCAAGGCGGTTGAGAGAAAGGAGGAGGAAGAGCGAGTGAGTGACCACCGGCCGGGCGTTATAAAAGACCCCCCCCCCCCCCATCATGCGCCCTGTCTCAATTCATCTTCGTGCTCGCCCTATGCGCCTTTCTCCCTCGTACGTGCGCCGGAGTTCGAACCCGCTTCAGGCCGAGTCGAGAGAAGGAAGGCGTGCGCATCGGTTCGGCCGTCGTGCGAAGCGGCAATTCACTCTGGGCTGCGCAGTTTCCAAACCGCGCGCGCCAGCGTCGGCGCAACAAAGAAAGGCGCTTTGACGGACCGCTCCTTTGTTGCCGCGGCGCCCGGCATTGTTTTCGCGCGCGCTGTCGGACCGCGCGGTTCCTCGTGCCGGACTTTTTTTTTTCCGCGCTCTGCGCTGAAACGGCCCTGCTCTCGCTTCTACCCCGAACAACAACGCACGCACGCCGGGACTTTCTCCTGCGGCCCGTCGCTGCTGGAAAGTGCGGCGGGAGTTGAAATCAAACAGTTCGTTTGCGTAACCGAAAATAAGGTGAGTGTGAGTATTTATTGTATAAGTGTGTCCTATATTTAAGTGACGTCGTTTGACATGATCTTGCTTATAGGTGCAGTCATCCGCGAAAACAGAGGAACATACACACGCACTAAAGAACTGATGGATAAATGTGGGAACTCGTTGAATAAGCGTATACAAGAAAAAAAGTACGTAGGAAATATGACTTATGGTCATTCAGTCTGGCTGATAGATGGCGTGAATTATATTGCGCGATCAATGGAATGGAGTGGTTCAGTGGTTTCAACCCCCCCCCCCCTTTCTATACCACGGTGTTTCCCACTGCCCCACTTTTATTTTAATTTTTTCACCGAGAGTGTACCTCCCAAGGTTTTGTTGACGTTGTCATAAGAATTGCTAGGAGCAGGCAAATCGCTCTTCTGATTATCCAGAAAAGGTAACTTAGCTGCATGACTTCATGATATATTGATTTTCTATTAGACGCTTATTACTCATAGTTACTGAAAGTTGAACAAAGCAGCAAATCATTTACCATCTACGAAATGTAATGTCGGGTGCCTCAATTGGTAAAATGTTGCGTAAGTTTGAAACATTCTCAGCCCGTCATAATACAGTCGCTGAGGTGGCTCTCACAGCAGAACCAAAGTTAAAAGGTTTTGTTGTCGTCAATTGACCTCGACTTTCATTGCAGATTTACCTGTTTTATGACTCAGATATTTTCGTTCGGGGGTCGTCCATTCTAATGAAGCATATTTCTGCGATTAAACGTAAATGAATTGGCAGACGTCTTGGCGCGAGCATCACTTGATGGACCAGTGATTTCGGTACTTCCCGAGTCGGAATACTTATCAGCGGTTAGATATAAAAAATTCGCTATTTTTACAGATAGTTTGGAAAATATCACAAAATGGACAGATTATCAGCACCTCAAATTTCTATGGAAATCCCAGTGGAGTCCGTCAAAAAAACTTGAAATTATCATCTCCAGATTCCGGAGCAGTGTTCCCCCAATAAATTTTTATTTACACAGAGCTGGTCTGATAATTTCCCCCCTTTCTCCGTTCTGCGAAGAATTAGAAACTATTGAACATTATTTTGGTTCATGTTGGAACTATGCAGTTATTAGGAAAATAATTCTGGCTTTTCCATTTGCGAAGCTAGGTTTCAATTTAACCACAGAAATGTTCCAAATTTTGGTGCGTCTGTTGTGAGAAATTGCCACAGAGATGCATCTGATGCAGTGTGTAATTTTATTCAAGACTCTAAACGTTTTTCAACATAAAGCCCACGTTAACAGATACTCAAAAAAAGAATAACGGGTCGAGAAGTAATTTTCGAATCTGGATAAATTCGCGACATACCAAATTAATCGGGTTTGGTAAAACCAGCTTTCTGGTTGCCTCCGAAAATCAAGGTATAGTTACTAGTGCCCACTTTCTAGTTGACTTTTTTCTCACTCTCTGAATCTTTGTTTTTTTAATATACTGTCTTCATTTTACAACTTTTTTTCCTTTTTTTTGTTGTAAGAAATACTGCAGTTATCGTCCATATGAGACTATATGTTCTCTTGGCTAATCCCCCAGAGTGGTTATAAGCCATGGATTCTAGGCTACAAACAAACAAACGTTTTCGATGACCTCCACCGAAAAGTGTTCCGTTGCCGCTGTATCACACTCTCACACGCGCGCGCGCACGCGCGCACACACACACACACACACACACACACACAAAAAGCGCCATACTTGTAAAAGTCTGCTTGGAGACATGTTCATTCGAATTTCGTCCCTCGAAAACACCGTAGCTCGATACTTCACTCCCTTATTCGCCTCTCTCTTGCTCCTTCATTGTTTTCTTCCTGCAGCAACTACAGAATAGCGCCGCGACCTGTCCTTTGCGCACGTCATTGTCACGTGATGACGCATGTGACGGGGCGAGCCAATTACTGCTGATCGTTCGTGCCGGCCATCCCCCCGAGTCGCGTAATTACGCGCATCTCCCGATTTTTTTATCTCGGTCGATTGGTCCGACTTCCGCTCGACGATTGCGGTTTCGATCGACAGCTTCCCGTCGGAGTTCGAATTCACAAGCAGATTCTATATCGGGAAGTTATAACTGCACTCGCGATGAACGCTGCATGCACGGGGTGTGTTAGTAATTCAGAATGAAAATAAGACCCCTGCAAGTACCCTGCAGGAACAAGCGAAGGTAGCACTCCAATATTGCATGCCTTGCACTTTTGCACTCGTTGTTGCATTTTGTGGTACGCTTATGTTGCACCTTTGCTGTTGCAAGTCAGCGTGCGTCCTCCTTCGCCTGTCTCTTACGATGACCGTGATGAAGATACCTCAAACATGGCTCATACCCACTCAGGGGGACCGGCCGAGAATCGATTTCGTAAGTCAGTGAGACATTTGCAGCATTAATATTCGACAACCCCTCCCCCCCCCCCCAAAAAAAAAAAAACACCAACGTATGTAAAACGGAAAAAGTTCAATAGATGTTTTTTTCCTGTTCAGATGAGACAGAATAATCATTATCCTGAGTACAAATTGGCTTGGTTAAAATTATAATAAAAATTACTCTCGTGATGTTCTCGTCTTCTTCTTTTTGTGCTTTGGCAATGTGAGCTGCCCTATCACAACCGCATCGCTGAAAAAAAATGTACGTTTGCTGGACAGCTGCTTCACCACTGGACAATGGAGTTGTTTTACCTTGTCTTTGGGACCTTTTTGGTGATTTTATTGGTGGGAAACGGTTTCAGTTTCAGGTGACACTTTCAGGACACACGATAGAGGGTCCGTTGCTGCTCTTTCCCCGAACTTGTTCATCCGCCAATTTCAAACCCGCTGGTTGTGCTTTTGCTCTGCTTCTCTGGAGGTCGCAGTTTCTGTTCCCAACCGCGGCGACCGCGTTTAAAATGGAGGCATGAAGGTGACAAAATACATTTAAGCTGGTGTCAATCGTTAGCGTTAATGCCGGTAACACCGCGTCTTATACGATTGTGAACACGTTGTGAACGTCTCATCGCTACTTTGGGCGACGGAATTTACTGATATCATCAGGGTAGTGTAAAAGACGCCAAGCTTCTGAACGCCCTTGTTTTCTCAAGGGACGTTGTTCAAAAGCGTCCCACTGCACGTATTACAGCACAAGGGAACGCGCTTACAGTATTAGGGAAGCAGTGGAAAGCTCGCGCGATAGAGAATACAATGGGGCAGGTATCACCATTAATCAGAGAGACAGAGCAGAGGCATTTCTCTAACAACGGATAGTCGGTAATTGGTCGACAGTACTCTGCCCTCCTGTGTGGCGCACTTTGAAAATAAGTACGACAGACTTCACAAAAGCTTTTCACTGTTTTTTAAGAATAATGAATGTTCTTATGCATATCCCTTGAATATGGTCTTCTTGGATGGTTCTTAAACTTTAGTTTGCATCACTACAGCTTTTTTTTTTTCAATGGCCTGAGCAACGAGTGACTTCTTGCTTCTCTTAAAAGAGCCGAGCACTTTTGGTTTACTGAATATTCTGAGAAAATGAAATTGCTGGTTCTGGTTCAGGTTATCAGTGACACCGAATACGATAACAAAACGTTCGTTTACATAAGGTAAGGGCCAATCAACTGCCAGGATAATAAATTAATGATTAATCAATACTTGTCTAATTAGTGAAAAACTAGGTTGCCTTTAGAGAGAGGACCGTCTTACAGTTATCCTTAGTGGGTACGTGCCACAGGCGGGAATCATGATCAAGCATAGGGCAGCATTAAACGAGTATTTCACCCGTTCTTTCTCCAAGAACATTCGCGGACGCCTAAGACTTAGCGAGATGGACGGCTCGAGTAAGGCTACTCAATGCGAGTGTCTCTTTGAGTGTCCATAATTTCCGTGGCGCCTGTGGACGGAACTTTTTCACAGAAATATGCCGTTGCGACGAGCGTAACTATATAAATGCTGTGCTGGACAGCTGGCTTCATATCGGCCCATCGGTTAAAACGAAGCTCGGGGTTCCCCAGTGTCTGCTTCTCTGAAGACCTACGTTGTGACGCCATTGCACACCAAGCAAGGCCTCCTTCGGGAAAGGCAGCTACTATCGTCGCCGAAGTGCCGTGTGGAATGATTTCTGTTCCGCGACGACACCGTTAGGCTTAGCGACGGCTTGAAATGGCGCAACTGTCACTCGGCCCACTATTGTCGTGAATGCACTGTGAGTTTGTTGAGACACACGATCACGCCATTAGGCTTAGCGACAACCCAGGACGCCGTGACCGTCAATCCGATGGTGTTGAGTGAACACATCGTGACTTTGTTGTAAGCTTAGCGATGTCCCTGGACGCCAAGACCGTGGGCCTGCGATCAGCGAGCTCACGTTGTGACGTTGTTTAGCGTCCCCCTTTTTTTGCGTTCACCACCGCGGACGCCCTGTGTCGAACTCCTCAAGGCATGGATTCGTTCGTCTGGATTCAGTGAGTGTCGGATCAGCGAACACACCGGAATCTAAACACCGAGGCGAACCATGATCTTCAGTCAGGAGGTTAGCCGCTACAGCGTCACCCACCTGCTGCCAACCAGCGACAGCGAGCTCTTTAAGAGCCAAGATGGCGGTGACTCTGACAGGCACTCAACAGGCCAATCCGGAGATCACGCGTCGGAGCAGAGTCGACAGCGCCCTCCTCCTCGCGTCGAAAAGAGGCTGTCGTCGCTCAACGCTGCCCTCTTCTACGCCACGGTGGCTGTGTTCGCCCTATTTGCGATTGTTTTCTCCCTCTACGTACTGTATGCCAGATTCAAATGATTGAGCATTTACGCGAACTAATTATCATACTCGCTGCTGATTTGTTCTCCTGACCTGTCGGGAAGGGTCTGCGTGTGTGAGCAGTGTGTTTTTGAAACGATGTTCTAATCGTGCTCCCACAAACACATGGATGTGCATTAATGGCGTTCGAGCTTCTGCACGGTAGTGCTGATTATCATAAAGTAGCTGAGCATTTCGCTTTGGTCACAGACCATTTTTAACGGATCTGTGTCTAGAAAAGTTTAGTTGAATGTGTGTACTTAGGATTTCATATTTTTAATTGCAGGGGTACTAGTGCACGACGCGTCTACAAGGCGCATCTGAAGTGACTTAGAAGCTAATGTGCGCTGCTAAGCACCAGGGCGCAGGTGTTCGCGAACTCTTGACTTTTCACTGATATGGCAATATGCGGCAGGTCTTCGCATAAAAGACGAGTTTTGATGCGAAGTGCCACACTCGAAGAAGTGCGCAAAGTATGTGCTGAATGATCCGCGTTCTGATAGAAGGACGACTGAGTGGTGGGATACGGATTAGCTTCGACCAAGTTCCTCGACGTGCATCCAATACAAAGAAAACAGGATTTGCTTTTAATATTACTCCGGTCAAATGCAGTTGCCGCAAACGCTGGTGTCGAACCCGTGACTTAGTGCGGAGCATGTAATTGATTGATATGTCGGGTTTAACGTCCCAAAACCATCATATGATTATGAGAGACGCCGTAGTGGAGGGCTCCGGAAATTTAGGCCATCTGGGGTTCTTTATCGTTCACCCAAATCTGAGCACACGGGCCTACAACATTTCCGCCTCCATCGGAAATGCAGCCACCGCAGCCGGGATTCGATCCCGCGACCTGCGGGTCAGCAGCCGAGTACCTTAGCCGCTAGGCCACTGCGGCGGGGCAGCGCGGAGCATATAGTAACACTGCAATCGCGCCAACACGTTCTGTAAATGTTCAAGTGCACAACGTACGCATGTGCTCGTTGCTATCCCTTGCGCATACATTGAACAGAAATGGGGAAAAAAAGGGGGGGGGGGGGGTATTAGTATTTGGGAACTTCGCGAAACGTTCAACTTTGTATTTTGCTTCCTATTTTATCGACAGCTTACTCTCTCCCTCTCTCTGTCTTACGTATTGATGAAGGAGATAATAAGGATGAGAAAAAGGCAGGGAGTTTGATTAGGACTGAGCCCTGTAGGCTACCCTGCACTTCTTCTCTAACTTTCCTTTCCTTTCCTTACGCACTGACTTTTTCAAGGGATGATAGCGATGTTACCAGTGTTATAATCTAAACAAAGCCGGTTCCACGCCTGCGCAATCGGAGTAAACAGCGGAGCCGGCATGCCAGTGCCACCATTTTCCAAAAGCATGTTGAGTTTTTTTCATCGGTCTCGATGTTCTGCTTCTTTCTCCCAGTTTTCGTGTTTCTTTCATTCTCCTTTTCTAGATCATCTTCTTCCTTTCGTCTATTTACTTACCTGTTTCTATATTGCCTTCTCTTCTTCTTCAGGCGCTAACCTAAAAAATATGGCTGTCTGGCTCGGCGAAATAACGCGGCAAAGGGTCAAGAGAAGCGCAAGCTTTCCTCTGTCTTCGTGATATCCTGCATCGAATTTTTTAGGCATGCACATGCGCAGCAAGCAAAGCACACATCGATCTCATACCACCTTAATCACAACCTGTGAACTTGCTCTCTACCTGTGAGAGAGACGATGAATTGTCACCAACACGTAAGAAACCTCGAGCCTTCATACGGCACGCCTCCAACGATTCTTGAGCCGTGGATGTCCCTGCTCCTGCCCGATAATCTGAACGTTATTCAGGCTTGGCTCACACACACGAGAACTGCGGCGCATCGGCAAATATCTTCGATCTTTTCCTGTTATCGAAAGCTCGTGATCCCGCGCACGCTCGTTCACGCACATTCCCGTCTAGCCGACATTCGTCTTGCCGTAGAATAGCGGAAATTCATAAACGACGCAGCTGGAACATTTCGTGTACGACTTGGCGGGCAGCATGCGAAGAATAAACAGTCGAAAGTTTGTGCTCTCCTCGAACTCTGCCCTCGTTATTTCGTCGTGCGAGGCAGCCACACCTTTGTGGTTTGCGCAGGAACATGAGCCGACTAGCCCAGCACAGAGTACTTCTTCCATTCTCTTCTCCTAACACCCACATCTCTTTCCCACCCCTTCCTATGCTGTACAGTGCAAGGTTATGATATGGTTTAACATTTCACATGTTCCTGTATCTCCCTCTCATTCCTTTTTTTTTCGCCACCCTGCTAAACTATACTGTACAACTGTACATCATGGCATAGCGTTGTACTATACAGTACAAGGATATGCCATGCTGTACCCCTTCTCCTCTACAACCCGTCCTCGCCTTCAACTATACTGTACAACTGTACCGCACGGCATAGCCTTGTACTATATTGTACAAGGATATGCCATGATGTTCCCTTTTTCCTCTACAACCTGTCCTCGCCCTCAACTATACTGTACAACTGTACCGCATGGCGTAGCCTTGTACTATAGTGTAAAAGGCTATGTCATTCTTTACCCTCTCTCTTCTACAACCTGTACTCGGCCTCACTTCCCCTTTCCACTATACTATACCATGCATAGATATGCTATGTTAGGAGCTGCATGGCGCCTGGCGGCTTTCCGTGGCACAAACTCGCTTTTTTATGGTCACGCGAACCGGCGGAACGAAATGCTTAAGTGGTTAAATGTATAATTTATGCTTGTAACAGACTTTTTCAGTGCTGTAATGATACATTTCATTAGTCTTTTCAAAACAGGTAATACATTGTATGCAGTCTGTGTCGGGGGGGGGGGGGGGGGCGTGCGTGTTAACGCACTGAAAATAATTCTAACGTTTTCTTTTGCGGTAGTTTTTTGTGGTTGTGTTTCGTTGCTCTTCGTAGTTTATAAACAGATACTTCTGCTGCTCCAGTGGGGCAGAGGAGCATTACTATTTGTTGTTGTTCAAATAAATGAAAAATAAGATCAGTAAAGGATTCGCAACGCCGCACTGCGATCGATAACCGTGACAAGAGCAGTCGACGAGAGTATACATCATTTCTAACATCACGTTTCGGAAATGGCGCGAAAACGTTTTATTGTCTACGGTCTAAGCGGTACTACGTGCTCTCGTCATGCTCTGCGTGCGACATGGCTTTGTGTTGCTTGACTTTTCCTGCAGGCAATTCTGCGATATTCGCCTCCATTTATATATATATATATATATATATATATATATATATATATATATATATATATATATATATATATATATATATATATATATATATATATATATATATATATATATATATATATATATATATATTGCGATCGAATCGCAAGCGAGATCCTGTTCTCCGTGACCCCATTATGGCGTAAAGAGAGGAACAACATTAACTGAAAAATCGCTCGAAGGGAGGGCTTTGCTGATCGAACGACGTACGGATGCAAGGCACTCTGCATACCCAGACAAGAATTGTCGCGATGACCTGGATGTATAAAAATAGCTCCGCGGCACATAAATAGAACGTGCAGTTTTATTTTTTTTATGCGAGAACCTTAGCGTAGACGCTTTTTTCACCCAGCCCCTCCTATTTTTTTTTTTACTTCTGGTGATAAGTGACAATTATGTTTGGGGTATAGTGCAGCGAGATAGAGCACCGGCATAATACTACACGTGGAATAGCACAAAGGCCGCCGTCTTATGCTGGCTTACGTCGCGCTATGCACGTTTTTTTTTATTTTAAAAGCCTGCTCGTGCTTAGTTTGCAAGTCTAGATCCGCCGGCTACCTACACCATCCTTAACCTCTTTTTCCTTGATTATCGGAGAACGATGTCCGGTTTCCTGCTGTACCATATCTGCTCGTATACTACTGAAACATGTTACCACCGACTTGGAGTAATGACTAAACGATAATATAATTGTTTAGGCTTCGCGTACCTAAACCGTGACATCATAATGCTGCACGTCGTAATCTAGCGCTCCGGAAATTTCGGCTCCACGGAGTTTCGTAAATACGCGGGCCTCAACCGTTTCGCCTCCATCGAAACGCAGCCGCCGTGGCCAGGATTTAAACCCGCGACCCCAGGGTCTGTATTTGAGTGCCGTAATTGAGTACCGTGACGGCTTAGCCGGTGGCTGCTAGTGCTCAACACATAGGCATCCGGCAATGCAGTTTACGAGATCTGATGGTAGCGCCAGAACACACAGCCTAGCGAGTAGGCGCAGCAAAACCTAGTCTTCCAATGCGTAGCCTAGCGAGTAGACGCAGCAAATTTGAACGTGCACGTGCATATAATTATCTTTTTTAGCTGTGAGCAAGGGGGTCACGGCTGATTATGTAAGCGCCCAGGAAGCGTTCTTTGAAAACGTGCCAAAAAGAGCACTGGCGTTTCAGCGTGTCACTGTGTTCAGCGAGCATTCCATTTTCTTAGTATTCATGGTTGTAGGTACCAGCAATGCTGAGGTGGCCCAAAGAGCTTCGTCGCGCCCTCTGATCCACTGTCGGGTGCCTATAGCGCTGGCTATAATGGAGAGTCAATATGGCTAAGTGACTACCAGTGTTTCACTATTGGTAGTGACATATTCACTAATGTTCACTTATTATTGGCAGATAACCTATCTGCTTTAATGGCGAGCATTGTATACAGTCGGTCTAGATCCATTGACACTTGTGCTGACGTCACTGCAACCACTATATAACAGTATCCTCCGCATGGTGAGACACGAAGTCTCCCCCCCCCCCTCCCGTCCGCACAGTTTCACGAAATGTTTAATGGTTTACCTCCTTGAAAGAATTCTGGGATTAACCCTGCTCCCCAGGAAGTTTTTTCTTTCAAGTGGCGTCCTATGGTTTCTCTATTCTCTTCCATGTTTACCGATCGCCAAACGTGACCTGGTGTAGCGTGATTTCCAATAATTTCGTGGCACGTCTCTTTTTCGTGTCATCGCCGGCCTCTCGATTGCGGGTCGCGATAAAAGGGTCCGGGTGAGCCATTTATAAACCCGCTGCTCTTTAAAAAAGGGGGAAATATTACCACTGGGCACGAATCGCTAAATATAGCCAACCGTGCTGTGCTATGAACGCCGACTCCCCCTTTGAGAAAGGAGGTCGTGTTGTCCGCTTTCTGCCGTTGTTCGAACCATCGTCGACGGAAACGTGGCGCCGAAAGCTGGTGTCACGCTGGCGTCCCAGTTCGCTATAGGCGAGAAAGAATTTTTTTTTTCGATTCTGCTGGTCGGGAGGGGGAAAGGGCAGACGCTATTTATAGCGCCGGTGGTAGGTCACGGCGATACGTCACTGTAGTCGATGACGTCTTGGCCGTAGGAATTACGTCCGTAGGAGGAGAGACGACCCGCAGCATGTCGATGACCCGAAAAAATCTGGAGTTGGGTCGAGGTTGTTCGTGCCACTGTGGGGTTTTGATTTTGCATCGCAACTGTAGTCGACGCCCCACAACTGAACAAAGGGAGCTTCAGAACATCAAGTCGGGAGTGCCATATGAGTGAGACAGAGGAATAATAATAATAATAATAATAATAATAATAATAATAATAATAATAATAATAATAATAATAATAATAATAATAATAATAATAATAATAATAATAATAATAATAATAATTGACATTTCACGCGCTAAAATTGTAATAAGATTACGAAGTACGCTGTAGTAGAGGACTCCAGAAATTTCGGCCGTATGCTGGTGTTTCACATGCACAGGCATTGCACAGTACATGAGCCTCTAACATTTCGCCGCCACCCTAAATGCGACCGCCACGGCCGGGTACAAACCCGCGTTATTTTGGTGAACAGCCGAGTACCGTAACCATTACGCCTCTGTGAATGAGTGAGTATATGTGTTTGTGTGTGAGTGAATGGAATGAGTAACTTAATAGGAAGAGTGAGTGAAGCGAGCGAATGGGTGAGTACGTGTGTGAGTGCTGCGAGTGAATAGAGTTGGTGAATGCATGTTCGCGGGTAAATAGAACGAGTGTGTGCCTGCGCCGAGTGGGTGAATGGGAGAGTACGCGTGTTTGAGTGATCGGAGTACATGTGAATGTGTGTACGAGTTAATACAATGAGTGATTGGCGTAGGTGAGTAATGTGAGTGCGTAGAGTGAGAGAATGGGCGATTGTGTCATCGTAGCAAAAGTGCGAATCACTGGGTAAGTGAGCGAGTGGTGGATGGACCATCGGAATGTCGAAGTTGTCAGCCGCGCGAAGCAAGAAACGGAATAATGACTAAACGCTACTCGGAGGACGTTTTTTGACACCTGTCGAAGAAACGTAGTTCACCTGTGTTGATGTATGAAAAGTGTTTAGTAGCGTGCTTTTGATTTATTATAATACATTATTCAATTCGATTTACTGCGTACTGAAAGAGCACCCTTGAACTTGTATAGACTAGTGCTTGGCTTGTAATGGCGTGGTAGGTCGTAGCAGCTCGTTCCTACAATATGTTCTGTCGCAGTATTGCGTGGTATCACAGTGTGATGGTAGCATTGATGGTATCGCGCTCTCGGTCAAGTCACCTGATACACATTGCGCAGTGACGTGGGCTGTTACAGTATATAAACTTTCGGCACAGACCACGCGAAAACTTTTCGAACACCACTACTGTACCGCAGAGTTGCTTGACGTTGACCTACATGTACCAATCTGCAAACATCGTGCATTGCTGCTACGTATAAATGAAAATAGTTGTGATGGCAGGATGTGCCTTGGCAGGTGAGAAGCAGTTGTGTCTGGCGTATAGTGCCTGGTTCGACGAATCACGTGCGTGATTTTTAGCGCGATTAAAAAGGCAAATAGAAGATGCATCGCGCAATTTTAGTGGCCTAGTGATGCTCCGTTCTTTTCTTGGTGCGTGGACTAAAGATATCGCTTTCTGTACTGTTCAACCCCTGTTCAGAACGCGAGCTCCCGGGGGCGCCACACCCTCAAAACATACGTGATCCAGGTCATCGCTGTTCGTTGCTTATCGCCGTGACCCCGCACTGTCGTTTTGTTTGGGAAGAATGACGTGTCTATGAACATCACTACGCCCCGTGTACGCTTTCTTACGGCCTTCGGCTTTCATTCCCATTCTCAAGTGACCTAGTTCTCCTGCGCGTACGTGGGGTGTCCATAATAGGTACTGAGAATGCAGACGTTTACTTCTAGGTCCCTCTACTTATGGAAACCGGTGTTAGCATAGGCGTGCGCGTTTCGCATTGGGGAGGGGGAGGTTGAAATTCACTACAACGCCCCCCCCCCCTCCCTATTCCACTCTTTCGTCTGTTGAGTTCGAAGGAAAACCGGCTTTGTAATGAATGCGACAAAGAAAATTATAAAAATAATGTGATGACACGCTTCTCACAACGGGATAGCTTTAGTCCTTGACTTTTTGGGGTAAGGATGAGAAGTAAAGCCTTAAAATCGAACATCAGGGACCCTTGGCTCTGCCATTGTCGTCAAATAGTGCGTGTTCGTAAGCAAGAATTTTAAAAAATAACGACAAGGCAAAGCTAGGGTGAGGCGGATTTGATGCCTCCTTTCGGGTGATTTTTTGTTTTGGGGGGGGAAGGGGTTATTTGAAGCGCTCCACCATCTACTGCCGGACAGTGCCGATATGCTCGAACGCGCTTTCATTTAATTTATTTTATTTCATTTATTTTACCCTCAGGCCGCATAAAGGCGTTACAGGTGGGGGTGGGCTATAAAAAAACAAAAATATGCAAACGATCCAACATAGAAATACATCATAATAATGAAAATACGTGTTCAAACAAACTAAGCTATGACAGACTGAAGATGTAATCGGTTAGTACAGCTTCGGATGATGAAGCGTCCGCGATGAAGGGGGGGGGGGGGGGGAGGCAATTCCCCTTAAAGCTCGTCTTTGGCAAAACTGAGTCTGAAAACCTCATTTCAGTTTGATGACAAATGCCGCTCCGTTTGTTCCCTTGTTACCATGCAGTGCTGCGCCAGTTCACCCTGTACTTGGAATCTACAGTCGGGACGGATTACCGGGACTTCGAGAACGGCGCTCTCGAAACCGGTCCTGATGGTGACTCGCATTGCCGCCACAGTTTCTCGGCTCGCCGCGACTCTCTGGTGCGAAATGCGTGTTTGCCTCGTGCACGCAGGCGTGCAGAAGATAAGCACGGCGGCTCCCAGAGTCCCGGGGGCAGTTTTCGTCATCACGCGCCGACGGTCAGACCAGTTGAGTGAGAGAAACGGGCAGGCTTTACAGTGGGCTGATGGAAAAGTTAATTACTCTGGAGACGCTTGGAAGGTGAAGAGGCGGGGGGGGGGGGGGCGCACTGCTGTCGCGTAGCGCGGCCGTGCACGCTCTGGGCGACTCTCTTATTGCTCGGAGCACGTCGTCTCTTCGCCGGAGAAGCCGTGCGGAAAGAGACGTGAGTGCGCTGTTTGTGTGCAGTGGGGGGCAACGGAAGAACGACTCTGGACCTATTTGTCAAGGCGGAGCCTAATGCTACACACTTATACGCGTCAGTTCTGTGCAGCGCTGCGTCAGGTTAAGGCTTGGTTACGGTACAGTGTTCACAGGCAGAAGAGACGGCACGAGAAATTAAGGAAAGTAATGGAGTTTAACTGCTGTGTTTTTCACTGTAGACGCGAGAAGAACGATTGATCGATCGTCAATCAATCAATCAATAAAAAATAGCTTTAATTCAATGGTTGAACAGATGAACACAGTGTAGTTAGACCAATAGCTTTGTGTGGCTGTATCACCTCTTCCAATACAAAACACACATATAAGGTCAACCACGCTCACATTTACTAAACGATTGAAAATATTTTTAACGCGATCAAGCAGTGATTATATAATGTAAGAGGTATGAAGTTCGACCGTGCGAGAAGGAGCGTTCACGTGCAATGTCGAAGTTCATTTTTACTTTTCTCTTCCACGGGAACACCAACTTGTAGCGCCAAACAACTCGAATAATCGTTCTCCGCAGACGTTGTGACAATATCCAAAAAACTTACCTGAGCTCGTGCTTTGCATGCCAGGTGTCTGAACGGGAGAATTAGGTCACGTACAATATTGGTGGAGGAAGCGGAGAGTGAATTACGTGTGTCTGGAGGATTCACAACCGTGGTACAGCGATCTACTAGGAAGCACTTAGGTCACTGGCCCACTGATATTACTAAAACTTGCTTATTCATTTCCATCAGCCCTTTCATCGCGCTCGCAGCCAAGTTGCGAAAGAAGGTTCTCTAGGTGTGCTAATTTATCGTCTTCCTTTACTTTCTTTCTTTTTTCTACGACAGTTGGTTTGCCAACGAATGCTGCTCTGTCGCCCACTGCAGTTGATTTACAAAAGACGTGTCGCGAAATATTCATTACGCTAATGCGCGATATGCTAATATAACAATAACAACAAGTCGTTAGCAGTTCACTAACATCCGCTATGTCTTATCAGAGCTTAACGTGACTTGCAATACTATAGCAGTTCTGCAACGACATTGCTGTAAATAAGCTGCAACGATCTGAACAGCGTTTTGGTTACGACCACAGCTGTACGTTCAGCTTCGGCCCGGCCTTATTGTAGGTTTCTTATTTTTTTTTACCGTTTTCGACTCTGTTCGTTGGCATTTTTCTTTTCGAGCACAGCTTACACCAACTTGACAAACCAGTTACCCTAATGGACTAAGAGATCGACGATCTGCTGTTAATTACCAAATCCAGTAAAACTTGCTGCTGGGCGATCGAGTTGTTAGTTGTGCTTGTCCGTGTCTGTCGTGCCCTTGTGCTCTAAGTGTGCAACTATAGCTAACCTGCTAATTACCCAGTCTGATGAGTAGCATGAGAGAAGTAGTGTAGCCAACAACTTCCCTCACTACTAGTTTCATATCAACCGCTGCTTTGTGCAAGCAGCTTACGAAGAGGGTGGAAAGTTCAGCTTGTCTGCAATGCGTACGAGAGAAAAATAAACATATATGCGGAGCGATTTTCTGATATGAACAGCCGTAATGCACAAATTATTTAATGTTTTTGATGAAGACGAAAATGCTGTAGGTTCGTGTGCTCAGATTTGCGTACAGTTTTAAGAACCCCAGGTGGTCGAAATTTCCGGAGCCCTCCACTACGGCGTCTCTCATAATCATATGATGGTTTTGGGACGTTAAACCCCACATATCAATCAACGAATCATTTCGTGAAGGGAGCGGAAACATATTAGTGCGCATGTGTTGTTTCAATACATTGCTATGATAGCCGTTCAGTCAACGATTAGTAAACGTTACATTGTACCAATATTTCGCTAATAAGTACGACACTCTTCGCAATAGATCTACACTGTTTTTCAATAGTAATTCACGTTGCGACGCTCATTTCTTCACTATTATAGGTTGTTTAGATATTTCGTACATCTCGATGGACATCGATAGACACGTTCGTTTTATATTTTGATTCTGAAAGTGTTTTTTATGCTGACACGACAATTAACCTATAACATTAACAAGGCACCTAGCAGAGCATGCCCATTTTCCCTCTGATCTCTTCGCAGTCTCTATTCTTGCGATGCGAACATGGTATGATGATGATGATGACGACGACGACGGCTTAGGGTGTTTACTGATTCCAGCCTTGAAGTGACATGAATGCGATCGTGTCTTGACATCATAATCGAAGCGTGTTTCAATCATGCTAAAGTAAGCTATGGTGATCTGCGCCATGTAAGTTAATGATCGCTACAAACTGCACTTGTCAGACTATAACGTCCTTCAAAGAAGCAGAGCGTGTTCTGTGCTTTCCCTGCATAAAACCGAGCCTGCGGTGAAGCACCCTTGCCGGTGTTCATGTCTCATGGTGCGTTCGAAGGTGGTGCATGTGTCTGCGCGCACCGAGTGTGTGGGGTCTCGAATCGGTGACCGAGCGCCACGCTCTTGAAGTGAACGGACACAGTAGACACGGTCGGTACAAACTAAACAACACACACACATTTATTTAACTACTTTTGAACAACGATATCATCCGCCGAATTGTTATAAACAACCTAGGACATCCGTACACAATATGACCATACACTCCATGACAAACACAATAACACGGCAAACACAATGACATGACAAACACACAATAACACACCCAAGGCGGCGTCGCCAATGCTTGGCTTACCACGAGGGCCCCCCGACGCGCGGCCCGCGGCGCCACGCGCCGAGGACACACGCTAGAGACAACCGTTTGCGGCAACCACCACGTGCAGAAGGGAGCCTTGCTCAACCCTCGCCCGCCACCAGGGCTTGCCTTCCGCCAGCGGTTACCACCGGCGCTACCACTCTACCAACCATGACGATGATAGTGGTGCTCAACGCGAACACAACGCCATCTATCGCCTGGTGGTTGTAACCCGAAATGCGGCTTTTGGGCGAGACACGTGCGCCACGAAGCACAAACAACTTTACAGGGGGTGTCAGCACCCCACAAGTGTTATGGTTGGTCTGTTGTTCCGATCGAAATCTTCAGTGTCGCCTTACGAAACAGTACCAGGCCAGTGTGTTTCTGTCATCCGATTTTCTTATTGTTTTCCTTGTTTGCTTCTGTACTCGCCTTGAGTTTTCGTCTCTTGCGATTACTTTGCAATTTATACGTGATCGTTGTTTAATATGTGGGGGAAAAGCGAAAAGCATAAGTTGCAGCGAAGCCGTCAAAATAAATAAATGGCGTATTAATGACGTAATTACAATTATCGATTGATATTCTTCCGATGAGTGCAATGCAGTGCGGCTTAGAGCCACGCGAATTTACGTCCTTTTACGTTTTGTTTTTACGTAACGTTTTGTTCTGTTTACGTTTTGTTTTACGTCTTTTACGTTTTTATAATTTGTTGCCTCACATGTCAGGTTGTCTTTAAATTCCGCTGCTGATGCTGTGGGCCTTGGCAGGAACCTTAAAGATATTTGCGTAATGTTCATAAAAAAAGCAGAGGGAGAGGTGCGCAGCGCATAGAGTAAACTTCAACTCTGATCTCACAAAATGACAGTTAGACGTCGTGTTTGTCGTCACTTCGCCTATGGTACAACGTGCACAGATACTGCATCAAACAGCGCGACCATGCTCTTAGAGTACTGGCCTCGACCGAGGGGACTTATGGGGGGGGGGGGGCATTCAAGCTCTTTAATACACGAACTTGTATGTATGTAAGTATGTATGTATGTATGTATGTATGTATGTATGTATGTATGTATGTATGTATGTATGTATGTATGTATGTATGTATGTATGTGTATGTATGTATGTATGTATGTATGTATGTATGTATGTATGTATGTATGTATGTATGTATGTATGTATGTGTGTATGTATGTATGTATGTATGTATGTATGTATGTATGTATGTATAGACGCACGCACATACAGACACACAAGGGTGATCTTTTCTACTTCAAACTCTATCTTCCCCCCTCTCCCCCCGACCCGAGAAATATTCCCCATATGCATTAGCCTAAGGTTACCCGAAGGCGAAAATAATCTTTTTCTTCTCAGTAGCTGTACTGATCCTCCCCTGCCCCCTCCAGAATCTTTTTGCGCCCAACGTCGCTTCGCACTAGCTTCATGATCGGAGACTCTGCAAGCTTTCGGCTTCACACCTAGTCTTGCACGAGCTCCATCCGTGATCGGCCTACATTAAGTGACTGTCATGTACGTAATCGTGCAGCGTCTTGTTGTGTGACGTCATGATGACGTCCTAGGTGACGTCATTACGTGACGAAGATGTCTTGCATCAGTCGTGTTGTCACAGACACCGCGGGATGCCGATGGTTCATTTTCGTGTTTTATCAGGCATCTAAGGCTTTCTACATGATGAAATCCTAGAAATGCGCCTGCATTAAGTCGATTATTGGCTGGTGCCACGATCTGCGAAGCCGGTGGCGAAGTTTGAAAGGTAAGACAGACAAAAATACAAACAAATTGCCGTTTCGTTGCAATTCACTAACGGAAGTGCTGTCTCCACGCTGAATTTTGTTTCATTTTCTACATGAATTTTCTTTGTGTGCGTCTGTATTCATTATTCGACTAAAAGCACAGAAATTTAGTGCACGTACGGCCGCGCTATACGTTTTCTCAGCGCTTCTTGTCCCTCATTACAATTACGACACCAAGCTTTACGGTATTAAAAATTATTAGTGCGTAGGTACTATACTTGAAATCCTGAAGAAGTCATCCCTCAGTTTTTTTAGGGAGGACCATGTCGGGACAAGCTAGAAAAAAATTACACCATCTCCCGCTAAACGAAACCGTGCGTGACTACGAAACAGCAGGGAGATGGTGAACGGTACCCACAGAAACGCGTCTAGCCTCCTTAAGCGGGTGCGCCCTCATTCAGAACCTCTACCTGACCAACGCTGCCGATGACCGTAACTGTAGCACTGCTAAACAACCGGTCCTTTAACGCACAAGCCAGTGACATTAAACGTGATCCCGTGCTAACCAAAGCGGACGTGCTCTTTTTTACGGAAAAGTGGAACGCCGCAAAGCACGACGCTCAACGGCCTTGCGAAATGACCGCGTGTACCGAGGAAGCATTTCGTTACCTTCGCCGCCTACTCGGAAGAAGGAGGATAATCGTAGGAGAGGATAGAGAGAAGGGGAGGGGGATGCGCATGGGGGGGGGGGGACACGTGAAGGAAGGATAGAAACATCCCTGAGCAAAAGATGCTTCACATCTAAAAAAAAATACTTGATATTGGCGCGTTAGCGTGTATACTTCACCTGCAGAAGAGTAGGCCCGCCGTAAAGCACGCTTGCAGGTGTCAGTTAGTGCATGGTTGATTCTATTTATTTATTTATTTTAATGCTTGGTTCACAGCAGTCAAGTAAACAGAAACGAATTCAATTGACGTTAATAGCAATAAGTGTTCCATTATACAGAGTGCCTCAGTTATGTAGTCCCGATCCTCAAAATATCCATGTGTGCGTTATGAGTAGGAAACTGACTTAGTATTTTTTTCCTTTCCTTTCGAGCTCATCGATGCGTTTTCGTTCCACAATTTTCGGTTATCGCCTAATCGAATACAAACTACTAATATAGGCTTAAAATATTGAGCGTATGTGCAGAGAGTAGAGAGCAAAAATAGAGTGGTTTCTTTCCTCTCAGCTTTAATTTTTTTCAGGCTTTTAAGTACCAACACGAGACGAAAACGACATTTCACGCAACTAGGCGTTGGCGCGCAGCAATCTTACTGCGTCAACTCGTGCTACGTACGAATGATCGATTCTGGACGTTGGTTGATGCCATGAACAGGCTTCGGCCAAGAGAAGTGGATCGAACAGTTTTAGGAACAAGGTGGAATGGTGTGCGAGTTGGAATCGATGCATACACGGAAATCCAGCGCGAAAACAACGCCGCTTTATCTGTGTGTGTAGCTTTCGTTCTGTATGCAGCCCTTTTTTTGTATGCTGTGTCCCTCAGCGTTGTTCTTATTGTTTGATTGTCACTTTGTTATGCTTTCTACTTTGTATTCCGTTTCATTGTCTTGTAGTTGATCAAATATGCGGTATCAGACGCTTAATTTTAGACGTTTATTTGAATACCACTCATTCTGACACGTTGTTATAACCAATAATAAAGTAAAACAGAATGCAACTGTAGTGGCGCTCACTTTTGCCAAGATGTGTTATCTGTCAAAGCAGCCAAGTAAATGGTGCGATAATGTGCTATAAAATAATGCAGGTGATATTTTTCCTGGCAGTGACGTGCACTGTAGGGGCCTGGAGTGGTTTGTTGGGTGGAAGGTCGTGCATCGGTGACTACTTGTCTGGACACGTGTGCTTTTTGCGCTAGGCCTGCTGATAACTGTGGTATAACTTCGACTGGGCAGCGTGTAAGTTATACATCTATACCAACCGGCCCAACTTGCCGCACTTATCACCCCTGCCGTCTTCATCAATAATTTGTCGAAAGTGGGTGCGCAAGTCACGTAGTGATCTTTTTTTTTCGAAATCTTGTGCATGCACATTTCTTTTTTAGCCAAAGTATCTACAGACCAGAACGTTCATGGCTTGAATATACAATGCCGTCTGGATTTTTACGTCCCGAAACAACGGTATGATTGCGATATACGTCTTAGTGCAGGGTTGCGGTAATTTAGATTACCTTGTTCACTTTAACGTGCGCCAAAGTCCAAGCACATGGGCATCTAGCATTTTGTCTCCCTCGAAAATAAATCGTGGTCTAGATTAGGTCCCGCGGCTTTCGAATCAACAGCCACGTGCGGTAACCACTAGAGAACCGAGGCGCGTTTTCGTATGATGGTTCGGCGAACTGGGAGCGCGGGCGTAAACACAGACACAAAGCAAAGGGGAGGCGCACAGCACGAGCGCTCAACTAACAACTGGTTTATTCTCACGTTCGAAGGACTTTTCGTATGTTGTCGGAGGCAGCTATCTTTGGCGGGGGTCTGTTATTCAGGTGGAATGAGCGACTGCGGTAGCGTCCGGCCCATTCTAATCATGTACGAGCCACCATTGCTCGTTGGCCATCTGCAGTGACGTAATTGAGTCCCACAGCCCACGCGCTAACCACGCCGAATGGTGGTCTTCATGTCACATGACGACTGAAAAGAAACGTGAACAGAACTGTATCGACATTCACTGCTTTTCCACATTTTTTTTCAAGCGATTGTAGCCTGAATGGCAATACGGAGCCATAGGGGCCATCTGTAATACAATCGAGAACTACTCTGGCATCCTCTTGCTGCCACCAAAGTTGGATTTCAATTAATGCAGTGTGCCGCGCTGTTCGCGTTTCTTCAAGTACCTTTGTACGCTTGCTCTTACCGCGGGTGGGAGAGTGAAATAATCTATTGTATATAACTTAGAAAAAAAATCGGCAGATCCCACATACCTCAGAATCGACGTTATGCGAAGCATACGGAGGGAAGGTGACCGTGTTGTAATTTTTTTATTGAACGACATGTCATGAAATGAGGCTAATATATATGTACAAATCTTGCACACACAGACATATGTTGAAGAGTTGCAGATGTTTATATAACCAGTTGTTCGCACTTGCGCAACGATGCCAGCTGAAACATGCGTATTAGCAACACCAGAAACTGATATGAAGAGCTGATGCGCTCGCGAAGATGCTGGCCCTGGACACTGCTACATAAATCAACTTCAGCGCATTACACCTAACCACAATTGACGTTAACCCGACGTGACGGCTTTATCACATGAGTACATATGTAATGTTTATAAAATTGGGTAGGCAGCAAAGCAACCACTATTGACGTTTCACGAAGATTAGCGTCTATTTGATAAGTAGTTCCCAGACCTGGCGTAGCCCTTTGGTAAAAGCTTTCGTTGCCACGCAGAATGCTTGGGTTCGATTCCAGCTGGAACCCTGACATTTATTCTTTGCATTCGTTGGGTCGACGCTACCGACGTCGGGTATTTCTTAATGCTCGCGCGTTAAAATTGTCCATGTGCGTTCTCGTCGTTCTTGGGTAGATACTGTCAATCACCTGTGGCACATACCTGCACTGTCTAACGGTAAGTGTTTGACGACACACGCGACGGGATTGTGACAATATTGATGTCTTGACCAGCGCGTCATATTCTTCAAATCATCTTACCCTCCCATGCTAATTTTGGTTCACGCCAAGTTAAGGGTGGGGGAGGGGGACCACGAGAGCACCGAAACGTAAGCGGCTAGATAGAGAGATAGATAGATAGATAGATAGATAGATAGATAGATACGCTCAAAGTCAACGACGTTCGCTAAGAATTGCTTCGCATTTAATAAATATCATTATTTGGGCCAGAATGCACCTCCTACACCCATCGTACTCGAGTGGGTAATATCATTAGCAGCAGCAGCATCCTGACTACACCCACTGCTGGGCAAAAGCCTTTCTCATATTCCACCAAACAACCCGGTCCTGTGCTAGCTGCTCCCCGATATACCGGCCAACTTCTTAATCTCATCTGCTCACCTAAATTTCTGTCTCCACCTCGCGCGTTTGCCTTCTCTTGGAATCCATTCAGTTGCGCTTAATTACCAGCGGTTATCCTTCCAACGCGCTTCGTGCCCGGCCCATGCGTGGGTGATGCGAGGCCAGCAAAACTATCGCCTTCGAACTGAAGGGCTGCCAACTCATGCGTGTCGGCAAGGTCCCTCTGTTGCGGTCCACGACGCGGTCAATGACATTTCCTGGGAGGAGAGGAGAAAGAGGAGCGGCGGCGAGTTGCTTAAGCGTTCGATATATGCCGAGTGGCGGCGTTTCACCCGTTTTCGCGTTCCTTATTTCCTATTTCTACTGTACCACAACAGCGACAACGTCGAACGGAGACCCCGGAAGCGGAAGCACTCCGCAAGTTCGTTACAGTACGCGCTGAAACCAATGGTGTGTTGCCGACCGTCTGCGCACACTCTCTCTCTATTCTTTTTTTTTTCTTTCTCAATCTAACGTGATGAAGTTCCAGTGAATCACACAGGTGCGCTGCGGTCATTCATCCTTCCCTTTCCGGCAAACGTGGAGAGGAAAACGAGCGTCTGACACAGCATCGATTGCTCTATTGACTATATTTTAACTCTCTTTTCTTTTAACCTTCTCCGCGTATAGTGTTTGTAAAACTCTCCTAAGCTCCAGCTGGTGGGAGAAGGGATGTAATGACCAGAGCCCTCCACGCCTTCGTATACTAAACGCAGACGATTTTCGCCGCCGCGTCGTCTGCTTCGATAGAAGGTGAACGTTCGATGTGGCTGCGTTGCTTGCTCCCAGTTCTACGAAAGCCGTGGCTGTTAATGTTATAACGAAGGCTACATTGCACGCCATTTTCAGCCCCGAAACGAACCGAAGTTAAGCCACGTCAGTGGTACATTGCAAGGACACTATGGTGCAAGCTTCCCAAATGCGCTCATCTGATTACGTACGCGTAGTTCGTCACAAATATGGGAGGAAGAACGCAATAGCACGAACTTTACATGTACGTATGGCTACATTGTAGTTGGTGTCCGCTTAATTCGGCCGGTAAGGTTTAATGCACTGTTTGAATTTTTTACTTCACGTTACCACGACCTGATGGTTGCCTGTCATTTCATATATAAACTGTGGAATGAACGTGGGAGATTCAGGTCAATCGCTGCCATAATGTTGGAGCTAGTCGACTAGCTGATCTAGACACTTGTCAGTCGATAGGCTGGCAATTAATTTAATGATGGTTATATTCACTGGTAGGCAAATGGCCCGACTAATTACGTAGTCGAGTCGTCCGTAATCCAGCCTGTGGTGAACATTTATTGTGGCAGAGCAGCGCAAAGTACGGGTAATGACCCCACGCCATCTTGATCAGTACTTTTTTTTTGCGGCAGTGTTTCGGACCAGGGTCAACGTTTTCGCCGTGTTCAAGTGGTTGCAATTATTGCATCGGACCGAATGCTATAGGTACCCCTCACTTCGTGCGGTACGCGAACTTCTCCAATAGGTTGAAGCTTGCGCTCAGTGTCTCGAATTTTGCGCTGCTCTACCTTTTTTTCTTTTCTTTCTTTTTTGCGCTGCTCGAGAACCAGCTGGCCGTCTGCCTTTTGATCAATGAATCGCCGTTTCGTTCCAGACATGACTCCGCTGGAGACGCCTGCGACCCACATAACGCCGGGCAGCTTCAGACCGAGTCCCATAATATTCTACAACGAGACGCACGGTGGAAACGGCATGGCCGCCTGCCACAATCAAAAGGGACACGGTGGGCTCGGAGGCACCCTCTTGCACCCGCCCACGGAAGTCCACGGCGCTCACCCTACCAACCACTTCCTCGGTAGCCAAATAGTCGTTGGTGAGTAGGGATCGTTCCAGAAAAGTAGATAAGGGAAGAGGGGAGCGGGGCGGCCTCGTGGTGTGAGTGGCAAGAATGTACTTCTGAGGAAGGGATGGTGGTCAGACGTGTTGTTCATGATCCTAGCGAAAAGAACATATGATAAAAATTTGCAGGCCACTTCAGATTTGCATCTAAGAGCAGAAGGCGGTAGAGTGATCGGGTCCCGTTCACACCGCTTTCTCAATCGCTATAGAGTGGCCTCGCGTCTAGGTGGACACGTCTACCGTGCTGCGAGGAAATGCAAGTTTTGATCATGCAAGGTAAGGCGTAAAGAATCTATGTTGTTTATTGGAAAATTCCAATGTGATTTCTTATTTGTTTTGTTTCTGGCCGCATCCCCGGCCCACCATTGTCGCAGTCTATTGTTATTGGTGCTTCATTGCCGACCCGATGGTCGCGGGGCCGAATCCCGGCTGCGGAGGCCACATATTGATGCGGGAAAAGTGATTTCCCGTGCGCTTAGCTTTAAGCACACGTTAAATAAGCCCAGGTGGTCGGAATTTTCCGGACCCCTCTACTGCAGCTTTTCTCATAACCGTGTCGTGGTTCTGGAACGTGAAACCCCCATAGTTATTAATGACATCTTCAGGCCGGTAGGTCTTGTGAAGTTGCCCCGCGCGGTGGTCTAGTGGCTGAGGCACTCGGCTGCTGAGTCGCGGGATCGAATCCCGGCTGCGGCGGCTGCATTTTCGATGCAGGCGAAAATGCTGTAGGCCCGTATGCTCAGATTTGGGTGCACGTTAAAGAACTCCAGGTGGTCGTAATCTCTGGAGCCCTCAGGCCGGTAGGTCTTGTGAAGTTGCCCCGCGCGGTGGTCTAGTGGCTGAGGCACTCGGCTGCTGAGTCGCGGGATCGAATCCCGGCTGCGGCGGCTGCATTTTCGATGCAGGCGAAAATGCTGTAGGCCCGTATGCTCAGATTTGGGTGCACGTTAAAGAACTCCAGGTGGTCGTAATCTCTGGAGCCCTCCACTACGGCGTCTCTCGTAATCATATATTTGTTTTGGGAGGTTAAATTTCACATATAAATCAATCAATCAATCAATCATGCCTTCTGAATTTGGCATCATTCTCAACTGTACGCACTGCAAATGGTGATCGGGTGATACAGACATTTTTAGCCAGTGTGCTGGCTGTTCCCTGTCCGACATTTTAGTGGAACACCGTAATGTAATGAGCTTCTGTTCGTTGGCTTGACGAGATAAAGATTATCGGCAAACCTGTAAAACTAAAGCACGTCTCGTTCTAGAAGTTTTTTTTTATATATCAGAGGAAAAACGCCCTTGCATTATGGTTATCTATCAGCCTGCATAACAGAGAGACAATTTGAGTCGACAAGCTCGTGTACATAATGCTTTGACGACGCACGCGTGATCTTAATGCCATACTTCCCTGCTTAGCGCCACATACCGTGAACAAACGGTGCTAGTATACGACTGCGTAAACCCTTCTGTGATGGTACCAGCCTGTTTACGCTATTCATGGTCACAACTATTCCATGCCCATCTCCGGTTGACTTGCACTGACGTAGCCGAAACCGCCGTGTTGGTGCACTGCATCGGAGGACAAATGGTTCGTGACGCCACGTTGATGTTATCATTGCATCACTTCCCAGTTACGTTGTTTCTGACGCACAAGGGCTAGTAATAATATGGCTACAGCCTTACAGTACTGACGCATGCTGAGCGTAGTGTGATTACGCTGTTTTTTTTTTTGCGTCGTAAAAGCCGCCATTTTGGTGAAACACTACGCTATGAAGCTGCGTCAATGACGTGACGTGCTAGCTATCTATTGCTCACACATTGTCCCTTATTGCTGTTTTTTTATACGTGCGCTGAACTGCCACGTCCTCAAATTGCGTATCTCCTCCCCTATACACTCTAACCTAATTATAATTCAATTGTATCTTACACGAAATTAAATTTGCTATATCCGAAATTTTGTTATAAAAGAATATTTCTACCACTATCTATTGCAAGACTATTTTTCACTTACTTCGTTATAACTGGTATTTCGTTATATCCGGGTTAGTTACATCGAGGTTTGAGCGTAGCATTACTGTACCTTACAAGCTGGGCTAAAAAGGTGTGATAAAGAGACGTACAAGGTGCGCATTCCTTCCCGTGTTATCGGCCCCGCAGGCGTGAGTCCTTCGGCCAACGGCTCCGGTCGCGTCACCGCCGGCGGCGCCTCCAACGGCGTCGGCAAGAAGCAGAGCAAGAAGCAAGGTGGTCGCCGCTTCTCGAACCGCATCATCGAGGCAAGCCTGTGCGTGTTCCTCAGCCTGTGCATCTCCCTGGCAGGCCTCTTCCTGGGCCTGCTCTACCAGCCGCTGCTTCTCATCGTGTTCGCGTGTGGGCTGGTGGCGCTGGTTGCCTACCTCTGCTACGGATTCATCCACTACAAGCGCTCATGGGTCAGTATGTGCACTTCGCAGCGCGAGCTAGTTTGAAACAGTTGTTACGATCACATGCGCATGCACACGGGTGTAGCCGCACCGGCAAGTCGCAGTACTCTGCAGCTTTATGCGTAACATCTTTTAATCGCGCAGGAGAAGTGAACATGACGTATAGGAATGTGCTAAACTAAATACATCAATTAAATAATTATTTGGATAAAAAGACGTGGTACTTTTTAACGTGCACTTTTGCTCATTCTCTGCCTCGCCATGTCTTGTATTATGAGACATGAAACCAGATTATGTATTCACTGCTTGCATTGCGAGTTAGAACCCATCATATTAACTTCTGCGGCAATAAATGGCATCCACTGGCTAATTGTTATTTGGTATTTGCATTGCGGGTAGTATGCGAGTAAATGCAGTAGAATCAACAAAAAATATCATTTTATCTCGAGCTTACCTCTGATTCTATAGAGATTATTAATGCTTCTTTCATATATATGATTCTAGCATTCTTATTTTTCGCAGCCTTGAAGTAAGGCTTCTTTTTGCGCATTTAAGCGCAAGGTGGTGCACGCTTTACAGGAAACGCGCGCGAAGTTGTGGTTGCGCATTTTATTTCACCCCAAAAACTTGCACTATTGCACGAGACCTCGTGATCTGCTGTGATGCTCTTAAGACTCGCTTCATTTTTTTTTCATTTCATAAACAAAATTGCACAAGCGCGTTTGTTTGCACGGCTTCTTTCCTGGCGCACGACTGCCATATTCTGTGAACTTCTCACACTTTCGCACTTACACCGTGTAGGAGTAGCCAGCTGCACGCCAACGCTTTTCCCGCTAACTGCGAACGAAACGTGACGTACTTGCAGCGGAGACGTAACTCGGGCCTGGCGTCCTACTGGGCGGGCCACCGCAAGATCTCGGTCGTGTCGGTCGACCGCATGCCGACCATCAACGAGGTGCTCATCGAGGACAACGTCTCCATCACTAAGGGTCTCCCCGAGGAGACCTGGAGCGGGAAGACGTTCGTCGTGCGCAACGCGTCGCCCGACAGCTGAAAACACACGCTGCGTCAAGTCCTGTCGCTCAAAAGCGTTTGCATCGAATCCGTGGTGATGGGCTGTCACGTGACATTGCGCCGACCGCCATGACGGCTGTTTCCGAGTGGGGCTGGAGCACAGTCGCGTTGTCGTGGCAACAGGTCGCACTGTCGTGTGGCGTGGCAACGTTTTAGCAAAAAGCAAGCTTACTATCGGATAACTTCGCGGCTTCCTAAAAACACCTGCTGGGAAGTTGTATAGAAGCGATGGCTTAAAAATGGTGCTCCCTACTTGTACAAATTATCAGGATTTAGAGATTTTTGCGACACCTGTCGGTAAAAAAGTGAACTAGGAAGCGCAAGCGCGTGGTGTTAACATTAAAAAAAGAAAAAAAACGCTCGCTCGTTCCTAGCTTGAAGCAAAAATGGATCAGTCTTATTATAACGTCATATGTCCTATCAGAAGTCTTCATTTTCTAGCGTGCGAGTAATGGAGGCCAACCACAGAAACTTGCAATTTCACGAGTTTCTGGGTGCCTTCTCCATCTTACTAAAGCAAGCAGGAACCGTCATTAATTAAACAATTTTAATAATTTCTATGCACAGAGCGCACATAATTCTAAGGAACACACAAGGTATTTTGAGCACAGTATAGGATACACAACATCATCAGCATGATGAGCGTAAGGATAATAGGAACCCTAGCTGGTAGAATAACAAGTAATGAACAAACAAATGTTCAGTTAACTTGCAAGTATATCTCTGGAATGATGGAAAAAAATATTTAAATTCCATTCACCCGTAAGAAATGTTAAAATTGGCATGAGAATATGCACACTGAACTCGAAAACCAAACACATGAATGGTCTGATGACCCCTGTCATTGTCGACTGACAACATACATGGTCACGTTCATTCAAAATGTATTTTGGGTTATACTAAAATAATCCTAAATTATGTGTGACACCTACAATTAAGGAACTGGAATGCAGTAACAATAACCTTCTATCAAAAGGTCGAAGTTTTTGTCTGTGTCGCTCACACTGAAATTGCAGGATGACATGACCTTTGGCGTAACTTGCTTTTCGATCTTTAAAGACATACATCAAGAAGCATCAGTCCTATTTGAATAAAAACACGCATTGAAAAATAAAAAAGCTATGCAACTAAAGAAAGCACCAAACTTGTAAATAGTGAGAAAACACTGCCACTTCAGTATCAATCAGACACTCTGACTGGAATGTTGTGCTACATGACTACATGAGCGGGGGTAAGCCTAGTGCTTTATTAACCACACGGATCAAACTTTCCACAACAAGCCAACAGCCAAATGCACCTTTAAAGACCCACATTCCATGACTGCATGGAAATATGGAGTGCCCTTCAAGACACATTAAGAAGCTCTCAGACAGAGCACGTAACTATGCACAGAGCACAAGAGCAAGCAATGTATCTGCCTGTGAAACTCTACATGACCAAATGAAATGTAATAAAATCACGGATGATGTAGTAAAAGAAACAAGTGTCAAAAGGTATGTCCTTTGGCTCAAATGAATCTCTCACATCAATGCTTCAAATATACACAACTTGGGTTTCACTTCAGCTATATTGAGCCATGAACTGTCAGCACGCTTACAAATCACAAGAGCTAAACATGAGCAAAAGTTCGTTGGCACATCATTGTGAAGCACTTAACAAAGTGAACCAATAGAAAGGCTGGAAAATGTTGCTGTAAACAGTTATAAAGCAATTCGTTGACTAAAGGACTTGTTATATTCTATCTGTACGACCGCACATTCAGTATGCAAATCACATAGCACTTCAGGAATGTCACCATTACCAAATGGGTTGTGCGCATTGGCAATAAAAAGGCGAGGCATTTGTTGCAAGCAAACCCAGTGTCTGCTCTCTGCATTCAATGGGCAAAAGGTTTTTTTTTCAATATTGATATAATTAAAACAACGAAGATTAAATTACTTACTGTGTGAAATGACTGGTGCAAGAATATCTACAAGAGGAAAGGATACAAAATTTTGAAAGAAGTAGCCACCTCTTCAAGCCACCTCACTTATTGCTGTAAAGGGAAGCTAAAGTGGTTTTTGAATAAGGTAAAGATTTGTGGTTAACAAGAACAGTCGTTATAGTCGTCAAAGCTGTA
Source organism: Rhipicephalus microplus (assembly GCF_043290135.1). Classification (NCBI taxonomy): domain Eukaryota; kingdom Metazoa; phylum Arthropoda; class Arachnida; order Ixodida; family Ixodidae; genus Rhipicephalus; species Rhipicephalus microplus. Next base: position 42,500,508 of record NC_134708.1, read on the forward strand.
ACCTTTCTTCACAGTTACTGCAGCAGGAGCTTCAACTTACATAAAAAAAATGCTCATCTTGCCTCACTCACAGGCCGTGCTACAAGTGTGGGCATGGAAACGAACCTGAACTACGTCAACTTCGGTTAATTTGGCACAGCTGTGCTAAATTACAACGTAAGGTTGCCACCACTCGTTGATCCGAACTTGGAGATTGCTGTTTATGTATCAGGGGCTCAAGTAAGTTTACAGTACAGAAAAGTTTTGCCGCATGGTAACGAAATCTGATTGATATGTGGGGTTTAACTTCCCAAAACCACCATATGATTATAAGATTATGAGAGACGCCATAGTAAAGGACTTCAAAAATTTCGACTACCTGGGGTTCTTTAACATGCACACAAATCTGAGCACATAGGCCTGCAGCATTTTTACCTCCATTTTCACCTCCGCCACAGTTGGGATTTCATCCCGTGACATGTAGGTCAGCAGCCGAGTACCTTAGCTACTAGACCACTGCGGCGGGGCATAACAAAATCTGCCGTACCGACAAACAGTTGAGGCGCAGTGTGAACAAGAGTCTCTCGTATGTTCAAATGTGGCCTTCGTGACTAGCTGTGGCTGGGCGCCGTTGCTGGAGCTGATCGCAGAGGCCACATTTTCACAGAGCTGCTGTTGCACATGACTTTGCATAGCGAAGATAGCATCTCCTCGGGCCCTCAGCATCTCAAAAAGGCCGCAGTGGCCGTTTCCTGTCCCTAAGGTGATATTTGTGTCGACTTTTGACAACTCACATCAGTTTTCGAATTCAGCAGGGATCAAACTGTCATTACACACACCAAAGTAATTTGTTTTAAGAAGTAATCCAGGTTTCCTTTCAAGGGCCATGACACTTATTTTTTATCATAATCTGTGTTTTGTGGCTTAATCCTTGAGCACTCACAAATAAGGTGGTAAAATTATAGCAGGTTTGGTTGGAGCTCTTAATTTACAATTGATTATTCCTATAAAAACGTGAGCATCCCGAAAATCTGACCACACAGGCGTACTAGCGAGTCCTGACGTAACAAGCAGCTCGCTGCGCGAGTGTCTACATTCTGGTGAATGATCTTTTTTTGTTGTGTGCTGCATGTGAAATCGAGATATTTTAGCTTTCTTAAGTTCAGCCTGGAAATCGAACGATTTGCAGCAGCTTAAAACTGTGGTAGGATGTAACTGCACCACTAATTGCTGCACGTTACAGGTGCCTCGGCGAAAAGGCAGTCGCTGGCGGTGAGCAGGATTTGCAACTGGAGACTTCTAGGGCCTTTCTTGCACTGAAGTATTCTTTAATGGTTGACTTTTCATATCTGCATAGGTGTAATAGCCCTACTTCTAGTTTTTTGTAGAAAACCAAAAATTCTTGGGTGACTGTGTCATGGCCCTTTTAAGCACCATGGGAGGGCTGTATTCATAAAATGTTTTGCAGAAACTAGTTGGCCGTGATGAATGTGTCGCTATGTCATGATTTACCAAGATTAGACAACATAGGGCTACAAGTTCCTGCCCCCTATTTTAACATTGTTTCAAGACTTCTTCATTTATTCCAACTGGAGAAAAACTATTTTAACTACAACGTATTGAAAAAGAAAAGGTCTGCAAAAAAAAAAGGTCACTACTGTTGGATAGCACAACTGTAAAATACTTGGATGGCTTTCAGTGGATCTGAGAAAAACAGTTGATAATACATAATGGAACATAACAGGGTACCGAAAACATAATTTTCGATAATGATGCCTTGTACCTGAAAACTTACACCACAAGCTTCTTTCCACTTAATGTCGGCATCATGAACCTCTGACAAACTTAACGTTTAATTTGACAGTAAGCAAGATTGTGGTTTACAAATATTTCCTAATTCATAAGTTTTTGTGTGACCCAAGACAAGGCTATGATTGAAACTGTTTTATACAAAAATGCCTTGTTAAAATCTAAATAGTGGTTGCATTCAAAATATAACGTAATAGAGTATGTGCCAAAAGACTTTCAGGGAACAAAAAATATGTGGATATAGAAACTTTCCATGTGGAACCTACGTATGTAGCTGACTAGATAATGTCACGATAAACAAAACAATTAGAGATCGCAAAAAGTATAATGATGATAAAAGAGAAATTTAGAGGCACGAAACAGAAGTTGAAGTAGCGGACTACGTTGCCATAGCAACATTAGCAAAAAAATGTAAGGCTAAGATGTCATTGTGCAAAAACTGCCTCCAGGTTCTGCAACATAAACAGGTTGCCTCCATGATGGCAGACAACTCATTCATCCACTAATGAGTTAACCGCGGTATCCTGCTGTGTGTTCATCAGCTCACAGCCCGGATGTGCTGAACATAAACGTCGCAGGAAGTAACAATTTGACTACTATAGTTGCACAACACCACCTAGAGTGCCCAAGTTTCTTGCACTGAGCTTTGTTAAGCAATGCACAGATATGTAGTAATTGGCACATTCAGTCATGCCGTTATTCTTTGTGCACCTTTGTCCAAAGGGCTGTTGTTGTATAGTACTCAACAAAATACCCTGTCCTCTCAGCACTGAAGTAAAAAACACCGCCACAAAATGTATGCCTGTAATTCTAGATTCGAACACGCATCAATACTTTACATCCCTAACGTGAACACAATAATTAGGTATTGGCTGATATGACAGCTCGGACTCACTCATTTAACTCACTCACTCTGATTGAGCCACGAGTATGAGTATCAGTGAGCCCAGGTGAGTGATATTTCTGCAAGTTTGGCTTCAAGAGAGGCTGGTTGAGAAAACTTGAGAAACCTTGTGTCAGCCTGAATGAGCTCCACATTTCTTTCCGACCTATGGCTGCCATATCACCAGCCTCTCTGCAATCTTCCTCCTGATTTATTAAGCTAACCACCTAACCACAGCTTTTTTGTCGCATCATACGAGACCCGCGCAATATAGCGTCATTTAGCAAAGGCTGAGGACGGCTACACCCATGATTCCTGATGCAATGCAGAAAAAAAAAGACAGTTGGCAGGAACTTTTTCATCTGCCCCAATAACGATTGAAACGCAACTTTGGCCATAAAATGAAAAGGCACCCTTCAGTTGAAATGAACTTAGCTGATCATAATAGGTGCCCCAACAGCTGTCACTAAAACCACATTTTGCAGAGATAAAAACAGAGAAGCTGAGTATCTCCAGAAAAACTGGGAAGGCATCAATAAGGTGAACTTTTTGTGACACTGTTGTGACAAATCATTTGGCATTCTGTGAACATGAGCATTTCCTGACATGTGAGCAGTAAACACTCCCAACTAACAATCACCTGTTATGTACGAACCCCTGCACATGTCGGTCCAAACTCTTTCTAACCTAGTGAAGCAGTAACACTGACCATCAAGTTTGTTCACCACACAGAAACATTAGCAAGCTTTAAAGAAGCACTGCTGAGCAGCAAAGTGTATACATGAATGCTGGCATTTGAGTCACCGCAGTCTCATGAGTTCACCATATGATTCTTTACTGCAATGAATTTGTTACCCAGAAACCATTGTTGTGCTTCTAGCAAACAAACCACGTAAGCACATAGGCCTAGTTATTTCTACAGGAGTATGAGTTTGTTCTGTACGAATTTTTGGCAGCGATTGCTTGCAAGATGCTGTAAAAAGTTTATACTTATTCTTAATCTCACAATTTGATTATGAGAAAAAGACAGAACTATGAAAAAGAGCACGCACTTCACACCAACCATCCGAGATCCTACACCAAACAGTACCAGTTGGACCTCGAGAATAAACGCATTCTTCACTTTTCACAAATTGAAATGTGGGGTAAGTAATTTCATTGGTTATGCAAGAGTCCATTTGTAAAAACATGTAAAAAGGACATCATTAAGGCACACAACACGCAATGACAATATCCTCCCGCCTGTCTCACGTACAAATGGCCACACTTGGTACAACAATGAGATGTACCTTCTGTCACAAAAATTTCTACGTCGGAATGCCGATGGCCAGAATGGTCATCAAATCAGCGGGAGTGATGTGATACCCGTCAAGTACTTGCATAACGAAGTTACAGTAATGACCTTTGTGTTCTGTCATTAAACTGACGTGTCCTGTCACATTCAGCACTCATGTGGTGGTTATCGCACCAGTCCAAGTGAGACATAGATCAATAGTATTTACGTTCACAAATCACTTTCCTGCAGATTAGTTTAGCAATTAGTCAAACAATCAGTTCAACAACTTACTAAACGTGGCTTGTGCAAACATCAAGGGGTAATCTTGTTGACCTTATATCTGGCAAAACTTGAAATCTTTCATATTTTTTTCACATTATCTTGTGGCTGCACAGTAATGCCTACTGGATTGAATGCTGTGTTGATTACATGCATAAGCTGCCTTTCTATAGCTCTGACTGATGAGGAATGGGCTTTCCTGAGACATTCACTGTTTCAATCTATTATGCATGATAATATTGTTTTGATCATTGGTTATCTTTTGAAAGGTGTACTTTTTTATGTTAATTTCTCCTCCTATATCTTCTCCTATATATATCTTTTATGAATACTTCCATATATTTTTTTCCACAAATTCTTCTATATACATCCTAGGTACTTATTTCAATAAATATTCAGTTAGTTGTTAGACAGCACCTGTGTCGTGTACTTTTGTCTTCTGCGCCCCATTTGTGCTGGCCATCATGAGTAAGTGTTAAGGTGAATTAATACCTCACAGTACTATTTAGTCACAACTTTCACACCCCGTAAATGCATGCTGCAGCGAAAGTCACTCCCACGCTGCAAGCATGTCAAAAGAATGTCCTCTGCAGTTCCGACATGACAGTATCACATTAACTTGCATTTGGTTTGGCTTCTAGCAAATAAATCAAAAAACTTTTGCAACTGATAGTGCATGAAAACACCAGGCGTTATGCACACAACCAGAGCTTTCATGACCATGGTAGATGCTACATGAACAATAAATAATTCACTAAAGACAAATGGCACGTTTAATATATCGGGTCTCAAAAACACGACATGATTATGAGGGACGTCGCAGTAAAGGGATCCAGAAATTTTGAAGACCTGGTGTTCTTAAATGTGCGCTGACATTGCATAGTACATGGGCCTCTGCCTTCACCGAAACCTTCACCTCTACCGAAACTTCTACCGAAATGCGACCACCTCCGCCGGGACCAACCTCGTGACCTTTAGGTCAGCAGTCAATCACCGTAATTGCTGATCCATCATGTAGACTAGTAGCTGTCTACAACTGACAGGGGACCCTGTCGCTTAGACGTACTTGTAGCAGAAGAAGCCAGCACAAAATGAGTCATATCAGGTCACAAAAAAACGTAAGCTTGCACTCTGGCATGGACACAAATGACGGAAGAAGGCAATGACAAGCTGAAAACTTTGAAACATTTAACTTTTAAAACATCCAACATAAACTTTGAAAACATAAAACATAGAAAAGTGGCATGTGCTGTCCACCATAAAAAATGTAAAAACCTTGTTGCTAAAAAAAAAAAACAGCATTGGAAATGTGCCTTGCTTAAGCCAAGGGTTCCTTCTGTGCTAGTTTCCAATTTTATCAACAACAGGGCACCGAAGGCTATAAATAATCAACTTTCACGGGCCCAGTTTCACAAGCATTTGGCCCATAATGATCTAAGAAGTTACTGCAGAGTAAAGTGCACAGCTGTTAGTTAGCCACGCTAAACAGCAGCCTCAGTCAATGTGACGTCGAAAGCTAGCCAATGCATCATGACGAGAAGCCAGAAAGCACTTGCTTCTTGTCAACATGATACAAGCAGAACACGAACAATGACCACATGATTTAATACATTAAAAATGAAAGTTAAAATTACATACTGATACCACTATTACTTTATGAGCACAAACATAAACAAAAATGGACATTGCTTAATCGAGTGTTCTCTTGGCAAGTCAAGGCTGTAAACCTTCGGTCACTTTAACCTAACCTAATGTAGAAACTTAGGCTAAAGGCTTAGTTCATGAAGTCCGAAAGAACACATCACAAATTAGCTCGTTCTAGTTAGAGTGTTCACAAAACATTTTCAGAAGCCTTAAAAAATTTTGACATTTTCGTTCTGTTGATGCACGAGTTGGAACATTATATGTTCCAAGTGACAAGCAGACAAACAAACACATGTCTCAGTTCAGTGATTTCTTGGATGATTAATGAAGAAATATTGAGCATTGAATGAAGCCAGTCACAGCGTTCCCACATAGTCAAAGTATTCTTTTCCGGCCCAGCCTAAATGCAGCAATCACGGAAGTCACAACTTGTGGGTCATCAGTCATGCATTAGGTGCAATGACCATAAGAAGAATATGCAAACCAATTTAGCTGAAAACTGCACTTTTCTGAATGTTCCCGCCTTCAAAAAAATGATTACACAGCTTTACTGCCAGTACACCCCAAAGTATTTCCAATTACGGCAACTCTTCAGCGATAGCTCAGTAGTACAAGGGGCGGCTGTTTTGTGGTGCTTCGATAAAAAATGTAAGTTACTGAAATGTTATGTATGAATTCCAGTTATGTCAGAAGTGCAACTTTAATACTTGCACCCAAAACATGTAGCCACTTTCAAAAACTGGTCAGGCTGTCATTCTCATGTCCTTCCTTGATATCAGTTCACATCTAAGTACAGTTGGCTTCAGAAGTACCAGGCCACACAATCACAGGAAACATTATTTTCAGTTCACATCAAGGATCTCGGGAATCATCAAGCAAAAGTTTCTTAAGAGGTCGAGCGGGTTTAAAATTTGCATGCAGGACTAGTACTTATAACGCTTCCTAATTGTGGGGAAAACCCCACAACCTTGTAGTTGAGCATAGTTTTCAAGCTTCTTTATAGCTGCTAAGCCAACTTAACACAATTTTTCTTTGTGACACGGCGTTTAGTTTGAACCATGCTCGCAAGGTATAAGCACGGCATGTACACTAACTCAAGAATCACATGATGACGACAAAGGCACTGTGGATGTCATAATCCAATTACGCAGGCTAACTGGAATCGCTCTTTCCTCGACACAATGTCTAGACTTGAGTTACGTGTACCGCCTATTCATCTGCAGGCAATCACAATTTCTAACAAAGCCAGTCTTCTTCCAAAGTGCAGCCAATAATTCCATCAAGAATTGCCAATAAAACCCGCTCATGGGGCCTTCGTGCTTGTATACCTAGATGTGGGTAATATACACAAACTACTCATTCGCAAGCAATCACAATCTCAAACTGCACCAGCCTTCTTCCAAAAGGCAGCCAATATATGTCACTACACAGTCACGCTGGAGGCAGCTTTGGGCTTTCATAATTTCTCACTTGTTCCATGAGGGCTTGACTAGTGACTTTCTCTTGACGGGCAAGTCAAAACAACCTCTTGCCATGAGGTCAGCACCATACATTGCACACTTGCAATTTCAGAGCACGACTACAAAGTTTTCTCCCACTTAACTGTACTCGATTGCATGCGAATCGCACAGTGTGTGCAGAGGTATCGCAATGTCGTTGGCTCCTCCTGTATCTTCAAAAGCCAAGTCACCTGATGTCTCTAATGGGTCGCTGTTGCAAACGCTTTCGGTGAGGTGCACACAGGGTGATGACCCGTGTTCCGCATTTGGCAGTTCCACTGGCGAGTCTTTTGACCTTTTAGACACGTAGTCAATCCACTTGTTCAGGTCTTGCATTACAGACTGAGCAATGCTGGAGGCATTGGGGTGCAGCAGAAGGTAGTAAATGACCTGCGACGATGGGACGGCGAAAAAAATCAAACTTGTTAGGAGTATTTTTAGGACCGCGTGAGGCGTCTATCACAAGTAAATGACGCCAGACTGTGTTGAAAAGAAAGTGACAGGAAAATTTCGAGTTCTCGTTCTATATTGTGTTGAATGAAAGGATAACCCCCGTATTCTAGAATGTCCCTTCACTCAACGCTTCACTTTCACTTGAGAAAGCCGGCAGAAGCGCCCTCTTTAGGCACGGTAAGTCACTGCATATCACCGATAATGTGGTGCGATTCTTGAGCAGCGCAGCGTCATTCAGCCGAGCAGCAGCGCAGTGCTCAACTCTGTCAAGCGAAGGGTGAAAGTCGAGTTGAGGAGAGTTTGTGAATATGGGGGTAAGCCCTCAACAGTCTAGAATATGTATTTGCAAAGGTAAACGCATGCTGAAAAATTATCTTCAATAAGTTTTCAACAGCTAGAGTCAGTTCCTACAAGGGGCGTAGGAATTTTCAAACTTTTGAATTTTTTTTTAGTGATGATTGCTATTCCATTCGCTTCGTACCATAATTTTACTATTTGAAGCACTCAAACTTTCAGAAAATAAATACAAATTACATTCTCTCGAAATAAAATCACAGCACTTCTATATGATGCGTGCAAACCCAGTTTTGCCAGTGCGAAATATGACAATATCTTTGGCATGCTGCTAAATTATGAGAAAAAGGAAAGGCAAGCAAAATGCACCCTCATATAAAGTCGTATGTATTGTGCTGCCAATTCCTTTCCTTCAGTGATCCAGTTTTGTTGACTTTTGGCCGCTTCTGGACACACCTCCATCAGGTGCCGTTTTAAACTTTGACAAGCTTCGTCTCCACTAAGCTTCTTGAGAACGCCTGCAAACTTGTCGTCGAAGTCCAGATACTCCTTGGTTTTTGAACAGTAGAAACTCTTCCTGGTCAGCACGGAGCCGAAGATTTCCTTCATTTGTTTGCAACACTCCCAGACACAGGTTTTAGGCACGCAGAATAGACGCGATGTAGGTGTGAAATAACTTTCGATCGAAGTGGAGTTTTATAATGAAAGGTGTGTGTCACCATTTCTGCTTCACAAGGAACAAATATGAGGAACACAGAGTGTGATATAGCACAGAATGAGTTCTTGCCATTGCATCTGCCATTGTTGGTCGGCTGTTGCTAGCAGCGTGAACGTGGCTTCGGTGCACAAAATAAGAAATGTTTAAGGGGTGAAACTCCTGTCAGAACGGGCGTCCATAGCCATCCAGATAAGGTCACATAATATAGTACAAAAATAACATGCTCTGATGGAGACATTTCAGTTGACGGTGCCTTGAGGTGTAAAGCCGCTATGAAAAAAATAAAACGCCACCGGCTGACACGGAGGGCACCTGAACGCGCGGTGCGTCCTTGCTCTACGACTGCGGTCAAACACAAGCAATGCGCACGACTGGTTCGCTCAGAAAACAAAACGGCGGCAATTCCCTTTTCTGTCGCAAGACGCCACCAGCATAAACTGGCACTCAAGCAATGTAACATTACCTGGTTGCCTAAAGGAGCGGAGTTGCACCTCCTAAGTGTTTCTTCCTTTGTATTTCAGTTTCGTACTGAATAGAGCCTATTGGCTAGGCGCCTTGTCCAAATTATATCGCGGCACCACGAAATCAGCCCGCCAAGTAAAATTCATTAGTATCATCCATAAAACAGTGAAGTATCAAGACAGATGATCCAGACTCTTGAAAATACTGTACCTTATGACACGTGCATCAATAAGCGACAGCCAGCAGCACATTCGAGACTGGGTGTGAAGACTAGATCGTTTTTGCCACCGCCAGGTCTACTGGTTAGCATGCCGATAGAATCATTTTGCACTAAATTTTAATGCGAAAGCGTTGTTTGGCCAGGTTTGTGAAAGTGCATACTTGTCTGGTATTCGCGAATGCTGTGCCTGAAAGAAAGTGACCTCTCTTACCGGAATGCCGGCACTACAGAAACACTCACAGCTGCACAATAGAAGTGGGAAACACGTGCAACAGATGATGAGCTCCCAACTTGAAAGGAGAGCACCCCTGTCCATCACACCACTTGGGTTTCGACGAAAGTTGGAGGAGAAGAAGAGATTGAGGAAATAACATCTTTTTCTTGCACGTGTAAAGCATTGTCAACCCCACTGTGGTTGTACAAAATCACGTACACTCAAACCAAATAATAGCAAAGTTGCATGTTACACAAAAGTAGGTTTGTTATATCCAAAATTTGTTATAAAAGTATAATATAAAAGTACATAATAGGTATTTCAAGACTATTTTTTATTTGCAAACAATCATGACTTTTCAACAAGCACTCTGCTTTGTGGCTTTGCTGTTGAATCGCAGGTGATGATTTCATATGTTTTGGTGCCCTACGTTACTATAACTTACAATACTGCACCAGAAACGTCACTGTTCACACCAGTGTTGAAGTCAGCGGGCGCACCATGTGTGAATATTCGAATGCTTCAATGAATTTTGCTGTGTTCGAAATTTGCTTTGTTTCGAATTTAAATTGTTGAGAATTTTGAGGTATTCAAAGTATATTATTACGCACATAGGCCCCTGTATAGGTGGTTTCACTGCAGTGAAGAGGTGCTAAGCTGTGAAAGCATTAATTTAAATGTATATTATTCTGCATAACGTGAAAACACGTTAAAAAAAAATTCCACACTACTGCCACACCTAGCATCAAGGTGAAATAATATATTGCTCTCACATCGATTTGTCCTTTTTTTTTTAGTTTCAGAGCTTGTTATAACGGCTTATATTGCCACTTGGCCGCTAGTTACGGCGAGCGCAAGCCATAGCTGCCAACAAGAATGGAAGATGTTCTGGGGCAGCGTGTGCTCTGGCTAGTTGTTTATAATTGAAGCAGCCATCTTGCCAGTTTTCGGTGCGTCTCCCCGCCGGCTCAGTTCTTCCTAGTTGAAGACCTTTTGTAGCACGTGACAACTGGTGGAGCTGCTGGGTAACCCCCAGCCGATGTTCCAAACGCCTCCAGGAAGCCCTGTATCTACAGTGACAACACCTGTCCACCGCTCAAGCTGAAGACTCCGAGGACTACATCCTGAGCATGGACCTCTTCCCGAGATGACGTCTGTCACACCCCCGAATGCTACGGAAGGCGCTGTAGCCTCCAATGCACAGGAAAGCGCTGCAGCCACGCATCATACGCTGTGGAAGACACGTGTGCCGACGGTGTTCCACGGTTCCGTCTTGGAGGATGTCAAAGACTGGCTGGCCCAGTTCGAACGGGTTTCAGATGACAATAGTTGGACCGACTTCGACAAAATGAGAGACGTGGGATTCAGCTTGGAGGACGACGCTCGTACTTGGTACGAAAACCATGAGCCTTTTCCCTCGTGGAGCGTCTTTCGTTGATACCTGCTGGCAAGTTGGGCCAATCCCGATCGCCGCGAACCAGCCGAGCGGGCGATTCAGTCGCGCCTCCAAATGCCGAATGAAAGCATCGTGATGTACGTCGAGGACATGACGAGCCTCTTTCGTCGAGCCGACCCCGACATGGCAGAAGAAAAGAAGGTCCGTCATTTAATGCGAGTAGTGAAGGAGCAGCTTTTCGCTGGCCTCGTTCGCTGTCCCCCAAAGACCGTGGCGGAATTTTTGACCGAAGCCACAACCGTAGAGCAAGTGCTGCAGCAGCGCTCTACTGTGTACGACCGGCAAGTGAGTGCCGCTTCGTCAATAGGTCAGATCGGAGGTGCGGCAAGCAACATCAACATCGAGTCTCTTTGCGATCTCATTCGATCGGTGGTGCGCGACGAACTACAAAAGATTCAGTGCCAGTCCCAACCTACTGCAGGGTCTATTTGCAGCCTTGTCAGAAACGAAGTATGACAGGCTCTCCAAGTGCCGCCTTCCAGCTATGTCTGGCCTGTCCCGGCGGAGCCACATCGTGCATCATATGCCGAAGCTGTAAGCCGATATAATCCTGCTTCACCGCGCTTCATTAATTCTATGCCTTCGAATGCACTTCATTCGCTGCAGCCAATTCAGCACTTAGAAAATCGACAGCCGCTTCCCAGAAAATCTGACGTATGGCGCACACCAGACAGACGACCACTGTGGTGAAGCTGGACATGTGTACCGGGAATGTCCCTATTGTCGCCTCGGACTACAGGGTTTTGCCGTCGACGCACCGCGGCCGAGATTTGGCAAAAGACCGAGAGCTATTGAAGATTACCTCTCATAGCAGCGCATGCCACTGCGACAGCAGTCGCGGTCCCCATCACCAAGGTAATCTTCTCCAAATTTTCGGAGCCTCCCAGGAGCGGCGCCGGCGCGCTCGCCAAGCCCTAGGCGGGAAAACTAACGACAGCGACCTTCGGGAGCGAGGCCGCTGACACTCGACGCAAGCAAGGCCTCCCACCGACGCAAGCACGGACACGAAGCGATTCCCCGACGACAGTGACGAAAGCCAGAAGCAGATTTTCTCTGGATATACATGTGGTAGTCGACGGTCACCACGACGTTAGTGCATTATTGGACACAGGTGCGGACTACTCGATCATAAGCGGGAAACTAGCAGCGCACATAAAGAAAGTTGTAACGCATTGGTACGAAGCACAAATTCGTATTGCCGGCGGGCACGTAGTCACCCCAAGTGGCATGTGCACTATTAGAGTGAGCATTCTGGGACCTACGTTTCTCGCCAGCTGCCTCGTACTTCGTGACTGTTCGCGAGACCTAATCCTCGGAGTCGACTTTTTGTGGGAGCACGGCGCTATTATCGATCTTCGAGAGCGTACCGTGACGTTTTTGACAGCTGGATTCTCCGACAAACCTGACGATATCCGTGAAAGCACGCTTCGCGTTTCTGCCGACAGCATCACGTTGCCTCCGCGTTCAAGCGTCCTAGTCTGACAAGTTACGGGATGGTGAGGTTGTCGCCGAAGGCAACTTGACGCTTTTGTTCGCGCTAGGTGTCTGCGCTGCATGCAGCTTCGTCACGCGTCATGACGGACACTCTGCCCTACTTGCGACTAATTTCAGTAACGAGTACCGGCACCTGTTTCGTGACACCGCCATCGCTTTCGCCTACCCTATCACAGACGTTTCTGAATGCTTCGCATCTACATCAGCCAACGACGGGCTTCGACCGACACAAGGCGACGTGACTTCACTACTTGAAAAAGTTGATGTCAACTCGACCCTCTCGGAACAACAACAGACCGACCTAAGTGAACTGCTATATCAATTTAAAGAGTGCTTCGCGTCCACCTCGAAGGTTCGTCAGACACCGATCACCAAACACCGAATAATTACGTATAACGACGCCTCGCCCATAAAACAACACCCTTACCGCGTTTCGGCAAAGGAACGTAACGTGATAAATGCTCAAGTCAAAGAGATGTTGCAAGATGACATTATCCAACTTTCGAAAAGTGCCTGGTCATCTCCCGTCGTGCTCGTGAAGAAAAAAGACCGATCACTGCGCTTCTGCGTGGACTACAGGAAACTTAACAGTGTGACTAAAAAAGACGTCTATCCGCTGCCTCGCATCGACGATTCCCTCGACAGACTGCGGCGAGCCAAGTATTTTTCATCGATAGACTTGAAAAGTGGCTACTGGCAGATCGAAGTTGATGGATGAGATCGTGAAAAAACCGCCTTCGTTACACCGGATGGCCTATATGAATTCAAAGTGTCTCCCTTCGGCCTCTGTTCTGCACCTGCGACACTCCAGAGAATGATGGACACTGTTCTTACCGGTCTGAAGTAGCACACGTGCTTAGTTTACCTCGATGATGTTGTCGTGTTTTCTGCCACCTTTGAGGAGCACCTGAAGCGTCTGAAGAATGTGCTGGAAGCGCTTCGCTCTGCTAACCTGACACTGAAGCCAGAAAAATGCCACTTCGGTTACAAGGAACTTAAGTTTCTCGGCCATGTTGTCAGTGCGGATGGTATTCCACCAGCCCCTGACAAAAGTACCACCGTGGCCTCGTTTCCTGTTCCACGTGATAAGAAGGCAGTGTGTCGCTTTCTAGGGCTCTGCGCATACTACCGCCGCTTTATAGCCAATTTTTCTAGGATTGCTGAACCGCTCACTCGACTCACTCGTGAATATGTTCCATTCGTCTGAGAGGAAGAACAGGACGCAGCTTTCTCTAAACTATGGGAGCGTTTGCAGACACCACCAGTCCTCGCTCACTTTGACCAAGACGCTGATACTGAAATTCATACTGACGCCAGCAACGTGGGTCTTGGTGCTGTCCTCGTACAACAACAAGAGGGCACAGAGCGAGTGATAACGTACGCTAGCCGCACTCTTTCCCGCGCCGAGGTCAACTACTCCACGTCAGAGAAAGAGTGTCTCGCTGTTGTATGGGCCACGATAAAATTTAGGCCTTACCTTTACGGACGCCACTTCAAGGTAGTGACCGACCATCAATCCTTGTGCTGGTTAGCCAACCTACAGGACCCGTGTGGGCGACTGGCACGATAGAGTCTTCATCTGCAGGAATATGATTTCACGATCACTTACACATCGGGCCGCAAGCACGAAAATGCTGATTCATTATCCCGTGCACCTGCCGAAGTTTGTGGCCACGACACCGAGGATGACAATGGTTTCCTTAGGGCCCTTACTACAACAGATCTGATTACGCGACAGCGTGCGGACGATGAAATTCGCGCAGTTATCGAAAACCTTGAAGGACGCAACTCGTCCATACCTCGATGTATTTATCGAAGTCTGTCGTCGTTCTGTCTGCGAGATGGGGTCCTGTATAAGAAAAACTCCAATGGCAATGAGAGAACCTATCTTCCAGTTGTGCCAACTGACATGCGTGACGACATTCTTCTTGCCTGCCACGATGAGCGCACATCTGGTCACTTAGGTTCCTTTCGAACTCTTGCTCGAGTTCGACAAGCATACTACTGGCCTAAGCTTTCTGCATCAGTTAAGCGATACGTGAAAAGCTGCCGGGAATGTCAACGCCGCAAATCCCCACCACTAAAGCCCGCGGGGCTTCTTCAACCAATAGAACCACCCAGAGCGCCATTTGATCAAATAGGAATGGATTTACTGGGGCCCTTACCGCTATCATCTGCCGGCAACAAGTAGATCGTAGTAGCCACCGACTATTTGACGAAGTACGCCGAAACAAAGGCACTACAACGCGCTACGGCTTCCGACGTCGTCCAATTCTTTATGGACCAGATCGTTCTTCGAAATGGCGCCCCGTCGTGCGTAATCACAGACAGAGGAACAGCATTCACGGCCCAGCTCATTCATGAAGTATTCAAGCTCAGCAACACGAGCCATCGCAAGACCACGACATATCATCCGCAGAGCAACGGCTTGACAGAGCGACTCAACAAGACCATCGCTGACATGTTATCTATGTACGTAGATGTTCAGCATAAGACCTGGGACTAGGTGCTTCCGTGCGTCACATTCGTGTACAATACTACGAAACTACACGATTCACGTCTTTCCGTCTTGTCTATGGACGTGAGGTCCAGACTATGCTGGATGCGATGCTTCCACACAATTGCGATCCTTTGATCACTCCTGATGCTGTGCAGCTTACCCAGTACGCCGAAGAAGCACGCCAGTTAGCACGCCTACACATTACGCACCAGCAGAGTACAGACGCATGCCGCTACAACGCTCGCCATCGACAAGTTGAATACGATCCAGGTGATCAAGTTTGGGTGTGGATTCCAGTCCGATGCCAGGGATTGTCAGAAAAACTGCTCAGTCGCTACTTTGGACCATACAAAGTCTTGCGACGCGTGAGCGATGTGAACTACAACGTAGTCCCTGATGGCGCCTTCTCACCACGACGGCGAAGGCACTCCTCGGAAATTGTCCACGTGGTGCGCCTGAAGCCGTACTTCACGCGGTAGTGCGACTGCGCATGAAACATATCGCTGTTTTTGTGTATGCGCGTATTTTCTGTTGGTTCGCCTCGACTTTGCCTTTGTACTTTCTGAGCATCAGAATGATACCTTTTTTTTTTCTCAGAGGGGGAATAATGCCACTCGGCCGCTAATTACGGCGAGCGCAAGCCATAGCTGCCCGCGAGAATGGAAGACGATGTTCTGGGGCAGCACGTGCTCTGGCTAGTTGTTTATTATTGAAGCAGCCATCTTGCCAGTTTTCGGTGCGTCTCCCCACCAGCTCAGTTCTTCCTAGTTGAAGACCTTTTGTAGCACGTGACAATATGCTCTAAGTAAAGTAAATTTTATAACATAACACATTTTACAGGTTATCGCTTGCATTCTACCAAAAGTCAAATCCAATTCTGCTACTATTAAAAGTTGTTTCCACTTCCTTTGAATCAAGAATAGCAGCATTTGCAGAGGCCTTGATTAAATTAAAAAAAATATATTGCGCAGATTATTAGGGTTATGACAAACGTGCCTTTTTCTTTACGATATGTTATATATACTCGGCGAATTCGATTCAAAATTATTCGACCAAAATCACTATTCGCTTTGAATTTGCTTCAAACATAAAATTCTCCATTTGCACAAGCCTAACAAATGGTCTTTCTTGTTAAAATAAAACATTTCAACTGCATTCATCGAAATCGACATTTGTTCAGAGTGGTTGTGGTATATGGAAAAGTTGTACGACAGAGTCAACTAAGGTTCGTAATAAGGTGCCAGCACCCCTTCACCCACCAGCCCGCCGTGGAGCTTCTGGATCACCCTCAGTACCAAATAGAGCAATGAAGACAGTAGCGAAATTCGCCGAACTCACCAGACAGGCCATGCCTACACAGAAGCTCAAGAAGCTACCCACGAGTGCGAGAGTCTCGTACCATGGGCTACTCTGGTTGTAGCAGTACCACAGTCCGAGCAGGAGAGCATTTTCGCAGAAGGTGAAGGCATAGAAGAAGATGCCATTGTACCGGCGGTCTTTTTGGGCAAGGTCGATGAAGCACGAAATGTATATCAACGCCAGCACCACTTTGAAGCAGAACTTGTCACACCTGAAGTGAAAAATAAAAAAAAATTCTGCCAGTTCCACCGCGTATGTATGAGCATATATACCACATCTACACATTCTAAAAAAAAAAAAAGTTGGGTTAATCTGTAGCCTAGGGGAATGAAGCTCTTGCTGTATATATAGGCTTGTATGCTGATTTGGAGTACGCAATTAATTTTATAGTAAGTTGTACATTTTAAATTTTGTGTCATGACAATGTGTAAAGTATAGTTAATTTTGGACAGACCTTTTATGCCACTAATTATCATGGCTCTGAGCCATTAATGGCTTATATTTCCCCATATTAAGTATAAAATGTAAATAACTATTGGGAAGTGCATGCAAGACATTTCAATGGACAAGAAAAATTGTAATGTAAGAATTTTATAAATCCTGAGTCCATACTAATCGCTTACTTTATGTTCATAATAATTGTACAGGTGATATAAAGTTTTAAAGGAAATACTTGCACCCTTCACATGTTAGAAGTACGTGGGCGAAATTTCATCCCGATTGGGCTATCAGAATTACCAAAAACATGATGTCCAAACTCACTCAAGAAGTTGCCCAAAAATTGACTTCGAGAAAAACACACTTCAAAGGTGTAAGTGAAAGCTCATTTGTGTAGAAAAGTTATGTTTTTATGATAATTTCTTCCATCGTTAGAGCTTGACAATCATGGTTACTTTGAGAATGTGGCTTTTGAAAATTTGCTCATGCAAAATGCAAAGGCAAGCAGCCAGGTAATTCCTGCTCCGACGTAGAGGCTATGCTACAGAAATTCTGCGCTTTATTTTTAAAGGCCGTAACATCTAGTACATCAACTGTTAAATGCAAAAAACGGTATAAATTTCCCCACAATCCATGGATGACAAACGGCTTATTGACAAGTGTTCGTAAAAAAGATAACCTTAACAAAAAAACAAAAAGACAGCCTTTTAATACTTCGCTTGCCGGCCGATACAGGAAATATTGCAACAATTTGAAAATTTTACTCCGAGAAGCAAGAAAGCGTTATTATGAAAATGAGTTGACCAAACATCAGGGGGACCCTAAAAAACAATGGAACCTTTTGAACAACTTTTTAAACGAATCATCTGGAAACTCACCTATATCTGAAATAATATATAATAATATTTCTTTGCAACAGCCAACTTCTATTGCAAATGCTTTCAGCGATTTTTTTTCTAGCATTCCTACTACACAATCAGTCATACCAAAATGTTCCGTTTCTCGGGTCGCTTCTTCATTTTTTCTTTTGCCCGTAACCGCTGACGAAGTATGCTCACTTCTCTTGAATCTAAAAAATGAATGCGCAGGTCTTGACAATATTTCTGCGTATCACTTAAAACTGGTTGCGCGTAATATTTCTGGGATACTTAGTGATATCATTAATCTAATGTTTCAGCAAGGCGTATTTCCTAAACTTTTAAAGAAATCTAAAATAGTTCCGGTATTCAAGAAGGGTGACAAAAGAACAGTTTCTAATTATCGGCCCATATCAATTCTTTCTTCCCTCAGCAAAGTTATTGAAAAACTGTTCGTTGATCGTTTAAGTAATTACCTAAGCAAATTTAATATACTTCATCCGTGTCAATTTGGCTTTCGTTCAGGCAGTTCTACAAGCTTAGCACTAGTTTCATTAATAGATTACTTAAAAAAATCGATTGACTCTGGTAAATTTGTTGGATCTGTCTTCCTAGATTTCACCAAGGCCTTTGACACCATTAATCATGCCACCCTGTTTAACAAATTGGAGGCCTATGGGGTAACTGGAGCTCCATTAACCTTCCTGAAAAATTATCTGCACAATAGAGAATGCTCGGTGTACGTATCAGGCGCTTCTTCTGAAACTAAGCTAATCAATCAAGGCGTGCCCCAGGGGTCTATTTTGGGCCCTTTATTATTTATTATTTATATTAATTATCTTGTCGATGCAATTAAATCAACTCACTGCGTGTTATACGCAGACGACACGACTATAACTGCAGCTGAGGACTCTCTAACTGCTCTTACTTTACACTTGAATAACACACTTCTAGATATTACTAAATGGTGCTACGAGAACCAACTTATTATTAACCCAGCCAAAACCACGTTTATGATATTTAGGTCCACTCAAAGGCCATTGCCTTTTCATCAACCCTTAACCCTAGGTCCGCACTCTATACCCACCTGTGATACTGTAATTTTTCTTGGTGTACATCTTGACTGCCATTTAAAGTTTAATCTCCACACTGATCACCTCAGAAAGAAAACTGCATTCGGAATTCAGGCTATAATAAAAGCTCGTGAAGTTTTTCATATAAACGTACTTATGTCTCTGTATTTCGCCTTCCTTCATTCCCATATCATGTATCGTATCGCTGCTTGGGGAAACACGTATGATTGTCATCTATCACCCATTCAGAACATACAAAATCAGGCGATCCGCATTATCACTAATAGCTCACGATACTCTAGTGCAGGCCATCTACTCCAAGACAACAAAATCCTACCTGTTCGTAAGTTATTTTTTTATAGCATAGCCGTTCTTCTGTTTCAATTGCGCAATGCACTGCTACCGTTTGAGTTAATTGATTTAGTTTTCTTACAAAACAACAATGTAACCAGATTTGCAATGAACCTTAACTTTTTGCTACCCGCGTCGCGCACAAATTATGGAAAAATGACCTCTGCCTTTGCGGCCATTACTTTTTGGAATAACATGCCTCTTTCTGTTAAAACGATGCCCACATTGTCATCATTCAAAAAGTCGCTTAAAAGTTTTCTGTTAAATTACTAGCTGCCTGTATATGGGCTTTTTGGGGGCTTTGCGTTTTTGGTTATGCCATTTAGATCATTGCATTTCGATTGACAATGTCCGCCACTGAACGAGATGTTTTTTTTTCTTTCTTTTTTTTCCGTTCTTTCTTTTTTCTTTCCTTATTTGCCTTGCTTTTTGTTGCCTGATGTGTCACTTAGCCTATAATAATTACTCATCACTCTATATTGTATAATTGATTTCCATTCACTCGTTGCTTGTTAACTTGATCTGATTTATTGATTGTTATAATGTCCCGTTACAGTTTTTACTGTAACGGGACGAGGGTCCCGTTACAGTTTTTAACTTTGGGACCCTCGTCTGTATATTAATATTACTGTACTACTTTTTTGAAATGAATAATAAACTGAAACTGAAACTGAATTTCTAGGTGACTCTAGACAATGACCTCTTTTTAATTTTAGTAGCCACCTTGGGCTCTTGAAGCGTGATTTTAAATTACTTCGAGTTTAATTATATTCTTCAATTTTTTTTTCGTGAAAGTAGAGAAACTAAACTTGTGAAAGCAAATAAAAATGAAATGTATATAATTTTGAAGGAAAAAAACTTGTTTTTCAATTCTCATCTTCCTTTAATAACGAGAGTTTCTTCTTTATAATTTTCATTAGTCGAAACCAACCCTTACATAGGAGATGAGGGCAAGATGATATATGGTGTTTTTTTTGGCGCAAGGGCCATTTGTTGGCCAAAGAGCGCCAGTTCATCTTACTAAAAATATGGACAATGATTGTGATAAGCGGCTGTATAAGGGCCATAAAATTCCTCGCAATAAGGCGGGTAAGAACATACAAGTAATAAAATCATGACCATGCCGTGAAAGGTGTGTGTGGTGTGAATAGATGACAAAAGTTGGTGATAATAAAAGACGATGGTGGATATGTATGGCATTAGCACAAGTGCCTCACTCGTTCATACCCTTGCGTCCAAGGACCGTGAGGCAAGTGCTTTCTTGTGTAACCGCCACAGCAAAAACCTCTCTAGAGAGGCCATGCTACGAATGCCCGGGTATACGATATGAAAATTATGAATTTCTTTTAAAAACGCTAACAATGATTTATGACTAAAAAGCGGTCCCCTACCAACGAACATTGCAGGGTGTAAAGGTATATGTTGTCGGTAGGGTAATGGAAAATGTTGTTTTCTTAGAGTTTCTAAGTGTTTACACTGGATTAATATGTGAAGGACGGTTAATGGTTCACCACATCTGTCACACAATGGTGGATCGCCACCAGACAAAAGATATGTGTGTGTCGTGTATGTGTGTCCTATCCTGAGTCTCGTTAGTATTACCTCTGTATGACGCGATTTCGATACAGGCAGCCAATGACCAAGGTGTGGCTTAATAACGTGTAGTTTGTTTTGTGTGTGTGTATCCCACTTGCTCTGCCAGTATAGTCTGAGGTTTCGTTTGAGAGACGGCTTAAGATCAAGGGCCGGGATTGATATGGGTGTAGGGGCAGTGCTTTTGTGGACGGATGCAGCGAGCTGATCCGCCCTCACGTTGCCTTGAATCTCACGGTGCCCTGGCACCCAGCACACTACAACATGTTGTTTGAGTGTGTAGAGTGTGCATAAAATGGAGTAAAGTGAGACAAGGACTGGGTTTTTGTGTTTTTTAAGAGTATGCAGAGCCGTTACTACACTGAGGGAGTCTGTATAAATTACTGCTTTTTGTATTTGTAATTGCTTGATGTGTTTAGCCGCCACAAGTATCGCATAGGCTTCCGCTGTGAAGATACTTGTGCCTGGATGTAGAGGGCCAGCATCCGAAAAGGATGGACCGACAGCAGCGTAGGACACAGAGGAGTTAGACTTGAAGGCATCTGTAAAGAACTCAGGACGTGTGTATTTGTGTTGAAGTTCCAGGAAGTATGTTCGGATATGGGCAATAGGCGCATGTTTTGTAACTTCTAGAAAAGACACATCGCAGTCTATAGTCTGCCATTGCCACGGTGGTGGGTATGCTACAGGAGCCATTAAACTGTGTTCTAGTGAGACTCCAGTTTCCTCAGCTAGACTCTTCAGGTGAATTGAGAAGGGCTGCCTCATCGAAGGCCTGTTTCCAAACAAAATTGAGCTCGACAAATCATTAATAGTAGAGTATGAGGGGTGCTTCTTGTCTGCTTTCACCTTAAGGAAATAAACAAAGGACATGTAAGTTCTCTGCAGATGAAGCGACCTACTCAACTCAACATAAAGGCTTTCTACGGGGCTGGTGCGAAAAGCACCCGTAGAAAGGCGGATGCCCAAATGGTGCACGGGGTCCAGCATCTTCAAAGCACTTTGAGTCGCAGACTGATAAACAACGGCCCCATAATCTAAGCGGGTGCGAATGAGGCTTCTATATAGGTTCACGAGACATTGCCTGTCACTACCCCACCTAGTACGTGACAACACTTTTAAAACATTCATGGCTTTTAAACATTTTGTTTTTAGATACTTGATGTGCGGTACGAAGGTCAACTTGTTGTCCAAGATTAATCCTAAGAATTTATGCTCCGTATTAACAGACAGACGTTGACCGTTCAGTTCAATGTCAGGTTCTGAGTGCATGCCTCTCTTTCTGGAGAACAAGACACACGTGCTTTTTTGTGGGTTCAGTCGGAATTCGTTTTCCTCTGCCCATTTGGAGACCTTGTTTAAACCTAACTGAACCTGCCGCTCACACATTGCCAGATTGCAAGACCTAAAGCCAAGCTGGACGTCATCGACATATGTACAATAAAACATATTGCGAGGAACGGACAAGCGCAAGGAATTCATTTTTATGAGAAAAAGTGTGCAGCTAAGTACACCACCTTGTGGCACGCCTGTTTCCTGGACAAATGTTTGGGAAAGAACCGTGCCCACTCAGACACGGAATGTCCGGTTTGACAGGTAACTTTTGATTATGTGAAACATTCTTCCGCACACGCCAAGGTGGAACAGGTCTCTTAGAATTCCAAAACGCCATGTTGTATCATAAGCCTTTTCGATATCGAGGAACACAGAGAGAAAATATTGTTTATGGACGAAGGCGTCTCTGATCTGTGCCTCGATACGAACAAGGTGGTCTGTCGTGGATATACTCTCTCGAAACCCGCACTGAATGGGTCGAGCAAATTGTTTGTTTCAAGAAAGTGTACAAGTCAGCAGTCTATCATTTTTTCGAAGACTTTGCACAAGCAGCTTGTAAGTGCAATAGGCCTATAATTCGAAACTAAAGAAGGGTCCTTGCCCTCTTTCAAAATGGGAATAACAATAGCCTCTTTCCAGGAGGTAGGAATAGTGCCAGAAGACCAAATAGCATTGTACAAACAAAGTAAGGTTTTTCGGGTTTCGTTTGGTAGGTTTTTTAACATTTCATACATCACACGGTCAGAACCTGGGGCAGAAGTACTGCAGGAGTTTAGAGATGTTCGGAGCTCAGCTAGACTGAAAGCTTGGTTATATGCCTCATATCTAGTGGATTTGTGTTCGAGTTTCTGCTTTTCTATTCTTGTTCTGTATTTTTGGAAAGTGTCAGTATAGTGGGACGAGCTGGATACCTGTTCGAAGTGTGCACCGAGGAAGTTTGCCTGATCTTCCAAGGTATCACCCTGAGTGTTTACGAGTGGAAGTGTGTGTACTTGTTTTCCTGCTATCCTACCGACCATGTTCCAGACTTTAGCTTCCTGTGTGTATGAATTAACCCCTGATAAAAACTTCTGCCAGCTTTTTCTTCTGGCCTGCCGACGCGTTCTCCTGCCTTGAGACTTTATTTTCTTGAAGGTTTGAAGATTTTCGGCTGTCGGTGAGTTCCGAAGCAGCCTCCAAGCTCTGTTTTGCTGTTTGCGCACGTTTCGGCATTCAGAGTTCCACCATGGCACATGTCGTTTTCCAGGGTGCCCATTTGTTTGTGGGATGCATTTTGTTGCAGCATCAATCAAAAACGCTGTGAAGTAGTTCACAGCAACATCAATGTTCAAAGTACAGATGTCATTCCAACATAGACAAGCGATAGTATAAAACTCTTCCCAGTCGGCTTTGTTTATGAGCCACCTGGGAACACGTGGTGGACACTCAGTTACTGTCGTTGTGCTCAAAACTACGGGGAAGTGGTCACTTCCGTACAGATTACTGACGACCTTCCACTGGAGTAGAGGCACAATAGATGGAGATGCTATGCTCAGGTCTATGGAGGAGTAGGTGTTATTGGCGAGGTTATAATAGGTTGGTTCTTTTCGATTTAGGAGACACGCTCTTGACGAGATAAGGAACTGTTCGTTCAGTCGACCTCGCGCGTCATACCGAGAGTCACCCCATAGCCTGCTATGCGCATTAAAGTCTCCAAGGAGAACATAAGGCTCCGGAAGTTCATCAATTAGAGAGTGTAAATCGCGTTTTTGCAGCTGATAGCTAGGAGGAATGTAAATAGTGCAGATTGTGATCAGTTTATCAAAAAGAACCGCTCGAACAGCCACTGCCTCAAGGGATGTTTGGAGTTGTAAGTGTGTGCATGCTATTCCTTGATTCACTATGATGGCAACACCTCCGGATGATGTCATAGCATCAACACGGTCTTTTGGGAAAATAACGTATTTACGAAGAAAATTTGTGTGTTTTAAATTAAGGTGTGTTTCGTGTACGCACAGCACTTTTGGTGAGTGTTCATGTAAGAGTTCTTGGATGTCGTCAAGGTTTCTGAGAAGGCCCCTGACGTTTCATTGTATAATTTGAGTGTTCATGATGAATGTGAAATAGTGCTGTGTGTACGAAAAGCGAGTGGCTGTTTAGACAGGGAGTTTGAGTTCACTTAACAGGGCCATCACCAGGCCCTGTTATCTGCTTTTTTGTTTTCTTGACGCGCTCCAGGGAGCCACGCCGCTCTTTCGGCACCAAGGGTGCCGACGTATCCATTGCCTCCTCGGAGGCACTGGATGCCCGCACGTGCGGGCTGTTAATTCGAATTTCGGGCCTCGCCTGGTGAGGTGAGGCCTTGAGACCGGAGGACTCTGGAGTCTCCGGTCTCTGTTTGGGAGTAGGCGGTGTAGCCTGGGCTACAGCCGCCCTGGTGGCAGGTGCCACAACCACCGGCTCGGTATGCGCGGGCCGGAGGAGTGGCGAGGGCTGGTGCGGCGGTGCCCCCTGACGCACCGCATCAGCGTATGTAGGTCCATAGAATGAAGCGACTCTTCGCCGTGCTTCCTTAAATGTAATGTTCTCCTTCACCTTCAACGTAATTATTTCTTTTTCTTTTTTCCAGTATGCGCAGGAGCGTGAATATGCGGCATGGTTTCCTTTGCAGTTTACACAGTGTGGCGGTTGTTTGCAGTTCTCAGAGACGTGGCCAAGGACTCCACATTGTGCACAAGTCTGGCGACCACGACAGGTTTTATAGCTATGGCCATGCCTCTGGCATTGGAAGCAACGACGAGGGTTTGGTATGTACGGCCTGATAGATGTCTTTGTGTACCCTGTTTGAATAGATTCCGGTAGTTCACTGGATGCAAATGTGAGTATTAAGTGTTTCGTCGGTGTTTCCTTATTATCTCTTCTAATGATGATTCTCTGTACATTAGTGACATTTTGGCTCTTCCACCCCTCCAAAAGTTCAGTCTCAGTCAAGTCAAGTAAGTCCATGTCAGATACCACTTCGCGAGTTGTGTTCATTGATCTATGTGGTGTTATGGTTATTGGTATGCCACCGAAATCTGAAAGACGGTCTAGCTTTTCAAATTGTTCTTTGTCACGGATTTCGAGGAGAAGGTCTCCGCTAGCCATTTTGGTTACCTTGTATCCTGTGCCAAGAGTTTCGGTAAGACATCTAGAAACCAGGAAAGGAGAGACGGTTCTGGCTTGCTTTTCAGTTTTTTCACAGTGGATAACATGATAGTGAGGATATGTTTCTTTGGGCTGGTTAAAAAAGTTTATATCATCAGTGCGTACCCGCTTTAAGCCGGTACGATCAGACAGTAAGGGGAATGCTCTGTGCATGCCTGTCTTATTTTTGTTCAGCAGCGTTGGCGCCCACCCACCACAGAGCCCAACGAGGGGACGCTACAAGTTTGCGGATGCTGAAACCTGCAGACGCCAGCCATACAACGCCACTATAACCCAATGCGCCTAGACCAAGGTAGGCTATTTGCACAGGGTTAACCCTAGCCGCCAGGAAGTTTGGAAGTAAACTGAAGAGAGTAGAAGACAGGACAGATAAATAGTAAGAGATAAAGACGAAGATGTAGGGAGAGAGAGATAGGAAAAGGCGACTGCCGATTTCCCCTGGGTGGGTCAGCCCAGGGGTGCCGTCTACGTGAAGCCGGGGCCAAAGGGGTGTGTTGCCTCTGCCGGGGGGCCTTAAAGGTCCAATCACCCAGCGTCAGCTCAACCCCCAGGATCCCCTTTTCCCCGGACACGGCAAAGCCACGCACGGCTAGGCGTGGGAGGGAGTCAAAACTCCCCCGTTAGCTCGGGTCCGTGGTGTCGCTACACACCAAACGCTTACTTGCGCAAGCGCCCCTGCGGGGAGATGAGGGCAAGAGACTACACCAATATCTTCATTCTCCTCCCTCTAAGTCACTCCATCGCTTTGATATAAGCAGAGAAAACAAGATGTTATGTTGGATTGCACACAAGGGTACAAGAGCCGATGTCACAGCCTCAGCAATGCGTTTTTTTGGGGAGGGAAAAAGCTTATTTAGTGAACTTCAGAGAGCATTATGGCAGCGCCCAGGGAGCCATCATTGAAAAAGTCTATAGTCGAATACAACTTGGGAATAAATGTAAGCTTTGCCTACAGCTATCACTGTCCCACCCACAGAGAATTGGCATTAATTTCCCACCTAACTACTGCTACTTATTTATGTGACATCAAGCACATCTTGCTTATTTCAATTAGCTAACTTCCCCATCCAAACACACATTTATTTCAGTCAAAAACACCGATTTTCTGGCAGATTTCAGCACAGGTCAAGACTTCGGTGCTGTGCCAAATGAACCATTTTAAGAAAAGAAAAAAACTTTACTTTTGTTACATGCATAGTATCTGCATTAGCAGCGAAAAAGTACTTATAGTTAGAATGCAATCTGTCAAGCACAATGCTGGTAGAGATGAATTACAGGTGGGCCACAGTACTGGGGGCGGAGCGTCTTGTTTCGTTGTCTTGTTCAAGTGGTCGACTGAACACTGGCCTTTTGTTAACGAGAATTAACTGTGTTTAATAAGCATTGGGGTACAGGAATAGGTGTGGCTACATGGAGGTAGGAATGCAGAGTGAGAGTGTTCAGAGGCAGGGGATCCTACTGCGAACCGGAAGGCCAGGCACAACTTGATATTTCAGCTCTGAATGCAGAGAGAAGAAGGAGATGAACATAAACACTGGAGGAAGCGGAGAATCCTGAAGCAGCGTGCGACTTGACACTGCAGGCGACGGTTGTGCCACCTCTGGATGCTTCTTGTAACACGTCTACTTATTCTTGGGCTGTAATATTTTGCGTCAACTGTAGCGCTACGGTGCCCACAGGCTGTGGCAATCCCGGCTGCTCACCTGTTCTCGTACTGTTTGATGCGCACACACATGATGAGCCAGGTGTACATGACCAGCCAGCGAATGCCACAAACAAGCAGCGTCCACCAGTGGAAAACCGACGAGAAGAGGGCAAGGGCGGTCAGCCGTGGCGTGAGCACCATCAGGTGCGAACAGTAGCAGACCACTGTGGCGAGCCACGAGACGTTGAGAGAGTCCTCACGTGAGAAACGTAGAGTCCGCACGTAGGCCACCAGCGACCAAGCTGCTGACCCGACACCAAATCCTATCGATCCTACCTGCGCCAGCACTGCGAGGCAGAGGAAGTAGTTGGCAGTGCGTACTCACTGATGGACGGGCTTGCTTTTTTGTAAGACATAACCGCACAATACAGATAATGAAGTTTCAGCTGCTGCCATGTACTTGCGTATATGTAATTTAAAAAATCACACTCCACAAAATTGTGCTACACTAGCTCATTTAAAGGTAATTTACCAAATAATGCATAAGACGCTATTTATAGATATAGCTCCCGATGTCTGTCTATATCTGAAACTGTGCAGACACATAATGAACATTGCCAAGCAATGCAAAACTATTAATTTTGGAAACATTTAGATGCGCACACAATAGATGAAAAAACGAAAGGTGTAAGGACAAATGGGCACAATATTACATTTTATCGGTTTAGTATCAAATCTTCTAGATTTTTATTCGTCGGCTCACAACTATAGGGTGAAACAGCTTGATAAAAGAAATATACGGTATTTTCTTTGTGCGCAGAACGTCTCAGAGAGCAAGAGAGATAGTACGGTGTGTACACTTACCACCACTTTATTGCTCAGATGGCAGGAATATATATACAATCAAGAGGGTGAGGAAATGACACACAGAGAAAGGGAAAAATGATGGCGCATAATGGCAATTTTCTTATCTGGTCAGCACATGCAAACTGTGATATGCAAGTTTATCTGTATCGCCTTGCCTAGGGGCCTTTTGCTGTGACAAGCATTCCATGTATCATCATGATCAGCCTGACTACGCCCACTGCAGGGCAAAGGCCTTCCTTATGGTCCACCAATTAACCCGGTCTTGTGCTTTCTGTTGCACACAGTCCCTATCTTGTTC
Organism: Rhipicephalus microplus; assembly: GCF_043290135.1. Lineage (NCBI taxonomy): Eukaryota > Metazoa > Arthropoda > Arachnida > Ixodida > Ixodidae > Rhipicephalus > Rhipicephalus microplus. Next base: position 42,528,690 of record NC_134708.1, read on the forward strand.
TAGCGACTGGTTCACCCTGTATTATTACAACTGAAACCATCACAAATTTTTGTTATGAGGTGCCAGCATTCAGGGACACTGCTGGTGTATGCGTGCCCTTTCTCAGAGCTTTCATGGAGAAGTAGGTGATGTGACTCCAAGCCCACTTAGCCCTACCATGGTGCAGTGGGTGATGCGGCTAGCATTTTAACATGTCAATATAGTTCAGGGGTTATGGATAATACTGAACTCCATGAGGCTATAGATAATTAGTAATTTTATTACTAGGCACATCACACATGAGTACAGTGGTGACATTTTTGGCGAAATTTTAAGAAAGATTGCAACTTTTGGTGACTTTCTGCTCGTCGTTTGGCGAATTTCACTTGAAAGTCAGTGACAACTCTGAAAATCAGCACATGTTTTCTGGGAGTTAAGCAGAAGATGAAGAAAAGGACGAAGACAGCATGCCTGCTCATGATGACGATAATTTCTGTTCACAATTGATGGGGCTTCTCTGAGCATAACCATATCTGCTGTCAACAAGCAAAGAAACAGGCACGAATGATTGTGGTTTGCAGTAGTACAAGAGAACACTCACCCACTGACGGTTCCTGCTCTTGTGCGGTGATAAGCACGTAGGACTGCAGCAACACCTGGGGCACCGATTCGAGGGCAGACTCGACCACCCGCAGCAAGGATGCATCATTGCCCTCCCACAGCATGAGCAGGTGGTAGGCGCAACGATCCGCTTTATTACGCGACCTGTCCTGGCTCTTGAAGCCAAAGATCAATGCACTCAAGTACCTGCCAAATGATGAGGAAATTGGACGAATTTATACATGACACATTTACTGTACCACTATGCATATATGGTAGCCATCTGTGTGCTACGTGAAAAGGCTCACAGCGTGCAAGTAGTTGCACCCACTAAACTGCATGCATCAGCAGTTTACATGCATTCCCATTGAAATAATCTCTAAGGATCTACTGTTTGCAGACTCTCTTCTCTGCCCAGCTACACAGTAAAGGTGTACCACATCACTGCACTATGAAGAAAAAAATATATATATCAGCCCATGAAGAGCGCAATGTCCCTGATAAAGAACACTCCATGCTTCCTTTCCCAGCGCTTATGGTTTGGAAAATCTTATTGGTAAGTATCACCAGTATGCACTCTAGTCAGTATGGAGGTTCTGCAAACAGTGCCATAGCAAAGTGGGCCAACACTGACGACAACGTAATATAAAGCTGTCGGACCTGCAGTGACTATAGAACATGAGAAGCTTTACAAGTTTCAAGAAAGGAAGTGTAGATTTAAGGGCTAATTTTCTTTGTTAGACACAATTTCAATGAGATTTAGCAGACAAACGTGACAAAAAAGTATAGGGAATGTTATTACAAGTAATTTTAATGTAATTGTAAAGAAAAAAAGTGGACGAAAAGATAACTAGCCATGAGCAGGGACCGAGGCCACGACATTCTAATAACGCATCCAGTGCTCTACCAATTGAGCTACCGAGGCGGCTATCCCCCGTCCACTTTATAGGATATATATATGCATTAAACACGGGAGCGCCAGTCAGCGCCACTAGTAGCCATGGCGGCTAGTGTGAGACACTATGTATCTGCAGGTTTCAATGACACAGCAAGTTTGGTAAGTTGCTATCGGTTCATACTGGTGCATAATAATGCACAACAACACAACCAGCATTGAAAGAGAAGAAACAACACACACTACAACTGCTGACTAGTCGCCGAACGATTTATTGCACCTTACATGTAAATATAAGCAACACAAAAGTTGTACACTGACATGGAATGACATAATTGAGATGTTGGCAAGCACAAAGTAGGGGTTCCTCGATTAAAACCAATTATAACAGTATTTCAAATGTAAGTGAACAGCCAGTACAAGGAATAATATTTTACTGTTCATTTCACCGCCTTTAGTAGTGGAGACTAAACCATTTCACAAAAGCCTTTAAAGCAAGCAGTATGAAAACTATTTGGAAAGTCACACTTGACATTTTATGCTCATGGATTGAAGGAAGAAAGAAATGTAAGCGTTGTGAATAATAGGTCAGCAAGCCAGAGCAATGTTATCTTTATTTTTATTTATTCTGCTTTTCCATAAGGCATTACAGCAGGGGAGTACAGTCCATATAATCAAACACATAAAAAACATTCATAAATCATGGAAAAAATCATCACTTGAATCAATACAGACTATTTTTGGTGGCAGAGTGTTCCATTCTCTTATAGTGCGGACAAAAAAACAGTAGCGAAAAGCGTCACCCCCAAAAGGAATCTCGCGTATTTTTAAGTGATGATCATGTCTTTGAGAAACATAGTTGGGTGGTTGAATATACAATTGCCCAACGATCCCTGTTCTCGAATAATAAATGCTATGAAAGAATTTTAATCTGAGGTTTTGACGACGGTTTTCAAGGAGATCCCAATTTAATGTTTTTCTGCTCTCTGTCACACAAAGCATCTTGTCGTAATTTCCAAGGACAAATCAAATCGCTCTATTCACTTTTTCAAGTTTATCTGTAAGTTCCTTAGTATATGAGTCCCAGCAGACGCACGCATACTCCAGTATACTGCGGGCGTGTGTAAAATAGAGCTGCTTTCTATTTTTTTGTGGTAAACTACTGATGTTATGTTTCAGAAAACTTAATGTTCCTACCCCCTTGTTGTTAACGTTAGTGACAAATTTATTCCATCTCAAATCAGCAGTAAAAAATACACCTACATATTTATATTCCATGACATGTTGAAGATTAGGGTTATTGATCGTGTAATGATTTCTGCAGTGCAAGAGTTCCTGGTAAAGGTGACGTGGATGCTTTTTTTCACATTCAACGGCATTTTCCATTTATCACACCATGTGGCAATTAAATCTAAATCGTTTTGCAGTGCTTGTTTGTCAAGGTCGCTATTGATGGCCCTATATATTATACAGTCATCTGCAAACATTCTAAATGATGATGTGATACCAAAAGTGATGTCATTTATGAATAACAAAAATAAAAGCAGACCTAAGACTTATACCTGTCGTACACCAGAGGTTGCAGCAACATATGTAGAGGAACAACGGTTCAGAGCCACAGACATCTATCTGCTTTGAGCGAAGATACTCATCTATCCAAGCAATAACCCTATCATCCAATTTATAATATCGAAGTTTAGCGATCAAGAGACTATGCATAACGACATCATAAGCTTTTCTGAAATCCAGAAATATACAGTCAACACTTTGCTGCTTGTCGACAGCTGAGGCAAGGTCATGAGTAAATTCTACTGATTGCGTCATACAAGAAAAGCCCTGCTGGAACCCATGCTGACTAGGATGAAGAAGGTTATTGGCAACAAGGTGAGACATGATGCTGCTATAAATCACATGTTCCATAACTTTGAATACAATACTAGTTAACGACACTGGCCAATAATTCTCAACTCTGTCCCTCTGTCCACTTTTATGAATTGGTACTACGTGGGCCAACTTCCAGTCCCCAGGAACAATGCCGTCATTTAAGGAATTTTGAAATAAACGACAAAAATATAAACACAGAGTGCCCGAACAGTCAATAAGAAACACTGCCGGGATATCATCCGGACCACTCGCTTTCGTGTGTTTCAAGCCTTTTAATAATCTCTCGACTCCCGTCGCACTAAACGCAACCTCAGACATTTTGTCGATTTGGACAGAAGTATCAACAGTTGTAACTGCACTAGCATCTGAAAAATCAGACTGAAATACAGATGAAAAGTAATTAACAAAAATTTTGACCTTACTCGGATCATCATTAATAATTCTGTCGGACCAGCAGTGCAATGTTGGAACAGAAGTGTCCTCCTTACCGTTTCTTTTAACGTATTTCCGAAATTCCTTCTGATCGTCTACCAGCCTCTGGCCTAAGTTAGTGAAGTATGTTTGTTTGGCTGATCCAGCGAGCTTTCTAAAACTATGTTTTAACTCTGCTAACTGTATGTAGTGACTATCCGATTTCTGATTCTTGCTAAGCCGATAGATTCTTCTGATTTTTTTTAATAAAGAACTGAGTTGCCTGTTAAACCACGGTTTATCTTTTTAACTTTTGGGAGAGAACTTTTAAATGGGAACAAATTAAGCACCCAGATCAAAAAAGCTTCTCTTTAAGTACTCCCCATAACTCTTCCCCGTTTAATTCATCTGCCAATGTGTGTCAAAAGTGGGAAAGTAAGATTCAAGAGCTAGATTTAGTGCAGCGTAGCTAGCCCTGTCATATGCATACACTGTTCTAGGGGCTTTTTTCGATACACACACATTTCGAAATGTAGCGTCCGCTACAATAACCTTATGATCATTTATGCCTGGCAAAGCACATATCTCTGAAATAATATTCGGCGCATCACAAAGTAACAAATCAAGCACGTGGCACAATATGGCGCTAATAGCCAAGCAATCTGGCGCTGACATGCTAGCCTTAAGTGGCTAGCAGGCAACACAAGGAGCAATGCGCCCTAGGCATTGAATTATTATTTTTATAAAGACGCAAGCAGCCCGAAAGTTGGGCAACACTGATACACATGTGAGCCAGGAAATAACAAGCTGCTTGCTATGCGAGCATCTGCATTCCGGCAAACTCTTTTGTTTCATGATTAGCTGCGTATGCCAATCAAACCATTTTAGTTTCTCTCCAGTTTGGCATTGAAAATGAACGATTCTTGGCGAATGCAAATTTGGTAAATCATCACGGCTTTGCTCCGTGCAGTACACGACGTTAATACTGCTACACACCGGCAGTTGCGTGAATTTTTTGCATCTATGTTGTAGCTTTTGCATTCATATATCTTGATTGTGCAAACTTTAGCTTACCTTGTCAAATCGCGCTTGTCTTTTCTGACTTGTCATCATTACACGATATGCTATTCTGTGAAGTTTTCATACTTTCAGTAAGCCTTCAGGTTTACAGAATGCTATTATTTTTTTTTATCTTGCAGTTGAAGACATTCTGTATGGTGAAGCTTGAAGCCCTTCTGTATTATGACGTTGTTTATGCTGTACTAAATGGTTCAATTCCAATTTTGCTATTTTTATTGCTTGATGCTATTTCTGCCCCGCCGCGGTGGTCTAGTGGCTAAGGTACTCGGCTGCTGACCCGCAGGTCGCGGGTTCAAATCCCGGCTGCGGCGGCTGCATTTCCGATGGAGGCGGAAATGTCGAGGCCCGTGTGCTCAGATTTGGGTGCACGTTAAAGAACCCCAGGTGGTCAAAATTTCCGGAGCCCTCCACTACGGCGTCTCTCATAATCATATGGTGGTTTTGGGACGTTAAACCGCACAAATCAATCAATCAATTGATGCTATTTCTTGATGCTGTATGCTATTTTTATTGCTTGATGTCATCCTAATTGCAAATCTTACAGTATTACTCGTGTGAGTTTAAGTATGATATTATATGTCCATTTGTACTGTTAAACGTCATATGCTGCCAATGTAAGGGTCTTCAGGGACCAAGTCAAGCTGCCTAGAGCAGCTTTTAGCCCAGAAGACTATCCAGAATTTTTTCGGTGAAATAAACTTTGATATTTTATGGCAAAACAGGGGTCGCCAGCAGTAGATGGGGTTTATAACTGGCAACTTCAAGGGCTTATTTTGTCCTTAAATATTTGTACGGTGCCCTTTTCTTACATGACAGACTTTCACTTCTATTTTACACAGGTATGTATGCCTGCAAGTTGGGCGTGTTGGTAAATGTTCATGATGAAACAAGCGCTAAAAATTACACACACTCAGAGAGGACTCAGACAAGCGATTACTATCAACTGAAAATTTTATTTCAAAGCAAACACTAATAAATACATAGCACGCATGTACGTCATTCCCAATTTCCCCCTGTCATCATCAACAATGCGATATACCAAAATAATCACTCCCATAATCGATGGAACACAACTGGAAACAAACACGTGTCAAGAACTGAGAAAAGAAAACATAAAAAAAAACAGAAAAGAAAAATGCACTGGGTTATGTTACATCCAAAAAAGCAAATTCCACATCTGTTAGTAAAACAGACAATTGACTGACGCAACTGTCACCTCCTTTCCTAATTCTATACGCTTCCATTGTTTCCATCGGCGTCCGCTTCTTGTGCCTCTCAACTATTCGTGTGTCTGAAAATTTCGGTTCGCAGGTGCACTCCTTGCACTGCATCGCTAAGTGTGAGTAAGGGGCCCCCTTTAGTGAACTCTCATGTTCACGGGTGATGTTCACAGGGACGGGGACATGTTCACGGGGACACCTCTGTGTCCTCTCTGAGTGTGTGTAATTTCTGGTGCTTGTTTTTATCATGAACAGGTATGCATCGACGTCATCTACGAGAAGCGCTAGCGGTGCGGGATCGCCAGTTTGGAAGTTTATGCATTCGTCACGCACACAAATAGCTTAATCTTGCTGTAAGCACTGTCCGTGAGATCCGTACAGTGACTTGGGTGATTAAAGGCCTCCAGAACAACTCTTACACGCCAATGCAGGGACAGAATAGACGATGCGTACGAGTGGACCCCACAAATGGCATGGCAATGATGGTGCCACCTGGTGGATCAAAGCTCACAGCCTACTCTTCATAATAGACCTCTCACTTCTATTTTACACAGAAAATCACATAATTTTGCATTGCAGGAGGACCATGTCCTGGCCCCTTTAAAGCACTCGTGCAGCAGACAATAAATAGATTTTAATCTAGCATGCCTTGCTCTCACTGCCAGTATGTGAAGTCCTGAAGACAATAAATGTTCTGTGGGCGTATCAATATGTTTGTATTTGTAATGAATATACTGTATTGCTTCTCTTTAAACATTGCCAGTTCAGTTGTGTTGGTCGTTGTGGAGTAATACTAAACCAAATTAGCATATTTTATTACTGGCCGCACAAAGGTTTTCTAACATTCTATTTGGAGATAACTGAGAGCAGACCCCAGACACCGTTTACAAGAAGTACAACTTATGAGTTGCTGCTGATAATGTGTTTGTTCTATTTTATAGTTTGTCTTACATACTTGCGTTGATGAACTTTAGCTAGTGAAGAATCATCAATGAAATAAGTGAATTCTGATGCAATCTTTTTCAGCCATTATCATCACTAACACCGGCTTGTTGGTGATGACAGTCACTTGCCATGGCTAGCACCAGGTGCTCAGAACATTCGGTTAACTCTTTAGAGTGAGGTGATCTTCATAACGTTCTACCTTTTTATATGTAATGCAATCATCTGCTTGAAAGTTTGTTACATTGAGTGTGAATAATGATGATGCAATTAAGGATAGCAGGGGCACTAAAGCTAAGCCTTGAGGGACTCCAGATGTGACAGGAATGATATTGCATTATGGTTTATCGTAAAAGCCAAACTTTGGAATAAAAAAATTTCAAATCTAAACTGTAATAATGCTTCCATTGTTAACAATTGCCTCTAATTTTGCATTTACCTCACTGTGACACGCAACTGAACACTTCGCTTAAGTTCATAAGTATATGCTTCGCTTTCAATCAATTGTGCAAGGTCATGTTTATCTACGGCTAATGTGTTACCTACTAATATCCCACGTTGAAACTCATGCTGATTAGAAGTTAGTACGTAATTCACTGAAAATAGATGTTCTAGAATCTTGCATAACAGTTACTATATTGTATTGTATGCATTAATCCTGATATGTTAACTCTTTACAGTTGTCATTTACACCGATGAGATATTTGGCTCCGAATAGAGCTCCAAACCGTAGGCCGTCAAGGCTTTCACTCACTTCAAAATATATATTCAGGTGTTTAAAAGTTGTGTTCTAAGATCTTGCATCATGTAACAGTTATTGTATTGTGTAATATTTCGTTATACGAATATCACTTGCACTGATCGTCCACAAAACAACGAGTAGATATTACATCGCGAGACTTGCGAATAGTAAAACATACAGATCGGTGTACGAAGGATGAAGGCATGTGAGTCATGCGTCGTCATAGTACAGTACGTAGTACACATTGCTGCCTCTGTGGTACTGCATACCTGTAGACGACGGCGAGCAGGAAGACGTGAAGCACAACGGTCAGCCTCGTCGACATCCTGAACTCTTCGTGCCCAGGAGGGCACTGCTGGATGAACCACCACCTGAGGCTAAGCAAGGAGATGACACACGAGGGCACGAAAATGAACGCGATTGTCAGGCCGAAGTATAACCGCTGGCCCTGCTGCCAGTGCTTGTGCGCGACCCAGGCGTCGGTGCAGACGTCCGCGATCACGGTCGTCATGGAGAGGACGAGCACAAACTTGTCCCAGGGCGTGAAGGGGAAGGACTTCGGGTCCACCTCGTCTGCGTCGTCCACAGTCCTGAGGCCATGCGTCTCCGACGCTACGTCCGGTGGCGAGTACGTATCGCCGTTCGGCGCGCTCGGCATCGTCGCGGCCAGCATAGCGGCGCACCGGTGACTAGACCCGATCAAGGAATTAAATGTGCGGCATGCGCGCGCGACCGCACGCACGGGTTTGTTTACCTCGCAGTCACCACGATGTGCACGCCGTTGACGGCCACCCAGCGCAAACCTGGAGTAATGCTGCACGCACGACGTCGTGAGCGCAGACCGGAAAAGGCTGCACGCACGACGCGGCATAGTAGCGACATCTAGCGGGTGACGACGGTGACGATGCTACTAGCACATGACTAGCACGTGGCGGCCCGAAACGCCACCGACGCCACGCCGGCCACGCTCACGCGTAGTCAACACAGCTGTGTCAGTAGTGGTTGTGCGCAAACCGCGCAGACCTCCTCGGCGGCGTTTATCACTCATCTTTCACGCGCGTGCCTGCGGTCTCTGTGGCGGTGCGCGTTAAGGAGCAGGCAGCGTGCGAGTTTCGAAGACATGGACGAAGGCGCGAAGTTCGACAGCTTCGTCGAGTTTGACCGAGCATTCAGAGATTTTCAAGTGACTACGAACACTCTTTTTGTCACAAAGGCAAGCAAGACTGTGGACATTGTGAACTCCCGGCTTTCTGCCGGTCTAACTAAGTTCCATGCAAAGTTGAAATTTGCGAACATAACCTATGCTTGCAAGCACGGTGGTGCCGTGAGAAAGACGGGGAGTGGAATTCGTCCGCAGCAAAGGTAAGCGCTTCCACTCTCGCCTTGAATGAAGGTGCCCCATTCGCAGAGCGTGAACTTTGGAGCTGAAAAACTTCTCTCTTCTCCTAGGACTATGAAGAAGGACTGCCCAGCCAAAATTATCGTAGCGGCGCGCCGGGCCAGCCAACAGCTAGAAGTCACGGCTGTCAACCTCGAGTATAACCACGAGGTCAGCCCGGAAACATATAAGGCGTACTCGGAGTGTCGCCAGCTGAACGAGGAGGAGGTGAACTTCGTTAGGCCCCTAATAGAGCTGAATGTCCGTCCTAGCCTCATCGTGGAGAAGCTGAGACAGGAAACTAATAAGAAAAGTTTTTTTTTCTTGCGAGATTAGTCGTTTAATTGACTTCTTTATTTTGTTTATGCAGGGAAAGCAGTAATCGCCAAAGACATACACAATCTGAAGTGTGCGCGGCGAGGCCAGGATGAGGCGACCCAGTTAATGGAGGAGCTGAACTACTGCAAAGCGAAATATGGCGCGAAAGTACTTCCCATCACAGATGAAAACAAGGAATTGCATATCCTGTTCTTCCAGACCCCACACATGCAGCAGGCATTCAAGTGCTTCCCAGAAGTCCTCCTCCTTGATGCAACATACTGCACAAACAAGCTGCGCATGCCTCTTTTCGTAATGGTCGTACAAGATGGGTCCGGCTTGAGTCATGTTGTCGCGTATGCATTTGTGGCGTCTGAACAGCAACATGTAGTTACTAGTCTTTTAGAGATCTTTGTCCAAGAAAACTCTGCAGCAACGAATACAAAAGTTGTGGTCATAGACAAGGATTTCACTGAAGTGAACGCTGTCAATGCAGCCTTCCCAGGTTCCCCAGCAGTGCAACTGTGTGAGTTTCACGTGAAGAAGGCCTTCCAAACAGCTGCTGCACAGCTCGGAAAGTCACCTGATGAACGCAAGCGTTTGTTGGGTAGCTTTAGTGAAATGCTGCATGCTCCCACGCCACAGAAATATGATGACGCAAAAGCTGAATTTGAAAGGTATGCCAGTTCAGAAGCCACCAGCTATTTCGCAAAAAACTGGAGCAACATCACAGAGATGTGGGTACGGTACCATTGTGATCAAGAGTTCACAGGAGGCAACAATACCAACAACCGTGTTGAATCTCACAATGCGAAGATAAAAAATGTTCTCTCGTCATCCTCAAAACTTCATGAAGCTCTTCGTGGCCTCTTAAAGTTGTCTACAAGCTTGTCCCAAGAAGCACATCACAAGACCATACTTCTGAAGACCTGCGACTTCTACAGCTATGAAGGACATGAAGGTGTGCAGGAGCAGTGTCACAAAGTTCTCACACCGTATGCCTGCAAGCTATTGAGCAATGAGCTGGTGAAGCTTCGTGATGAACCTCGAGAGGTTAAAAAGTTGTCGCCACGTACCTATGCCGTGTTTTCTACAACTACTGATGTCTGGCATGATGTTTCCTTCGAAAAACATTCATGCAGCTGTACCACGTATAAAAAGATGAAGCTGCTTTGCCGGCACATGCTCGCAGTTTGTGCTAGATTTGACATCAAACCATGTCTGGAGGAAGCTGTCAGCAGACGATGGTTCAAATCATATCAGCTGGAGTTCCTTGGAACCACTGCAGATAACCATGAACAAGATGACATTGACTCTGAGTCCACGACGGAAAGCTTTGCAGAAATACAAGCTCTGTCAATGCCAGGGCCTTCCTTTCAGAAAATGAACAGAAATCAGCGTTTCAATTATGCAATGCGGACGCTTAAGGCTATCGCAGACAATTTGGCTGACTGCCAGCCAGACGTCTTTGCAGCAAGACTCGGTTTCTTAGAGTCTGTGAACGCAGCCTGGCTAAGGCAAGAAGATGTGGCACTGAGCCATCATGAAAAGGACAAGGTGCAAGCACCAGAAAACTCTACTGCACAAGATGTTTGCTCGGCAGATATGTTGCATGCTGATGAAGAGCAGCAGCTGCTCGACAACAATCAGCCCAGTGGATCTATCGAGCCCTTGATCAGCAGCAGTGAGACTGGAAGCTCTACAAACCAAGAGAGCACCACATCCAGCTTTGTAAGCGAGATAAGACTTCCCCATGTCAAGAGCCGAGGCCGTCCAAATAAGCGGGTGCTGCAGAACAGGTTCAAGCGACCAAGAGAACAAGATGATGGCAGACCTGTGCCATTTAGGCAGCTAACTGAGAAGTCCCAAACAAAATGTAAGGAAGATTGAATTATGCTATTTGATACTTGCGTTTATTCTAATAACTGCACTTGCATAAACTTTTGATTTCTTGCATTATGCTTTTTTTCCTAGTGATATTGTCAGGCCTCATCGATGACAGCCTGTGCCAAAGGGTGGTGGATGGTGCGTACATCCTACTGGAGGATGACCTGGAAGTTTGTCCCGAAGCCCTCCCCAGTGCTCTGCTGGACTGCAGAGTATCCCTGCCAAAACTTAAAAAATACTTCAGTCCTGACGCATGGGCTCTTTTAAGTTCCTCGGGTAAATGATTCTAACATCTTCAATGCCTTTATGCTTTAAACATGTGTAATTATTATTTTTCTTCACAGTTGCTATAAAGAAGGAGAAAGAACTGTGGAGTTGTGGCCTGTGCAAGCAGATCGACGATGGGCAAACTAGCATGGTTTGCTGTGACCAATGCCTAGAGTGGTTTCACTGGTGAGGGCATGCTTTCTGGAAACTTCATTGCTAAGTTTGCAATGGAAAATGTTAAACTGTGTTAAAGAGCAAGTGTTTCTGCCATTTGAATATTTTTTTTCTTCTGGCTAAGGCCCCCTTTCTATAGTTAATGAAAAAACATTGCATTAAAATAATAAAAGAACTATTTCCAACAGTTTCAAGATAAACAGTTGCAAAACTTGTTTTATAATGAATTTCATCATAAAGGGCCACATCTCTTGCTGTCAATTTGCATCAAAATTAGTAATGGTCCTGGACTTCATTAATTTAATTTAGCATAGTAAGTTATCGATAATTTTCACAGTAAATAAATTTTCATTTCAGGCCATGTGCTGGGATCACCCAAGAAGCTGCGAGGAAGTTGTGGTACTGCACTCAGTGCACTTCAAAGAGTTTCACAGCTGCCTCTGATTGAGTTAATATCGCCTGACAAATACCATGTCCCTGGGGCGCTTCTGTTAACTCCAAAGCAATCAAAATCAATAAAATTATTTGCCCCTCTCTGTTTTGTTGAATTTTAGAGGAAGATGCCACAGTATCCTTGGTGGTTTTGACATCTAATATATTCTAGCTTTGTTAATTACTTTGAGAGTCCAAAGTGGTCCGCTTAGCAGAATGATGCAAAAGCGCACAGGCAGTCCTAGCTTGCAAGAAATAAGCCAAAAAGACAAAAAAAAAAGATTTTCTTTTCACGGCGTCTGGTTTCATTACCAAGCGATTTCGACTGCAGACGTTGCCTCGCGGTTAACACTTAAAAACATTTAACGTTTCAGTTGCTTGTCTGCCGAAGAGTCCGTTTGTGTGCGCTGTTGGAAGCAGTTAACCGTGGCTATCAATCGGAGCCTGTTGTCGAAGGGCGTTTCATCTCCACCCTTGTAGCCAGGGCCGGGGGGTCGTTGACACCCCCTGCCCCTGGCTACGCACCTGCTTGAGAGATGATGACTGACACGGCCGCCTGGATCGGGCGCGCGCGGCGGTACACCGCCGCGCGCCCCCGATCCAGGCGGCCGTGTGACTGGGATCTAATTTGTTTTTCGCGCCGCTTGGGGACATATTCACACAGTTAAAGTGCTGTGAGAACTTAGCTCCAGTCGTACATGAAATGCATGGATACGTGCTGAGGTTGGGCGCGGAAAAAAAAAAAAAAAAAAAAGCCGTGGCGCCGCGTCAAGAGAACTTTGCGTGTGCTTTTGTAGCGAGTGCTGAGGTGCAGGCGATGCTAACTGCTTGGTCTAATCGCTCAGTGGTCTGGTGCATGCGCCCGCTTTTCGTTTTAACGCGTTTTCTTTTCTCGATTTTTTTTTCATCGTCAAAGTTGTAAAACTCGTCCAAAGCACAACGTGGCCATAAACGACGTCACTTACTCGGCCTGCCAGAGCGGATAACCGGGCGAGTCCTCGCTGCGAATTTCTATCCTTTCGCGCAGCGCTGTGCGCATCTCGACGGCCAGGACCATACGACAATATTCTGGTACACTCTAAACCGCCATGAGCTAGATGTCGAGAATTTGCCGCGTCCATGACTGTGCCGCACCGCGCTTTGCGGATCTCAAAGGCCACATTAATGCCACGCTGATCACACGGATCACACTAAGTCGCGTCGTCACCTGCTAGATGTCGCTACTAGGCCGCGTCGTGCGTGCAGCCTTTTCCGGTCTGCGCTCACGACGTCGTGCGTGCAGCATTACTCCAGCGCAAAAGCCAGCGATCACCTATCTATGGCCCAGTAAGTGCAAGGCGAGTGCTGTCGGAAGCCAGTTTATGCTCCAGCTCCTTTCCCCCAGAGAACGACGGCGAGCGGGGCACCCCTTTCGACTGCCGCCTGCTCTGGAGTTGCCCCGCTCGCGTGATGGTGAATCGGCAAGGCTTTGTTTGGCCAACGCCTCTAGAAAGATGCCTAAGGAATGGCTCATGCTCCCAGCGGAGTTGGCCTGCCTTCAGTTTTAAACAAGCACCGCGCGGTGGCGCTCGCAACCGACACTCATCATCATCCTCACCAGCCTGACTACGTCCATTGAAGGACAAAGGCCTCTCCCATGTTCCGCCAGTTAACCCGGTCCTGTGCTTGCTGCTGCCAATTTATACCCGGAAACTTAATCTCATCTGCCCATCTAAACTTCTGTCTCCCCCTAACCCGCTTGCCGTCTCTAGGAATCCAGTTAGTTACCCTTAACGACCAGCGGTTATCCTGTCTACGTGCTACATGCCCGGCCCATGTCCATTTCCTCTTCTTTACTACAACTATGATATCCTTAACCCCCGTTTGTCCCCTAATCCACTCTGCTCTCTTCTTGTCTCTGAAGGTTACACCTACCATTTTTCTTTCCATTGCTCGCTGCGTCGTCCTCAATTTAAGCTGAACCCTCTTTCTAAGTCTCCAGGTTTCTGCTCTGTAGGTAAGTACCGGCAAAATACAGCTGTTATATACCTTCCTCCTGAGGGATAGTGGCAACCTACCTGCCATAATTTGAGAGCGCTTGCCAATGTGCTCCACCCCATTCTTATTCTTCTAGTTACTTCAATGTCGTGGTTCGGCTCCGCGGTTATTACCTGCCATAAGTAGACATAGTCTTTTACAACTTGAAGTGCACCATTACCTATCTCGAAGCGCTGCTCTTTTCCGAGGTTGTTGTACATTACCTTCGTTTTCTGCAGATTCATTTTAAGACCCACCTTTCTGCTCTCCTTGTCTAACTCCGTAATCATGAGTTGCAATTCGTCCCCTGAGTTACTCAGCAATGCAGTGTCATCGGCGAAGCGCAGGTTACTAAGGTATTCTCCATTGACTCTTATCCCTAACTGTTCCCATTCTAGGCTTCTGAAAACCTCCTGTAAGCACGCGGTAAATAGCATTGGGGAGATTGTGTCCCCCTGCCTTACACCCTTCTTGATTGGTATTCTGTTGCTTTCTTTATGAAGCACTATGGTAGCAGTTGATCCCCTGTAGATTTCTTCCAGGATGTTTATATATACTTCATCGACGCCCTGATTCCGCAGTGTCTGCATGACGGCTGATATTTCTACTGAATCAAACGCCTTCTCGTAATCTACGAAGTCTATGTATAGTGGTTTGGTTATATTCTGAGCATTTCTCTATTACCTGATTGATAGTATGAATGTGGTCGATTGTTGAGTAGCCTGTTCGAAATCCTGCTTGTTCCTTTGGTTGATTGAATTCTAATGCTTTCTTTACTCTGTTAGCAAATTACCTTTGTAAGTAGCTTGTATACTACAGAGAGCAAGCTAATCGGCCTGTAATTCTTCCAGTTAATGATAATCTCTTGTTAATAATATATCTCTTGTAAACAATTTTCTAGCTCTGCAGACTCATTTTCGATGAGAGCTGCTACGCTTCGCTCATCCACTCTTAAAACTGCGGCTCGAGAGACCTGGCTTTCACTTGTTCTTGGGCCACGCAATTTGTAGTGTTTGTTGTGAAAGCGAGATAATGGGCCCTCTAGGTCGTGACGGGCAACCGGTGTGCGTGGCGGCTGGTATACGTGTTGCTCATCTTGATTTTCTGCTCTTGTATCGAGTGAACAAGCGAGGCCTTGCTGAACCGATGAGTGCGTTAAAGTACGACAAAAAAAAAAACCACAATGCTTCCATTTGAACATCGCACACAGCAACAGATGACAAGCCCCCAACTAACCGTGCTGCAGCACGTGAACTGCTGTAGGTGCCCAGGGGAGTACCCGGGAATCGTGGGAGAAGGCGACAACGATGGAAGTGACATCACATGAACATTTACCCCCGTATTTCCAGAAAACCACCTTGGCTTGAACTTGACTTTCCGTCGCCTTAATCAATGCATTTCAAACGCGTTTCAAACGCGCGATATCTTGGGGCCGTGAAAAGACAAATTCAAGTCATGGAGCGTTTCTGAATATTATGAATACAGAGGCTATGTTCAATGGTTATAGAGTGACCAAGAATGTGTGGTGGGCGCCGTAGAGTTAATTCTATGATGGCCACCAGCAGCTCAAGGCGTTGCTCAAGGAGTCATGCCGCCATAAGTAAAAACCGTCGCTAATACACTGTAGTGTCAAAGTACTGTCGCCAAAGTGTACGTGAAGAGTACGAAAAAAAAGTGAGGGGTAAGGGGGGTTACTGCGCAAATATATATATATATATATATATATATATATATATATATATATATATATATATATATATATATATATATATATATATATATATATATATATATATATTGTCGCAGTGCAACGCGAACAAAAGATGACAGCAGCTTACGGAAGCGAAAAGAGCGTATTCAGGATCAGCTGTACAGCAAGACGCCTGCTTCGTTGTCGTCCCGAAAAACCACCTGACCCACTAGCTGGAATCTACAAAACATTCCTATCATCGTTCTTTTTCATATAAACACGTGTCACTTGCCCCTCCTTATAATAGCACCGCCCCGATGCTGATTCAGACCAACAGTATTTTTTAACGTGCAGTCAGTCACTCACATACGGCTTCATACGCACTACATGAACAAGTTCAGGCTGGTGCTGGCGACGCCTCGGGCAATGGGGACTGTCGGAGATGACCTCGTAGGTGACGTCACATAGCTGGCGCGATACTCGGTATGGCCCGAAATATCGCCTTAGCAGCTTCTCGGACAGTCCACGTTTTCGTACGGGTGTCCAAACCCACACTCTGTCACCGATTTTGTACGTTACAGTTCTATGGCGAGCATTGTAGCGGCCTGCGTCGTAGTCTTGTCGCTGGTGGATCCGTAAGCGGGCGAGCTGCCTAGCTTCTTCCACGCGTTCAGTGAACACGTCAGCGCCTGTGTCGGTAGCGTCCCATTCATGTGGCAACATCGCATCCAGCATAGTCCGTACCTCCCGTCCGTGAACCAAGTTGAATGGAGTCATGCGAGTCGTTTCTTGTTTAGCCGTATTGTATGCGAACGTGACATAGGGTAAAATTTCGTCCCAATTCTTATGTTGGACATCCACGTACATCGACAGCATGTCTTCAATCATCTTGTTGAGGCGCTCCGTTAGTCGATTCGTTGGCGGGTGGTACGCAGTGGTCTTACGGTGAGTCGTTCCACTAAGCATCAGGACGTGGTCTAAAAGAGCTGCCGTTAATGCTGTTCCGCGGTCTGTGATCACGATAGTAGGGGCACCGCGGTGTAGCACAATATTTTCTATGAAAAATCTCGCCACTTCCACTGCGGTGCTCTTTTGGATAGCTTTTGTTTCGGCATACCTGGTTAGGTAGTCTGTTGCGACTATAACTCAGCGATTCCCTGCAGTAGAAGTAGGAAGGGGTCCCAAAATATCCATTCCTATCTAGTTAAACGGTGTACGTGGAACCTGAACTGGTTGCAGCTGACCGGCGGGTCTCTTTGGAGGTGACTTGCGTCGCTGGCAATCGAGGCAAGTGTGAAAGTGGTGCTTGACGGCTGTTGTGAGTCGTGGCCAGTAGTATCCCTGCTATACTCTTGCCAATGTGCGACTGTAGCCTAAATGGCCAGACGTCGGCTTGTTGTGACATGCTTAGAGCACTTCAGTTTGAAGGGGTGCAGGAATAACGAGCAAATAGGGAGCTCCGATGGAAGAAAAGTTTCTTTTGTAGAGGACGCCATTGCGTAAGCAAAACGACGATAATGTCCTTGCAAAGACTCTAGGTGCTATCGAAGAACGTCCGTCCACGTAATTAATCTAATCAAGCAATTCAGGGTCACCTCGTTGTTGTTGGGCAATCGTGGACGCGTCGAGAACACCAAGGAAGGCCATATCTTCGTCGTCAGAAAGAGAAGCTGACTGTACTGGTGATCGAGACAGGCAGTCGGCGTCCGTATGACGCTTCCCAGACTTGTGTATGACCGTCATATCAAACTCTTGTAACTTCAGACTCCACCGCGCTAATCGGCCGGTTGGATCTTTTAAATTAGTCAACCAACAGAGTGAATGATGGTCACTTATAACTTTGAACGGGCGGCCATACAAATACGGGCGAAATTTCATAACTGCCCAGACCAAGGCGAGGCATTCTTCTCATTGAATAATTGGCCTCAGCGCGTGTTAGCGGCCTGCTTGCGTAGGCGATCACTCGTTCCGTGTCTTCTTGCCACTGCACAAGCACAGTTCCGAGGCATACATTGCTTGCGTCAGTGTGAAGCATTGTTGGCGCTTGCTCGTCGAAGTGAGCAAGCACTGGAGATGTTTGAAGACGTTGACGGAGGTCATTAAACGCTGCTTGCTGTTCGTGGTTCCACTCAAAGGTGGCGTCGTCTCTAGTGAGGCGGGTTAACGGTGACGCAATCCGTGCGAAGTCGGCGATGAACCGGCGATAGGCACATAGGCCCAGAAAGCGCCTGACAGCTTTCTTATCGGATGGTACTGGGAACTGTGCCACGGCCGCAAGTTTTTCGGGATCAGGCTGAACGCTGGTGCAGCTGACGACATGACCAAGAAACAGCAGTTCTTCAAAACAAAAGTGGCATTTCTCTGGTTTCAATGTGAGGCCTGCGGAGCGTATGGCTCGTAAAACAACTTCTAGCCTTTTGAGATGCTCGTAAAAAGTTGGGGAAAACACTATGACGTGGTCTAGATAAACTAAACAGGTCTTCCATTTTAACCCTGAAAGTACAGTGTCCATCAGCCTTTGAACAGTAGCGGGCGCTGAGCACAGACCGAAGGGTAGAACTTTAAATTCATATAAACCATCCGGCGTCACAAAAGCGATTTTTTCCCGATCTCTTGGGTCTACCTCGATCTGCCAATATCCGCTTCTGAGGTTCATTGAAGAAAAGTAGCGAGCGTTTCGAAGCCTATCGAGGGAGTCATCAATACGTGGAAGCGGATACACATCTTTCTTAGTCACTTGATTCAGCTTCCTGTAATCCACGCAAAAACGCAGGGTACCGTCCTTTTTCTTAACTAATACTACAGGCGATGTCCACGGGCTCTGTGATGGCTGAATCACATCATCTTCAAGCATTTTAGCGACTTGTTGCTGTATCACTTCCCGTTCCTTTGGAGCCACGCGATAAGGAGGAGGAAGGAGGAATAAATGAGGAAGGACAGGGAGGTTAGCCAGTTCTCAGACCGGCTGGCTACCCTGTACTGGGGAAGGGGGTAAGGGGATAAAGAATGAGAGAAAAGAGACGTTGTAAAAAAGAGAGAGAAGGTCATCAGAAGATCCACGACGCTGTTTACGGTCTGTCTCTAAGACCACTTGCCCGCAGAAAGCGCAACAACGCTCTCAATGCCTTGCGGGCAGAGGACGGTCTCAGCCAGTGTCCTAATAGCCTTTCTTCCGACAATTGGGATTCTGGTGTATAGGCCTTGCTGCGTCGTGGGTGGGCCTTGCTGCGTCGATGCTTTGTTAGCGGCGTTCGACCGACCCGTGATGTCGATGAAAAGCAGTCCTGGAATTCAGCTAGCAGCTCAAGAAGTCTCGTTCGTTTGTCCCTTGACAACGTAGTACCAACGTCAAGATTAGGTACTGATTCTTCTTGAGGTGCTTCGTCTAGGGCCGATAAACTGCCTTGGATTTCTGCAGTAGTGTCAAAGTAAGCGACGGCTGTACCCTTCGGTAGATGTCGGCGCTCAGTACTGAAGTTAGTGAGCAGCAAGTTTGTGCGCCCAGCAGTGACAGTGACTAGATCTCGAGCAACTGAAATACCGTGGCTAAATATCAGCGAGCTTATTTGATCAGCAATATCGTCGCCGTCAAACGGCTCATCCTCTGCCACCGAAACAAGCGTACATGATCGTGGCGGGACGACCACATCGTCATCCGTCAGGCGCAAGGGCCCTGAACAAGACGTATCTCGGCTCTGAACAATCGACTAAAGTAGGGCTGTTGTTGCGAAACGTAATGACACTGTCAGGGACGTTGATGACGGCGCCATGTTCTCTCAAGAAATCCATTCCGATAATCAGGTCTTTACAGCATGAAGCGAGAACGACGAACGTCGCCACGAAAGTAGCGCCACCGATGTCGAGCCTTGCTGTGCACATTCCGACAGGCATCAGTAATTAGCCACCTGCCGTCCTTAAGTGAGGTCCCGTCCACGCTGCCTTTTCTTTCTTGAGGCGTACGGCAAGGTCATCACTCATAATAGAGAAGTCAGCCCCGGTGTCGACTAAAGCTTTGACTTGCTGTCCATCCACAAGAACGGTAAGGCCTGGGGTCACAGTTTCGTCGGTATTACGTCTTGTCGGCTTTACAGCGTCCTGAGGTGGGAGTAATGGGGGCTTTTTTTTCGTCTTGACAGCCTGCAACCTTACCCCCTGAGGTCACCGCCTTCAGTTTCCCCGGTGTGGGCTCGGTGACCTCGCTCCTCTGGTGTCGGCAAAAGTGCGGCGCTGCAACGAAGGTGACCGGGCAGGATAGGGAGAGCGTGGTCGATGTGGGAAGACCGGCTCGTGATCAATTATGATCTCGTTATCATTATTACGGCGGCCGTCGAATGGGGGTCGAGGTACCGGAGGTCCTTGAGAACCGACATCGCCACGGCGGGATACGTAGTCGTTGTTATGTCGACTGTCAAACCGTGGCCTGAGTGGGCGAGACGAATCGGCGCGATGCCAGCAATAGCGGGCTATGTGGCCTACACCTCCGCAGTTGAAACAGAGTAGACGCCTGTCGACAGCGCGCCAGGTGTCTGTTCGGCGAAGCTGTGGTTGCCGTGATGACTCCTCACGCGACGAAGGCCATGGCAGGCCAGAAGACGACTGGTCGTATGGGGGCTGGATGGCGGGCGCCACGATGTCTCCCCCTGTGGTGGTGACCAAGGAAAAGTTGCAGGTGGCGGGTAGTATGAAGGCGGAGCGGGTGGGGAGCTTCGAGGGGCGGCGGCGTACGTCATGGGACGTTGTTCGGGGGCAGGATCAGCTGTCGAGAATGCTTGACGGATTTCGTCACGGACGACTTGAGCGACAGATGCCATGGGTGTATCCACTACCGGAGTCCGCAGCCTTTGCAGTTCCTCACGAACAATCTCTCTAATCATGTCACGTAAGGAGCTATGACTGCCAAACGTCACAGCGGCGGCCTGAATTTGGGGGCTGCTGCACAGGTGGTCATATTGTCGGCAGCGTTGGTGAAGGGCCCACTCGATAGCCGACGCTTCTTTGATGAAGTTCTCTACAGTGCTTGGCGGGTTGCGCAGAAGTCCGGCGAACAGCTGCTCTTTCACGCCACGCATGAGGTAGCGCAACTTCCTATCTTCGGTCATGTACGGGTCAGCCCTCCGAAATAAACGTGTCATGTCTTCGGCGAACGTGGCGACCGTTTCATTGGGTTTTTGGACCCTTAGCTCTAGTAGTTGGTGGGCGCGGTCACGTCTGTCGACATTGGCAAAAGTTTCAACCATCTTTTGGTGAAAGTCGGTCCATGTGGACAGGTTGCCTTCTCTGTTTTCGTACCAAGTACGAGCGCTGTCATCAAGATAGAAGTAGGCCCGGCCGAGCTTTTCCTGAGCAGACCACTGGTTGATCTTCGCAACACGGTCATAGTGATCTAACCAGTCTTCTACATCTTCGTGTGCGCCACCACCAAAGCGTTTAGACTCCAGCGATTGAAAAAACGTTACCTGGGATGGGGCGGGAGGACTGGTGCCGAGGAGTACAGGCTGGGGGCTGGTGTTAGCCATTTCTAGATGTCTGGTAGAGGTTTTCTGCGAGGGGTTGCAGTCTGGAGGAATACCTCGTAGCTGACGACTGAATCGATGGACAAGGGCTGCAGTAGGCTCGTCCGGGCTGGATGAACGGCTCCCACTAGGAGTGTGAAGCATCGGGCAGCGTCGCGGCCCAGCTCCTCCACCAGTGTCGCAGTGCAACGCGAACAAAAGATGACAGCAGCTTACGGCAGCGAAAAGAGCGTATTCAGGATCATGATGATGATGATGATGATGAACCTTCGGCTTTGCTGGCACTCGCCCACAAAGGGGGATCGGCCAAGAACCGGGCGGCAGGATCATCAAGTGTGTTCAGTCAGGCATTCAGGTAGTCTCATAGCCGTAAATAATAATAGGCTAACAGGGTAATCTCTTTGTTGCCCTTATGTATTCGCACACAGCAGAGAAAACCTCCCTGTGGCTATAACCTAATGTAATCCCTCCGAAGGGTAATATTAGTTCCACATTTATTTTTAAACCTAGCTTCTCAATTGGTTCGACCAGGTATCTTTTCCTTTGATAAGCATAACGTTTACAGGATAAAAAGAAATGATCTATTGATTCCGATTCCTTGCAAAAGAGACACAACGGAGATGCTGTTAGTCCAGCTTTATGTAGGTAGTAATTCAGATGCGGAATTCTGCATCGTAATCTGGTGATTGTAGTTTCTAACTGCCGAGATACACACCACTGTTTGTTCTAGCAATATCTTAGATGTACGAAGTCTCTGACTTTATCCAATGATAATTTTTCTATTTTTTTGTGCAAACAAGCCTTTCTATATCTGAGTGCTGTTACGTAGGCGAAATCAGGTATCATAGGTAAGATTGGTCCGCTTAAAGATGCTTTGGCTAACGAGTCTGCCATCTCATTTGGATAAATCCCGCAGTGGCCGGGTATCCATAGCAAGTGAATTTTTTTCAGGCTTTCTGGTAATAAACTGCTAATCATACTCAATAATGTCAAATTTTTTGCTGTAGATAGTGCAGTGCATACTGACAGAAAATCGGTAAGTATGACCGCTTCTGATTCGCAGCTGTACAGCAAGACGCCTGCTTCGTTGTCGTCCCGAAAAACCACCTGACCCACTAGCTGGAATCTACAGAACATTCCTAATATCGTTCTTTTTCATACAAACACGTGTCAATATATATATATATATATATATATATATATATATATATATATATATATATATATATATATATATATATATATATATATATATATATATATATATATATATATATATATATATATATCAAAAAGCAGCACCGACGCCGTTACTGTTCAATGCGAATTCTGAGAGCACCTATTTACATGTCAATGAAAGAGTGCAGGCTATTTTCTAATATAGTTTACGAAGAATTTAGAACGCCATGAGTAGCGTCACTGGCGCGAACAACTAGCCCAACAGACCATGAATGAGCTGTTGGGCTAGTTGGTTCGACATCTTGTTTAGGAAAGCCCGGATTTAGTTAGAAAAAGAACACACGACAAGAAGACTATTTTTACATCATATATTTCACACACACACAAAAAAACGTCACAGATGACCTTCGTCTGGGAGACCGCTGGAGCATCACCTGGGCGCGTTCCACAACAGCCGCCGCAGACAGGTCTCCGCGTTCATGCAGCGCTTCGTTTCCATAGATATGTGGTAATGGTGAAAGTCCTCAGCCGCATCAGGCCTCGTACCTTATTGATGACATCATGCTCGAGCGACTGTACAGTGGTGTCTGCCGCAGTACCTGTTGCCTCGCGACTAACTGTCAACTGTGGCTCACTCCATCGTGATCCGCGTTCGCTCGATCACTTTGCTCATCGTTCGATCTGCCAATAACGACGACGCAACTCGTTGCGGGAACGGGCACCTGTACGTATGTAAAGACTGCGCTCTAAAAGCAGATGGAGAGAGAGAGAGGAAAACAGTTGTTGCTGGTTGTTGTCGTGGATCTCTGGGGAGTACATCACGAAGTTCCGGTGAAGCGTCACGCTACGTAAAAGATGGACAGTGGGGGTCAAAAGTTTCCAGGCCACGCTAGGAAGCGATATATTGAAAGTGACATACCCTACATGGGACCCACGTGCCAATGGCTGCATTACAATTTGAGCTCGCGGATCCCTGGGCAGTATACATTACAATGTGCCGGTGAAGCGTCACGCTACGTAAGAGATGGACAGCGGGGGTCAAAAGTTCCCAGGCCACGATAGAAAGTGATATATTGAAAGTGACATACCCTACATAGGGCCCACATGCCAATGGCTGCATTACAATTCGAGCTCGCGGATCCCTGGGGAGTATACATCACAATGTGCCGGTGAAGCGTCACGCTACGTAAAATATGCACAGCGGGAGTCAAAAGTTCCCAGGCCACGCTAGAAAGTGATATATTGAAAGTGACATACCATACATGGGGCCCACGTGCCAATGGCTGCATTACAATTCGAGCTCGCGGATCCCCGGGGAGTATACATCACAATGTGCCGGTGAAGCGTCACGCTACGTAAAATATGCACAGCGGGAGTCAAAAGTTCCCAGGCCACGCTAGAAAGTGATATATTGAAAGTGACATACCATACATGGGGCCCACGTGCCAATGGCTGCATTACAATTCGAGCTCGCGGATCCCCGGGGAGTATACATCACAATGTGCCGGTGAAGCGTCACGCTACGTAAAATATGCACAGCGGGAGTCAAAAGTTCCCAGGCCACGCTAGAAAGTGATATATTGAAAGTGACATACCATACATGGGGCCCACGTGCCAATGGCTGCATTACAATTCGAGCTCGCGGATCCCTGGGGAGTATACATCACAATGTGCCGGTGAAGCGTCACGCTACGTAAAATATGCACAGCGGGAGTCAAAAGTTCCCAGGCCACGCTAGAAAGTGATATATTGAAAGTGACATACCATACATGGGGCCCACGTGCCAATGGCTGCATTACAATTCGAGCTCGCGGATCCCCGGGGAGTATACATCACAATGTGCCGGTGAAGCGTCACGCTACGTAAAATATGCACAGCGGGAGTCAAAAGTTCCCAGGCCACGCTAGAAAGTGATATATTGAAAGTGACATACCCTACATGGGGCCCACGTGTCAATGGCTACATTACAATTCGAGCTGCGCAACGGTTGTGCAGTTCAATGCGTACGGTTAAGTACACCACTCTGAATGGTCTGACAGTTACTGGTATACTTCAGCCTGATAGTGGCCTGTATCATGGTGCCCGCGACAATCGCGATGGGCTTTTAGTTTATAAGTGGTGTAGCCGATCAAAAGCGGCACCCAGTTGCAATGGTTTGTGAGAACTGCTTTCCACTTGCTACGACCGGGACAAGTTGTCGGTTGAGTGAGATCTGCCGACGAAACCTTCGTTGCTCTGAAGTACATTTTTTGAAGTACATTTCTGTTTCTCAGAAAGAGGGGTGGGTATTCGAGAAACGTGAAGGCGAAAGCCTGTTTGGACCATCTGGTTGAGCTTTCTGCTGCTGTGCCGAACTTTATGATGAGCGCCCTGCTACGTGTTCGAGTTTATGTTCAATTTTATCAGTGCTCATGTGCAATTGAACTTCGTGATATTTCTGTCTGACTTCATGAAAAAATTATTAAAACTGCGGTTAGGCTTCTGAGGAACTTCTCATTAAAGATGATGCGCATTTGTTTAATTCACACTCGTGGAAATTCGAAGGGTAGTACACATACAGGGTGTTTCATCTAAAAAGCACTAAGCAACAAAGAATTAAAAATGAGTGCTATGCGTCTCCGGCTGGCGCAGTATTGTTCTTAGCTGTATTTAGCACACCAGAATATTTTTTTTGATCCGACAAGTACGATAATTACCAAAGATTTGCTAATGAAATATTTAATTACTGACTCCAGAGAAAAAAATCAATACAAGACTTGTAGCTCTTATCCAGAAATAACTAAATTTTCCAGGTACGGTAAGATAACAACGTTGGTTAATTTTTGCCAGGGTTTGTTTAAAGTGCGCGAAATTAATAAAAAAATACCACGTGATTGCCGCTTAACGCGCGGCGCTTTGAGTGCCCTCAAAGGTAAGTTGAACGAATTAGCAAAGGCTTCTCACGCACGAAGGTCGCTTGAACAGGCTATCGGTGACTACGATGGACATTAAGCGATGGATGGTTGGACGGTACCATTAAAAAAAGTGCGGGGGGGGGGGCGAAAGAAAGAAAAAAAGACAATAAACTTCGACAAAAAAGCGGCTGCCACGTGCATGTGATAGGAGACTGGATGCAGGATTTGGCGCGGCGCTTACGTTTTTTTTTTTCTCCGGCCAACGGTAAATATGATGGTGGTGAAGAGGGCCCGAAAAGAAATCGTCGTTGGCCCGAAAAGGTTACCAGACACTCGTCTTTTTGTTTTTTGTTAATGTGGCACACTCTTTCATAATCAAGACAAGCCTTTTCTTCATAGCATTGCTTTCTATAGGTATGAAATTGAAATGTGGTATTTCCTTGCTTATCTGCAGAGAACTCAATTGATGACAATGTCGAGTGATTTGTCATTTAGCATTGCCATTATTTCTGTTGTTTGCTTAAAAACGAAGAGTATTGTTGAGCTAGTTTAAAAGAATATTTCACTCGTTTACAGTCACGAATTCATTCACGCACTGCTAAGATTAATAAGGATGATAAAACAAATCTGCACGTTGGCTTTCTTCGCATGCATGTCTTCTTGAAGCTGTGGTTAAGAGGGAAACAGAAATCACAGACATATATGTGCCACACTCGGCTACTAACTAATAAAAAACTTCTAAGCATTTTCCCGAGGGTGAACATGGTTAAGTGCGAATGCACGGGGTGATGCTATTAGGGGGAGTGAAGTTAAAATTCGTTGGCATTCGCCAGTGAGTTAGCGAAAACTCCCCGTGTGATCACATTGCGATTCCCAGGAACCATCAGACGCTCTCGGGAAATCTTGGTGAGTTTACGCGTATATGTGAGGGTAAATTCGCACTGTAATGGCGTTTATGTCCGCGGCCCGCTTCGCCCGCTTGCGCTCGGCATCACGGGCCCTTCGCCGCGCTGCCTTGTCTTCAACCGGCGCGACATCTTCAACGACGCGTGCAATGCTCGCATTCGATTGCGTTGTACTCGTTGTTAAAGGTATCGCATTCGAGGTTGATGCCTGCGATGGATCCATACCTATGACGACTTGCCGATCTCGAGCAAGTCGTAGGGGCGCGCGCACCCACGGAGCGGAGGGCGGAGCGCGCGCAATCACGTGGTGTGTGACGTCGCTGCGCCGTTGCTACAGATGCTCCCCTCCGCTCCTCGCGCCGTTGCTAGGAGACAGGAGGAGGCGCACTGCGGACGGCGGATTCAAGGTCGCTTATAAAGTGCATTTGCACTTAGAAAAAATGTCAACTCCGCCGACCCCCCCCCCCCCCCGTTGTACCTTCCACAGAAAATTTACATTAGCTAAGGTTCTACCCAGCAGCTACAAGCAATCATGGATCAGTGTGTACACTTCCCCGTGGTGCGAGTTTAGAATAATTACTATGAACGCGTACACATACCCTCGGGTGAGGCCACGCCAGCAAGCAGCTGTACCTTGCAGCTTTTATGCGTGTGTACCGTCTTTTACTGGCGAACAAAACATAAGGTTAACCAATAAGGAAGCGCAAAAGAAAAAAAAAGAAAGAGAGCGAAAATTGTGTACTTTTAAAATTGAACTTTCAACGATTCTCCGCTATGCCACGTCATGCGTTGTCAACCATAAAACGTTCTATGTTCATTACATGCATTACTAGGTAACAACGCCGCTTTTTGAATTCTGCAGTAATAGTACACTTGCTGACCATTAGTTGGTAGACAGGAAAGAATTGTGCTGCCATCACCTTCAATTACCATGGTAGCGTGCATTAGCCAAAAAGATTTTCGGCATTCGCAAGTGCGCCTAATACACGAGTAAATGCGGTAGGCAAATACCAGAGTGCACCTCCGAATTCCAAGGCGTTATTAATACTTTTTACATATAAATACAATAAGAGATCGTTAATTCAGACTTCAAGGGAGCGGAAAAAAGAATGACCGAATCAACCGAATAATGAAATATCTAAAGTATCAAGAGGACAATATTAATATACTTTAATTTCCTTGAAGGATACGCAAATCCTATACATTTTTTCCTTTTTTTTTGCATGACAGCAGTGCAAAGACGCAGTTTTTCTCATCCTGGTACGTGCGGGCGAAGCGCCAGACTGCCGTGATTAATTAGTCCAAAACATGCTACGCACCTCTTCATTAATTGTTACGCACTGCTACGCGCATGTTATCGCAGTTCTTTCGCATGTAAAATGGCCGGCAACTGATGGTCCGTTCATCGCGTTGTAGCAAACGAGTTTCACGCCAGAATAGCGACCGCCGCTGAAAGCTTTTCAACAGCTTCCAGCCTGTTTTGAGTTTTGTGACATTGCGCGCGCAGTGCATCGAGTTGGAACGAAGCTGCACAGTGCCGGAACCTCGTGAGGACAAAACCTTATTAAGTAGCGATGCAGACAGCGATGAATAGTTCCGGCTATTTGCGAACGCCGTTTTCGATTCGTCGTTTGCACTGTGACTGAATCAATGACAGCTTGATGTCATTAATGAATGAATGTGGTGGCCAAGACAAAAGAACGCGTCCGAATCATCTAATTTTCGGATTCAACGTGGCTCGAATTTACGAGCTTTCACTGCCCATTCAAATCTCCTCACTTACCGTAGCCTTGAAAGTAGGCTTCTTTGTTTGCATTTGAGCGCAAGGTGGTGCACGCTTTACAGGAAAACTGAGTAGCGCGCATATATAATAATCTTTTTTTTTTTTCTATTTCGTAGATCACCCTTCATTTCCTCACAAACGACTGCCGGACTCGGAACGCGTTTACAGCTAGCCTCTGCGTATTCATTATACAAAGAAGAGAATAGAGAGTAAGAAAACGAAGAAAAAGTGAGAGTGAAAACACACCGTTGAATATTAAATGAAAAAAAAAATGTTTGTCGCACTTTCATAAATTCGTGGCTTAGCAAAACTTGAGTGATGTCGCGCGCGCGCACAAACACACACACATACGCACAAAATATTTTTTTGTGAGGAACGTATAAATGTTTTCTGAAGTTGATTTCACTTAACATGCGCAGCTTGTGGTTGTTGTATTATTACGTTTCCTTACAATAAACTTCCGGTTGTGAGTGCAGCGCCGTGGATCATTTTCAGGGTCGCCATGTTTGGCTACTTTGTGCAAATTTGGCTACCTTTTTTTTTTGGCCCGATCTGGCGGAAAAAAGAAAATTACTTGGTTATTTGACTATTTTTCGCAAATTTATTCTTTCCAAATTAATAATGTAATGTAATAATGTAAATGACAAATTAATTATACATTGTAATGCGGCAGACGCTGGCGTTCAGGTATATTGTGTGAAAACATCGCGATTAAGGAGTGTCTCCAGATCACAGAATTCAATTTTCTTGCTTGCATTGCTCAAAAGAAACAACATTTAATATGTGACTCGGACTCGGGGGAAGAACTGCTGCACAAACCCTTACTTCGCGGACCACTAGTTGCTTAACCCGGATTTAAACTGTAAATGGAAGTGAACGGGACAAGCGAGGAGGAGGGAGAGCAATAAACATTGATTGAAACGGCATACTGAGGTGTCATCATCATTATCATTTATTTTCCCTTAATGGCCCCTGACAGGGTATTACATAAGGGGGGGGGATCGAACAAGGATACACAAAGGCAATTACAGACCAAGAACATAAAGTAGGTTACAATTCAATAATTGGAATTACAGGGCAACAATAAAAACAGAACTCGTTATAAAAACTAATAGCATGATTAAAATGGCATAAAAATAAGAGAAAGGCAACTGGCTACGCAGAAATTACGAGGGTGCGGTTGTAAAATGGGTTTCGAGTAAGGTTTTAAACTTCGGAGTATTACGTTCGTTGGCTATTGCATTTGGAAGCCGATTCCAATCCTCAAATGTTAACGGGAGGAAAGATTTGCTAAAAGCGTTGGTTGAACCTTTTATAGTTTGGACACTCAAAGAATTGAAGAGACGGCGCGAAGTTTGAATTGGTGGGAGAAGCAGGGAGCCATGTAAGTAAGAATAATTGAAATACAGTTTGTGAAATAAACAAAGGCGTGCTATTTTTCGTCTAAGATACAGAGAGGTGAGAGACAGTGATGATTTTATAGTAGTAACACTTGTGCGGAAATTGTATTTGGAGGTTATAAAATGGGCCGCGCGATTTCGAATGGCTTCAAGGGCGTCAATTAAATAAGATTGGTGTGGATTCTGAATTGGAGAGACATACTCGAGTTTAGTACGGACGTAGGTTGCGTAGGCGAGTTTACGAACTGAGGCCGGTGAGCAGGACAGGGATCGTCTGATGAAACCTAATGTTTTGGGTGCAAGCTGTGCGATATGGTCAGTCCATGTTAGTTTGCTGTTGATGAGAACACCCAGGTATTGGTACGATTCTGCTAGAGCGAGATGGTTAGACTGCAGAAAATAAGTAAAATTTAGGTTTTCACGCTTACGGGAAACTTGCATAGATTTACAATTAGAAATATTAAGTTGCATCATCGACAAAGAACACCGATTTTCAATTACACTTAAATCATTTTGGAGGGCAAGTTGATCAGAGCCATCACATATACGGCGGTAAACGACACAATCGTCGGCAAAGAGACGTATCGGAGATGTAACACTTGAGGGAAGGTCATTAATAAAAAATTAGAAAGAGGAGAGGGCCAAGGACGGAACCTTGAGGTACGCCAGATATTACATTTGTAGTCGAGGAACGGTGACCTCCGATGACTTTGTATTGGTATCTATTAGTGAGGAAGGCTTGTATCCATGACAGCATGAGCGGGTCTAGATTAAGGGAGGATAGTTTAAGCATAGGTATTTGATGAGGAACACGATCGAACGCCGTAGAAAAATTGAGGAAGATGACATCGGTTTGAAATGAAGAGTCGAGGTTTAAGTGGAGGTCCGTTGTTAACTCCAAAAAGTTGTGTTTCACAGGAAAAACCTGAGCTAAAGCCATGCTGATTTTTAAAAAAGAAGAAGTTGTTTTCAAGATGGTTTACCACGCTAGAGTATATTGTGTGCTCGAGCAACTTACAAGATATAGAAGTTAAAGTAATCGGACGATAATTTGAAGGAACGGACCGATTATACCCGCTTTAAATATTGGAGATATATATGCTGCTTAGCTTCCAGTCATGCGGAAGCGTACTGTCTTTTATCGTCTACGTGAATATTATTTCTAATATTTTGCTGGAACACGTTAGCGTACCTTTAAGTATTTTAGCTGTGATTTTATCTGGTCCCGGGGCACAAGATTTTTGTTTTCTATTAGTTTAGCGATGCCCGAGGCAGTAATGCCAATCGGATGCATTTGGGAGAAATGTTGAAAGGGTAAATCCGGGCTATCAAAGTTATTTTCACGGGTGAAAACAGACAGACAAAATGTATTCACGATGTCAGACCGTTGGTCTTGCGTTACCTCCGAACCGTCGGAATTTCTCAAATAAATTGTATGCGTGTGGTTGTGTTTTGAGGTTAGGAGATTCCAGAATTTACGGGGGTTAACGCGTAAAATGCTTAACATATCAATGCGATAAAGCTCTTCTTGAAAGCGTCACAAAAGACGCGTGTAATCATGAAGAGACTTGAAATATTTAGACCACATCGCTGCAGTGGTGCGGCGTTCTGCCTCTCGAAAGAGACGTTTCTTCCGTTGCGAAATTTTTTTAAGGCATTAGAATACCATGGTTGATTGGAATTGCCGTGAATACGAATGAGGGGAACATACTTTTCAATTAGCTCCTGAATTTTAGGTTTGTAAAGTAGCCAATTTCGTTCGACTGTCCTCTGAAAGGCGGAAACCTTAAAAAAAAAAAAAAGCTGTAGAAGTTTTTAAGATCGGTGTTGATGCAAGTGAAGTTTGCTTTTTTGTAATCCTGAATATATTTTATCGAGGGTAACCGACGAAGAATCGGAATGCCCATGTAAAACAGAACAGTCTTGTGGTCGCTTAGCCCATTCATGCACTATAACGATTGAATGAAATCAGGCTTCGAAGATAGGACGAAATAAAGAATATTACTGCCACGTGTCGGTATATTGGCTGCTTTGGTAAAATTTAACATTAGTACAAAATCCAGAAAAACTTTGGAATAACGGGATGGGAAGGACCGGTTATTCCAGTCGATGTCGGGAAAATTGAAGTCACCACATATGAGGTAATCGACACGAGGAAAGCGACAGTAAATATCAATCATGACGGAATGAAGGTCATAAATAAACGAGATATCGGAGTCAGGGGCTCGGTAACACGCTATAAGTATGTTTACACTAGAAGGAAAGGATATATTTACGCAAAGAATTTCATGATTAGTGTCAATATTACCATGGAAGGAAGGCAAAGCACTTTTGACAAAGATTAGGACACCTCCATCTCTACGCCCAGTCCGGTCAAGTCAGTACACGTGGCATGATGTGTTATCTTGTAGTAGTTCTTCTTCATTAATCGAAGAAGCCATATTTCAGTTAGTATCTCAAAGTCGGTGGCATTATACTCCAAGATGGCCTCAAAAGCTGCCGTCCTGGGAAGATAGCTTCTGACGTTCGCAAGTAAAACTGATGCGGAATCGTAACTATAAGGCTGCGGTCTTTGGGTACAGATAAGGGCGCTCTGGCGGGAATCTTGGAAGCTAGCCGTGCCTGCTATGGTTTCTGTTCGATCACGGAATCGGATAACGCTTCGTAGATATATTTTTTATCTCCTATGCTTAGTTTATCAAAACGTATTTTGAAATCAGCTTTTGTTGTCCAAACTCGTAAAGTTTACTGCGGGCAAGGCGTGCACAGTAGTCTTCACGTGCAGAGTAGTCTTCCGCAAGATCGGCCACCGCAAGATCTTGGTAGTTTGAGTCGACAGCATGCTGACCACCAACGAGGTAATCACTGAGAATGACTTCTCCATCACCAAAGGTCTCGTCTCCCCAAGGAGACTCCAGTTGAAGCTATAAAATGTTCGCTGTTATCAACGAGAACGCATTGCCCGAGATCTGAAAGCAGACACTGCGTCTAGCTAGCCGTCCTAAAGCACTTGCGAGCGACAACAGGTTGTCACGTAACTTTGCGCCAATCGCCATCATCACTGGCTGTGTGTAGAGCCAAAGTCCAGTCGTGATATCGTGGCGACAGAGCATTATAGCGAAAAGGCGCGTTTACTGTCTGAGAGCTTGACAGCTTCCTCTAACGTCTGCCGAGAAGTTGCTTAGAAACGGTATGGCTAAAAAATGAACACTCTTAATGATTATCAGTGGGTCTAGGAGGTCGTCGAAACGCCGGACAGGACAAAACACAACTAAGACACGTAATCACGTGGCGTTCTTTTTTTTGTTTTTTTGCTCGATGTGCGTTATTTATTAAGGTCAGATGTTCCACTAGATCTTCATTCTTGTGTGTGAGTGGTAGAGGTGAACATAGAAACTCACACCGCCGCTGGTTGATACATCTCTCTTGTCAAAAAAAGCACAAGGCATCATTCTGTTAAACAGGTTTATTAATTTTTCGACACATGGTACAGCTCATTGGAAACAACACACAAAGTACCGCGAGCACAATATGAGATACACAACAATATTAGCATGACAAGTGTAAAGGTAGTAGGAACACACGATGGTAGGAAAACAGGAATCAACAAAGTTCAATTCAGGAGTAGATATACGAGTGAAATGCTGGCAAAAAAGCACAGAATTTCATTCACTCATTATAAATGTCAAAGTTGGCATGATACTATCCAAGCTCAAATACCAAACACACCCAAACTGTTTGATGATAAATGTCAATGTTGACAGACGACTGCATATCACACTCATTCCAGGGTGACATTTTTTCAGGTAATGACAAAGTAATCTTAAAAGATGTGTGACACCCACAATTAAACAATATAGATCCAGATCACTATTCTTACAGTAAACTTTGACTAAAAGTCAAAGTTCTGTTTATGTCACCCAAATTTCAGTAGCTGGATTATCTAGCAGTTTTCTCAGCCTAGTTTTCCCGCTTTAACGAAATCTACCTAGAAACCACTGTGTTATCTGAATAAAAACATGCACTAAAAACAACAAAAACAGAAAAATATATGCAGCTAAATAAAGTACCAAGCTTCTGAATAATACAAAACACTACCACATCAGCATCAAGCAGATACCCTGACTGGAATGTTGTGCTGCATGACTACATGAGCGGATGTCGGCGTAGTGCTTCATCAACCACTCAGACCAAACTTTTCGCTCAAACACTACAGCCAGATGCACCTTTGACGGCCCGCTGTCAATGGCTGTACGAACATAATGAGTGCCGTTCAAGGCACGCATTACGAGGCTCAGAGACAGAACAACGTACGACTATGCACACTAGTGAGATATACCTGAGCACGACAGGGACCAGCGTATTTGCTTGTAAACCAGCTCTGCATCACCAAATGGAATGTAATGGAATCACAGATGATGTAATGATAGAAACATATGTTGAAAGGAATGTCTGTCGGCGCAAATGGGTCTCTCGCATCACTGTCTTGAATATACACAGCTCGGTATTTACGCAGTAAATAATGAGCTTTTGCGATGAGGCTGTATTGAGCTCGCAAGCCGTCAGAATGCTTATAAATGACAAGAGTTAAAGATGAGCAAGAGTTTGTTGTAGCATCAATACAAAGCACTTAACGAAGTCAATTGATAGAAATTCAGGAAAGTGTTAAGTGTAAATGGTCACAAAGCAATTTGCCGACTAAAGGGCTTGTTATGTTCCATTTGTATCTACCACGCATTCAATATGCAAATCACATAACACTTCAAGGATATCACTGCTACAAAATGTGTTGTGCTTACTGGAATAGAGATGAGAAGAAAGGCATTTGTTCCAAGCAAACGCAGTGTCAGTTCTCTAGTTTCGATTTGCAAAAAAAAATGCTCGTGTGACTAGAAAAAAGAAGATTACAATACTTACTGCGTGAAATGACTGGATCATTCAAAAGGCAAAAAATATTTACAAGAGGAAAGGATGCAAGAGTTTCTAAAAAGGTATCCTTCACACCACCACAGAATGGGCCATGCCGAAAAATTTTCAGCTGAAGTTATTTTACCAAAATTAATCTGCCATTATACCATAATTTCACAAGGATTACTTGGCATAGGCCACTGGGCAACTTTATGCCTCCTGTTGTCATACTGTTTCACGACTTCTTGCTTTCAATCAATAGGAACAAACAATTTCGAATGTGACATCCTCCAAAAGAACGTTAATCAACAAACTCCTATAGGATAACACATTCGCAGAGCCCCTGGAGGGCTTTTTAATGAACCTGAAAACAACAGTTGCTCATACATAACAAGGTATCGAATATGGTGTTTCTGATAGGGAGGCCTCGTGCTTTAAAACTTTCACAGGACAAGCTTCTTTCGACAGAATGCCAATATTGTGAACCATGCACAAATATAATACTGCTTGACAGCAAGCAAGATTGCGGTTTTGTTCCTCATGTCCCTCTTAAGGAAACAGCTAGAACACCCAGCACTGAAACTGTTCTTTATAAAAACATCTTGATTAAAATCTGCGAAGTAGCCCTCTTGAATAAAGCATAACCTAAATGAGCAAGCTCAAAAATACTTTCAGAGAAAATAAATATATAGAGAAAGAAACTTCCACAAGTCACCTACGTACATGGGCAACCAGATAATGTCACAATTAAAAAAAAATAATGGTAAGAAATCATGAAGGAAGTATGATGATAAAGGAAATGTTTTGGGTGCAAAGCAGGTGTTAGACCATGTTGTCATAGCAACCAAGAAAAAATAAAAATAAAACCACTTACGGCTGAAATTCTGCTGCGCAACAAATCTGAAAACTGCCTGCAGCTTCTGCTACATAATCAGGCTGTCTCCAAGATGGCAGACAACTAGCTCATTCACCAAATGCAAACTACGGTCCTCTGTTGTGTGTTAATCATCTGCTCCCTAAATATGCGACACATCGACACAGCAGCAGAACACGAAAAAGAGCAACTGTCTCTATGGTATATGTTGTGTAGCCCTATCCTGTGTTCACATCTCAAGTGCACCAGCACTTGACCCTACAAAGAGAGACACACCAATATGTATGCCGCGATTGGCACCTTTTGATGTGTCGCTGTTCCTTGTGTATCCTTGTCCCAAGGGCACTAGACATATCCTTAACCGAATACCCTGTCCTCTAAAAACTGCATATGAAGTAAAGAACATCACTACGAAAGGTATTTGTGATTCTGTACTTGAATGCACGTCAATACCCTGAAACCGTATTGGCAGCACATTGGCTAGATATTGGCTGCTATACCACCAACCTCTCTGAAATCTCACTCCTGTTTTATTAAGCTAGCCAGTGCTTGTTTGTATAGTCACACAACACCAGTGTAATGCAAAGTTATTTAGCCGGGGCTGAGGACCAATGCAGCTATATTTCCTAAAGCTTTAGAAAAAAAAGAAAAGTTTACGGAAACTATTCCATCTACCTGAATAATGAATGAGGTGCAAAGGAGGTTATAAAATGAAATGTTCTTCAACTCAAGTGAATTGAGCTGATCTCAATAGCTGTCCCAAGAGCTATCACTGAAATCACATTTTGCAACTGTGCTAACAGGGCCGCTGAGTGGTTCCTGAACAACTCAGAAGGTATTACTATAGTACATTTTTTTGTGACACTGTTATGACAAATTGTTTGGCAAACCATAAACAGTGACAGTTCCTGACACATCAGCAGCAAAGACTCCAACAACCAACAATCACATTGTACATTGACACCTACACATGCAAAGCTATGTTCTGCCCAACCGTTCCTTAGGTAGCCAAGCAGTAGCACCGACCGACACATCTGTTCGCTACTCACACACAAAGGCAGAACTTAAAGATACACGATTGAATAACTAGACGTACACATGAATGTTGGCGTATGAGTCACTGCGGTGTAACGAGCTCTTTGCTGTTGTCCATTAACACACTGTTACAGTTAAACTAGAAACTTTTTGTCTGCTTGCAATATACAAACCATGTAAAAGCATTAACCTAGTTATACACACACTTGTACGACTTTGTTCTGTAGCACTTGTTGGCAGTCTTTGATTGCAAGGTGCTAAAAAAACTATTTATTTGTTTCATGATCTCACTAATTCGATTGCGAGAAAAGATGCGAAACATGTAAAAGAGCACGCCCCCTATGCTATTCACCCTAGATTCAGAATCCAACAGCAGATGTCTGATCTAAAGAATCGAAATATTATTTTGCGACTTAAAATATGAGGGTAAATATTTCAATTAGAGGTGAAAGCGACATTTTATGGATTACGTATGGAGGTCTATGCATAAAAACATGTAAAAGGAACATCAGTGAAGCGTACAACATGCGACGGTAATAGCACGTTGCTTGTCTTACGTGCAAGTAATAACGCTTTATTCAACAACGCTGAGACGTGCTGTTGGCCGAAAAAGTTTGCGGGATCTGCAGTGCATAGCAAAGCCACGGGAAACTGCATTGCTGCACCAACTATCATCACAGAGTGAAATGTCGAGGCTATTAGCCATTAGATGGCCACGAAGGCCATGGCTGAGAGCCTCAACTCCACGCAGTGTGACGGTAGGTGGCACGGCGATACAGTCTGCCGCCACGCGCTGCAGATCCCACAAACTTCTGTGGCCGACAGTACTTTCTGTCGCAAAAATTTCCAGGTCATGGCCAGAATGGTCATAAAGTAATAATGCAGTGGTACAACACCTCTAAAGCATTGATCTTTTGTATCAGAGATTTCTAAGGCTCTGCCAAAAATCCTGTTCTGATCCTAATGCTGGTCATAGCTTTCGTGTGACTCT
The DNA here is from genome assembly GCF_043290135.1 of Rhipicephalus microplus. Classification (NCBI taxonomy): domain Eukaryota; kingdom Metazoa; phylum Arthropoda; class Arachnida; order Ixodida; family Ixodidae; genus Rhipicephalus; species Rhipicephalus microplus. The sequence continues at coordinate 42,566,087 of NC_134708.1, forward strand.
GGTGCACATGCTTATGAGCTGAGAAAGAAAATGTGCAAGCCATCTCCAACATATGCCGAAGCTTTCTTTACTATAGAATTAAGAATAAAAAATGTGGGCATTAACGTTGGATTACTTGCTTGATGTCTTTGTATGCTGACAGCATTAACACCTTTCCTCCACTGCCTTACTTGCATCGCTGTTGAGCCAGCAACAGCACCACAAATTTGAATACCTTAATGTTTGGCGATTGAGAAAGTTTCTGTAACGCTGCTTTTTTTGTTGTTATTATACTAATGTGCGCCGTTGTGCTCACTGTTCATATGGAAGCTATCGCACCAATCTGAGATAGGAACAGAGCGATAATACCACTAACATTCACGAGCCACTGCACTTAAGATTAGCTTGACAATTAGTCGAGCAAATTACTAAACATAGCTCGTGCAGACATGAAGAAGCAACCATGTTGATCATATGCACGACGAAACTTGAGGGCATTTTTTATTTAAAAACAATATTGGATGACTGAACGGCACTCTATGCTGGAATGGATTTTGGTGATTTAACTTCAATTTCTAGAAGGGCACGCATGTCATGGTAACACCACTGTCACACACCCATAAAATGAATGCTGGGTCAAAGCAACACTGCAAATGCATAACAAAAATGTGTTTTATACAGTTCCCACATGACATCGTCACAGTGACTTACATTTAAGCAACTAAGCCTCAAGCAACTAAGGCTTCAAGCAACTAAGCCTGGAAAATTTTGCGACAGTGCACAGAAATACTACGTATTATGCAGATAAGCAGAGCTTCGATTATCTTAGTATACTCAACATTAACAATAAATAATTTGATAACGACAAACATGCTGCGGAAGGGTTACAACATGTCAGCAACTGACAGAAGACCCAGTCACTCAAATATATAGCGGAATGTGCCAGCACAAACAGCAGTTCACAAAAAGGGTAGGCTGGAGCTTTGACAGATATGGCAGGTGATGACAAGCTGAAGAGTGACACACAAATTTTTAAAACACTGAACATGTAAAAAAGGCATGCACTGTCCACAATAAAAGTAAAAAAAAAACTTGTCAAGACAAAAAAACAAAAACAAAAGAGAGCAGTATTGAAAATACGCCTTGCGAATCAAGACGGAAAATAGACAACGCGCTTCCATAATGCCTGTCAGATTATCAGGAATGGGAGCACCAATGACAAACTAGAATAAACTTTTATGGACTTAGTGTAATTAGCATTTGTCCTTTAATGATCAATACGATTACTGTATGGTAAAGTACGCTGCTTTTAATAAGCCATGCTTACAGCAGCCTCAGTCGGCATGCTCTAGAAAGTCACGACAAGAAACCACAAAGGATAAGCTGGTCAACGTGGTTACATGCAGAACACTAACAATGACCACACAACACAACCTAAATGAAAGTTGTAATTACAAAGTGAGACTATTATTACGTCAAGAATAGCCACCTAGTTATGAGCAAAACTATATGCAAAAATGACGATATCTAGTGCTTGCTTTGCAAGTTGAGGCTGAAGACTTCCAATTTATTAACATAACCTAAACTAGGCTAGTCATAGCTCAAGGAAGCAGGAAAACAGTGGACAAATTACAAATTACTTTGTCCTAGTTGGCTCATTCACAATACATTTTGAGCAACCTTAAAAATTGTGACATTTTTGTTCGAGTGATGTATGAATAAGATGAGAAAATTTTTTTGTTACAAGTGGCAAGCAAATGGCCAAATGAACATGATGCATGTCTGTTTAGCGATTGTTTGGATGATTAGTAAGAAATCATGAGCATTAAATGAAGCTAGTCATAACATTCCCGCAGATTCAAAGTCATTTTTTCAGGCCCTGCTAAAATGCAGCAATCTTTGAAGCTGCAGTTTACACTTCAACATTCATCGATGATGTGCAACTGCTGTAAAGAAATTATGCACGCAAATTTAGCTGAAGCTTAAGCTTTCCTGAGCAGTCCTGACCTCAGTGACCAGATAATTATGTTGGAAATACAACTGAAGGGATTGAAAGTTTAGCCAACTTCTCAAAATGAGCTTAATGCTAGGAGTGGCTGTTTTTCAGCTGCCTAACAAAACAAGTAAGTTAATTACGTGTAAGATTCAGTCATCCTGTAATTGGATAGCCCACCATCTCTGAAGGGCATCCTCAATACCTGCACTCGAGAAATTCTGGTACTTCCAAGAAACTGGTCAGAATGTCGCATGTTCTGGTTATAAATTCACATCAAAGTATGGTTGGCTTTAAGAGTACTCGAGCCATGGGATCTGATAAAATGTTGTTTCTGACCAGTTTACAACTACTCTTCATAAATTTTCTATGATGCTTCACAGTTTTCATGTGCAGTGATGGCCATGAATACCATGCCTGCACATCTTTACGTAAGGCCCCGTGGCGCATAAACTTTCGGTGTCAAGCGCACATGCTTTAGGCTTGTAAAGTACTTGAATGACCTCGTTCAAAACAGTCCTTCAGGTGGACATATAGGGTTACTAAAATCTGGCAAAAAATTTGTACCCTGCCACACAAGTGTTGAAAGCTTGATGATCAGCACCACGAGCGTTAGATCAGAGCCAGCTTATGCTGGCCGTTACCGCAACTCAAAATGTGACATGCATTGAGTAGCACCTCAATGGTTGGCACCAGCTCAAAGAGGCCCTGCAACACTTTTCCGCTTTTTCAAGTAACCATCGAATGATTGCATCAAAAGTGTTTATTGACTCACGAATCGACCGCCAGAAAAAATTTTAGAATCCGCTGAGTATGAGCAGAGATTTGTCGCGTGCTGTAATTGCTTTCTCACGTCCTCACGAATGCGCTCGAAACTAACCAGGGAGGGATGGCGCGGTCACATCACGTGCACATCATAACCGTGAGCATTTTTTCTTTTTTCTCATCCTTCGAACACACGGCTCACTCTCAGTGTGATCCCCAGCGCATTCGCAGGCAAGCTACGCTTTCTTGAGGTGGCCCCGGCAACTAGGCAGCTGGTGAAGCTCGAATCAGGCAATGCCCATCCATCAATTTGGGTATGTAGCATAATTTGCTGAAAGAAGAGGGAAAGACTTCTAGCTGACTTTGAGGAGTAATTCTAAAATCCAGTCTGCACGCCGTGCTACCCTGTTTGGCTCGTGTGTTCTCAGGAGGCTTGACTGCCGACTGGCAGGATTTTCTGACCGTGCTGAAAAGTGCAGCAGGACCATTTTAATATCCGTAAAGTGTTGGCATCAACAAAATGCATTAGGTGCCACAATGAACACACAAAGGAACGTAGGCTTTATCGGTATCTCGCTTATCTCAAACGCATCAAGCCAGCAGTCCAAGCTAAAACTAACTGTTTGGTGCTGTTATCCTTGCAAGCAAATAGTACCCTGGTATCCTTTTTGATGCACAAGACCAATGTTGCATACAGAGCCATTTAGCTATATAATAACAAAGTCCGTCGCTACTCTTGAAAGCACTCTGTATATGTCACACTAACACTTTCAGCGTGGTATAAACCACAGTTGAGAGGAAAAAGTAACCCAGTCCACTTCTGCACTTGTCACCTTGGAACTATACCACACACATCACAGGTAGCAACACAAATAGGTTCGTAGTAGATAAGCGATGTCCTCCTGATCTTCTAGATGAAATTGGTTGAGCTCAACCCCAGGTCATGAATCGGAATCAATCGAGTGGTTGCGAAAAACTTGCTAGAAAACCCACTTCAACTACGCTTCCTAGCAGGATGCCATCATATATTCTAAATATAACACTCTATTGTTAATAAAGATTTATCTGGAAATGAAGGCTTGTCATTTTTACATCATCAGTGTGGCTGCAGCCAAAGTGAGTGCTACATCAAGTGAACAAGCCTGCATTTTCAGCACTGGTTATATTATTTCCCTGTAATCCGACAAATCAACATCGGCTGTTGACAGTCGGTACGTATGGGCACGGGCGAAAGTTTCTCGTGAGTGGCCATGCAGTCTCACAAACAGTGTGCAGTATTGGCACTTCTAATGCTTGCTGACTCGGTGGACAACCCTACAACTTTGTAGTTGAGCAGAGTTTCTAACCTTCTTCGTAGCTACTAGGCCATGTACTCACAATTTTCCTTCGTTGCACCACCTTCAATGATTAAAGTAATGCGCAAGGCTGGCCTTCAGTTTGAACCACGTTTGCGAGGGATCAGCGCAGCATCTAACCACTAACTTACAAATGACAAAGGCAGTGTGGGTGTCGTTCTCTCCCTTTATATTACCTAACTGGAATCTCTCTTTCCTAGGCTCAATGTCTAGATTCGAGTTATACTCGCAGCTTATTCATTCACAAGCAATCCCAATCTCTAGCCCAGGCCAGTCTTTGAGAGCACAGCCAATAATCTCATCAACAAATATCAATACATCTCGCTTGGCGCACCTCTGTGCTTTCTTAACTTTCTCACTTGTTCCACAAGGCCTCAACCTGTATCTCACTTGATTGGCGAGTCGAAACACTTTTCTGTTCTACGTTCAACATCAGACATCGTGAACTCACGATTTCAGAGCATGTTTGCAAAGTTCATTGCCACTCGACTGGACTCGCTCGCATGAGAAATGTGCAGCGGGTACGAGGGCATTGCAGAGTTGTCGCTTTCTCTTCCCCCTTCGAAGGGCTGGGCCCTGTGTCAGACAGCCGTCACCTTGAATCCCGGAACGGAGCACGGGGAGTCCCCGCTTTCGAAGAAAGACGTCTCAGACGAGTCGCCATTGGGAACAACATCGGCGAGGCGGACGCGGGGTGGTGATCTGTGCTCCGCGTTTGGCGTGTCCACCGGTGAGTCCTCCAGCCCGTCGGATGTGTAGCCGATGCGGGTGTTTGCATCTTGCATTTCCGGTTGCACAATGCTTGAAGCATTTGGGTGCAGCAGAAGGTAGTAAACGACCTGTGATAAAGGGACATTGAGAGATTGAACCTACTAAGATTACCGGAAAATTCTGAGCAGTCGCGTGACTAAAATCACATAAAATTACGTTAACATTTAGGCATGCAACTAAAGATCACGTAACATCCCACAACTACTTGTACAACAACACAACTAGAAATCGTTAAACATTATGTAACATACCAGTCACGTGATGTGTTCCTTCCATCAACCAAGTAACTGCTAGTCACATCACATGTTCTTATTACATACCATGTAATAGCTAGTTACGTGGCTAAGCTAACGTAACATCACGTAACCCTAATCCTGTGCATAAAATCACGTAGCATCACGTAACCCTCACCACGTGACAAAAAGACATAGCATCACAGAACTAGTCACATGACATGTCAGGGGTGGAAGCAGGTTCAAGCGTTTCGGAGCAGCTCTGAAAACAGGTATAGCACTGTTTTGGAGCGGTAAAAGGGGAGGTTTGGAGCAGCTTTGGAGCATTAAAGGGTGTGTTTGGGAGCAATGCAAGTTAGTTTTGGAGTGTATTGCTGGCTTCAGACAAACTGTTAGTTCAATTTTTTTTATTTCTGGGAAGCATGAAGTTCCAGTGGTTTTTAGTAAATATTCAATACTAATGAAACAACCACACTTACCCAACCCCCCAAAAATACATAGATATATTTACACACACACACACACATGCACACACATGTATACAGAGTCGACCCACAAATAATGGTATCGGTTTTAACAATATATTGCTTATAACAATGTGAAGGTGCGCCCCATCAACTTTTGTGTGTTTTTTATGGTGAAATAACCTATTTAGAACAACATCCGCATGTCGCATTATCAGTTACAGCAATAAATTTTGGCAGTTGGGTATCTGTGCCAAAAGTTAATGGAACGCAACATTCTTGAAAAGAAACAAGAGAAATTTGAGCTACTGAACTCCCGCTCACAACCTTAGCACGACCCCACAACCCCAGGATTTTCGATATGCTTCACCGGCGATGTTGAAGTATTGCAGCAAAGCTGACTTTCAAAATGCACTAAAGCGTGGGAGTGACGGTGGTATTGTTAATGCATTTTTGGGGCTCACAATTTGATAAAAAGTTTAGACTCGTAAGGCTTACGGCGTAAAAAAACTTCAGATGTTGTAATACATTGGCTCTATGAGGCTTCTGGCGGTCCCGATAAGGCGTCAAAATTTTGAAGCATGAGCGCGCAAGCACTGGTGACGATCGCGGCAGAGACAGATAATATGAGCCGGCCATTTGCGCTGCACGAAAGGTGCATGCTATAATATCATCCCATGTAGGTGGCATGCTGTCGATGGCCCTTCAAGCAGAGAGGAAAAGCTCCGCCTGTGTTTCGTTGGGCAAAAAGGCGTGGGCAAAGGCTGCGTCGTTAGAGCAGCAACTTGGAACTTTTACCATAGAGACGTGGTCGCTGGCAGTTACATGTGCGCTACCTTGGCAGATATCAGCAAACGGCCCGCTTACTTTGCGTTGAGATTACAGAGTACGAAAACCAATTCGCTCCATGAAGAAGCCATATTCCCTTACATGCCTGGCCTTATTCCCCTTACAGCCCCAAGAGTTACTTGAATTTCAGCGCGTCTCTTTGACTTTTATGCTCGGGCGAAATTCAAAAGGAGTACCTTATAACTCACTGTATTATCTAATTACTTAACTGATGGTTGTTACCTTAGGTACGTGACATCGGACCCAAAAGAGCTAGCTGATAGCCTTGCTTCATACAACACTCTAAATTGTTGCATTCACTCTGCTCTTGAGGCGAGACTGCTTGTTTTGTGCCGTCACCAATGTCACAGATGGCGCATCGGGTAATGGTGACGATGGGAGCTCACTTCGGCTCACCACTTCTCTGATGACAGCACATGAAGGCACCAAAAACCCCGTGGGGGCAGTTTCGGCGCAATAATGCGTTCTGGAGCAGGATGGCGCAGCAGAAGCGGTTTGGTGCAGCGTGGTGAAATTGGTGCAGAACTTGCACCATGACAAGCACAGTTTGGTGATTTGATCGAAAACAGAAAAGAATAGGAAAGTACAGCCACACTAAGTACTGGTACTAGCAAAAATCTGGCATCTCATCAAAAGCCTGGCACTACTAGCAAAAATTTGCTAGTTCGAACACTAGCTCCACAGCCGGTTCCAGCCTTGCGCTACTATGCACTTTCAAGTCACGCACTTTCTTGTTTCTTGTATTTGTAAGATATCAGCGAGTCGAAAAACAAGCTTTCTTTCTAAAATTACATATTTTTTATGTTTATTTGCTTTCACAAGTTTAGTTTCTCTACTTTGATTACAAAAAACTGAAGATTGTAATTAAGCTCGAAGTAGGTCAAAAACACTTTTTAATGTTGAAAGGTGGCGACTAAAAACTAAGAAGTGCTTCATGTCCACAGTCTCCTGTAAATTGTAACCTGGCTGCTTGCCATTGCATTTTACATGAGGAACACGAGGGTATGGTTTTTCACTAAAGTGAGAGTCTCGAAGGATTGACACAACTAGCAGAATCTATTTCGGCCAAAACAACTCGTGTGTGTCTTCCTGGGACACATGAGAACGGACGGGACGGCGCAGCTGGCTGCCCCAAAAGCGCGGGTCAATGCTTTGCTCACTACTAAATTCTTTTGACAGGAACGCCAAAACGCGTCTGGCCCCTGTTTATTGCTATCGTAATAAAAAGGGGCCAGACACGTTTTGGGTTTTCCAAACTGCGGATAACTGAAGACTTCTCGGAGCATGTACGGTTAATTCGTCAAAAATTATGGAATGCTACTGCTTCTTTCAGGAACAACGGTTCCATTCTACATTTGGGTATGACCATGTAAATGTTGATAGTGAACGGTATGAATTGCACTTCCAATTCACTACTGAAGTCCTCGAAACAGTCTATTAAGGGGAGACGCGGGTCGAAAAGTCGCGGTTTTCCGGAAAATTTTCGCTTTTTTTTTTCCGGCTGTATTGGCATGGCATCCTTGGACTATAATCTATTACTTCTGAAAATATCAAGCTGAAATTCGCACGAGAAATTATCAAAAAATGCTTCCAAGTGGGCAGCGGTGACGCGAGAAATGCGCGAAAGTCGCGAAAAACGGCGAAGTTCGCGTCGTCCTGTCGCGAAAACGACGAGTTGGCCGCCATTTGCAATCGTGCACGCATGCTGTGAAGGCCGTATCCTTCATAATCCACTAGTAGCCAGTCTCGTGCCTTCACGCAGAATAAACAAAAAACGAGAAAAACAACGCGTACGTCACGCGTTTTGAATATCGCGGCACACAGCGCGAGGCCGCCATTGGACGGCGGTGCGCTCCATGCTCCTCCCCCTCCTATCTTTCCGGCAAAAGAGCGAAGCCTCGGACGTCGCGATCGAGTTTTTCTGCGTTTCTCTGAATTTTTGCGTCATGGCAAGCCCGAAGAAGTGCAGTTCAGATAATCGAAAGTTCAGAACTCGCCACAAGTATCGAGGGAAACGGCGTCGGACGCTTTGCAAAGCGACAGCGAACGACGATGTCGCCCCCGACCAACGCCCCGACGCTCCGACTTCGGATAGGCCTAACACCGTCACCGAACCCTGCGACAGTGGTTGTGAAATAGCCGCTGCCGTGGAATTCGTCAGTGCATCCCAAAGGAACATTGGATTCTTCGAGAGTGAACGTAGACCGGTAGATGTTGCTACTGCGAACATGCTGCTTTGCGAAATCGATGCGCTGACGGCACTTGTGGCGGGTGCGCAATGCCCAACCTGCCGCGAACGGAAGCTCGGCGTGCGAGAGGCAGCTGGAAAGCGCAAAGGACTTTCGGCATTCCTCGAACTGTGCTGTCAAAATTCTGATTGCCCTGAATCTGCACTTTCGTTCACGCACACGTCGAGACGTACTGCTTCGGCCGGGGACCAAGGAACGAGCGCTCGTTTTGACAGCGGCAGCTCGCGTGACAGCTTTGCTGTAAACGTGAAGGCAGTTCTGGCAGCACGCGCTATAGGCGCAGGCCACGACCAACTTTCACGATTTTGTGCGATTCTCGGTCTTCCGAGCCCGATGCATCACAAGACATTCAACGGCATTTGCAAGAAGCTCCATGGTGCGGCGATGACGGCAGTGAGCAAAAACTTGCACCAGGCACGAAACATCACGAAGGACGCAGTCGGCGGCAGAGATGTGCCAGTCATGTTTGATGGCACCTGGCAGAAAAGAGGTCATAAAAGCCACAATGGAGTGGGCACAGTCGTGTCCTTGGACACGGGGCTCTGCCTCGATTTTGAAGTTCTTTCGAACTACTGCCATGCTTGCAGTATACACAGGGACCTTGGGGAGGATGAAGAGATATGGCGAGCTTTTCATCTTCCAGTTTGCCAAAAAAACACTGACTGCTCATCCCATGCAATGGAACCTGCGGCAGCTGTCAATATATGGCAGAGGACCTTGTCTTATGAAACTCCACTGCGATTCACCAGCTTCCTAAGTGATGGTGACAGCAAGGCCTACACTGCAGTCTGCGAGGCAAATGTATACTGTGACACCCCCATTCACAAAGAAGAGTGCACGAACCACGTTGCAAAGCGCTTGGGAACTGCCCTACGGAAATTGGCAACGCCACTGCTACGAGGCGAAAAACTGAAAGATGCGACAATAATAAAACTACAAACATATTACAAGATCGCCATCACGAGCAACAAGGACAGTGTCCGAAATATGTACACTGCCATATGGGCATCGTATTTTCATTGCTGCTCCAGTGATGGTGCCAGTAGCCACAACTTTTGCCCCGCGGGACCAAATTCGTGGTGCAAGCACAAGCGTGCGGAAGCACTGGGGGAGCCTGCACCACGCCACACCCCACTGTTGACGAAGGCTCAAGGATTGGCAATTATGCCTATCTACAAGCGCCTTACAGAGGAGAAACTCCTTATTCGGTGCCTTCATGGCAAGACACAGAATGCAGCCGAATCGCTAAACAGCAAGATATGGCTGCTACGTCCAAAAACAGTTCGCCTCCAGAACAACTGTGGAGACAGCCACCGCTCTTGCTGTACTCTGGTACAACAAAGGCCACAGGGGCTTTGAAGAAGTGCTCGAAGGCATTGGAATTCTCCCCTCACAAGATCTGGCCACACATGGTGACCACTGTGACGTCATGCGCATCAGGAAAATGAACCTGAAGCAAACTGCAGAAGCGAGGGCACACCGTCCCAACACAGCGAAGAGAGCTCGTGTTGAGGACACTGACCGCAAGAGCCGTGAAGGACAAAGCTATGGTGCAGGGGACTTCTAGACACTTGCAGTGCATTCAAGGCAAGGTACTTTTCATTGTGCCCCAATTTGATGCAAAAAGAATGATTTCCTAATAAATGCCAACTTTGCGAACTTTCAAACTTGTTTTTCTCATTTTCATTTTTTCTGACAGTTTCACGTTTTCCGGGCAGCCTTTTAGAAACTTATATTCATTGTATAGTAATGAAACTTGGCACACATATTCTTCAACACATGCAGAATGCAAATATCTACTCTAAATTGCAATGCCTACCAGCATTAGTTGTGAAAATATTAGCTTATTGTTTCAAGGGAGATTGAAAATAATAAGTCATTCAATACAATTTTTTTTTCTTGGTTCCAATATTTCTGTGACATATCTATATAGATATTTGCACTTTTCAATCTACCAAGAGTCAAATAAGATCAGACACAGTGCTTTTATTGAAAGTTTAGTACATAAAAGAGTGCCCGCAAAAAATGTAACTTTTTGCTATTATTTATGGCATAACTCAATAATTATAGCAGCTACACAAAAAATGATTGCATATTTGAAATCTGCATGAAAAACTATACTAATAACAAACTTTTCAAGTCTCTATTACTAGAAATAAAAAAAAAAACTTTTTCGAGGAGCGTCTCCCCTTGAGAGCTCTAATGTTTCATCTAACCGTACGAAATGACCACATCATGAGGCACAAGATAATATCTGCCTCCTGAATATTAATGCCAGAAGTCTCAATAATAAAGTTCGTGATTTTATACACTGGCTTGCAACTTATTGTCCCCACATTATTGGCGTCACGGAAACTTGGCTTCACGCTGACATTTATGACTCTGAAGTTACTCCCCCAGGGTTCGTTGTTGTTCGTGCTGATAGACAACATGGTCGTGATGGAGGCGTGGCCATCTTCTTGAGGTCTGATTTGAGTTTTTTTGTACTGTAGTCACCTCCAGATATCGAAACTGTTTGGCGTAAGGTCCATATCGCCAGTACCTCCTTATCCTTATTTTTTGGTGGGAAAAATCGTGTGCCTTCGGCTTTCATTGAAACGATTGCGTTAGTTGCTGGGCCCACAAAAGTCACTTCGGTCTCTGCACACAGTGAGGTATAACAACTGGAACACTTGTTAGCTTGTACTCATCTGTACCTGTGATTACGTATCGTGCATCGTTTTTGTTTAAACAGCGCGTTACATGTCGAGCAATAAACGTTGTTTGTTCACTCTCGTCCTGCGTTTCGTGCGTCATTTGTGTGTTAGCAGTGCGCTGCACGTTTCGATCTGCTTGTCGTTCTCAGTGTTACATTCCAAGTTGTTGCTGTTGCATTCATTGCTTCGCCCTCGTGGCAAAACTGTAAGTTTTTTTCATTTTTTACGTATTTACTGCGTTTAACCTACTGCTGCGTGCCCTCGGAACTCGTAGATCGCCATCGCGTCGTTGTAATCGTGGTTTTGTGCGCCGTGGTTGCGGCAAATGGTAGTTCATTTTACAAACTCCGTGCACGTGGATGCGCATGTGCCTTCAAAACTAAGTCGTTTTATGCCATCTATGATAGCATCTGCCACAGTTCTGTCCGCAGAGTTTGCGGAAAACAGCGTTGCTTTTCCTGGTTGAGCGCACACTTTCGCAGTTTTGTCAGTTACGTCATCGCCATACATGATTGTGTCAAGAGCGACCGCAGTTTCATCGAGAGCGGTTGTGGCAACGACAATCACAAGCATTGTAAAAGACAGTGCGTGCGCCGGTCGCATGCGTACCTCTATAGCTTCGAGTACGCTACTCTTGGCCTTCGTTCGACGGTTTCCGTACTAAAGTTCGTATCAACCACTGTGATTAGGAAATGTGTTCAGAATATTTGAATTGAGGCCCAATGAACATAGTAGAATTTGGCTGGGGAATTTGAAGAATTCGTACCTGCCGGGGTTTCGCATCACTGAGATTATACTGTACGTTTAGATCAGTGGTTCTCAGCCCATGATGTGTCGAGGACCCTTTGGGGACTGGTGGAAGTGATGGAAGACCACTTGCAGCAGAGCGTACGGAGGAGGAGGAGGAGGGGGGTACGTAGGTAAGTTAACACAACTGGAGCGCGAAACAGGTACCTTTTATTAGGCTTGTGCAAATAGTGAATTTTAGGTTAGAAAAGAATTCGAAGCGAATAGTGATTTTAGTCTAATAATCTTGAATAAAATTTGAATAGCATATATAATATACAAAAAAAAAATGGGCATATTTATCATGACCTGACTAACCAGCACAATATATTTTTATATTGCAATAAAGCCTCTATGCAAATGTCATTTTTTTTCATTCACAGGAAGTCGAAACAACTTTGAGTAGTAGCGGGATATTAGTTTCGATAGGATGCGAATGATAACCTGTAAAATAGTTAACATATTAAATTTTATTATACTTATAACATATAAGTTGTCATAACAAGCTTTTAAGCTTAATAAAAAGATTAATTGATTTGAGGGTAACATGTTCATTTAAAGGGGCCCTGCAACCCTTTTTCAAGTAGCCATGGGGCCAGTAAAGAAGCTTGTTGCCTTGCAAATTTATCGCTGCAAAATTTTTAGAAACAGTCCAGTACGAGCGGCAGAGTTTCTGAAAATTAGTCGCACGCTGCAATTTAATTCTCTCTTTTCGTCCTGATAAAATAACTGGAAGCTAAGCAGGGAGGAGTGGCATGGCAAAAGAAAATACGTCATATGCACCTCGTGACCTTGAGCACCTCTTTTTTTTTCTTCTCTTTTCCTAGAATATGCGGCTTTTCAGTGTGATCGCGCCCGCAGGCCTGTACATGTCGCGGCCTCCCACTGCAGCTCCAGTGAGGACTGAGCGTGCCATCTTAAACCAGCCAATGGCTGATGCAATAGCTCTGATGAGTGATTTTTGAGCTCATGGTCTCATTTGCCGAAAGAAGAGAGCAATATTCAGCTGGCTTTGAGAATTTACTGTGAATCGCAGGTCGCGTGGTGCGCCATATATTTGACTCGCGTGTTTTCGGAAGCCTCGACTATCGATCGGGAGCGTTTTCTCACTATGCTCAAAAAGTGTTGCAGGGTCCCTTTAAATTTGCAGAGGGGCTTCGCGGCAAACAGCGCATTTCCCCTGGTTAGGTGCGTTAACGGCTTAGCACTGCAACACTGCAGCAAAACCACCTTTACGAGCCGTTACAAGCAGATTAATATACACCTATTCGTTCATTGCGAATACTTCAAAATTTTCAATCATTTAAATTTAAACTTTTTTTTATTTGAACATACTGCAGGGTTTTCACGGCCCATGCAGGAGTGGAGACAAGAAGATACATACTAAGCATCGTAAGAAAATACATACCGGAAGAACAAGAAAGAAGATATAATGTCAAACAGCTCATAATTCAAAATGGACACACTGTATTAAGTTCATAAATGATTGAATAGTGTTACAGCACACAATATTGTTGTTTAGTCAATTACAATGGTGGATAGCTGACGGAAAAATGGAATGTTTATGAGCGTTAACACGACTGAAAGGTTGATGGATTGTTTTGGAATGGTTCAGTCGTGATGAGTGTTTGGGCGGGTCTGGCAGGTAATGAGATCGCGATATGGGGAATTGACCATGATATAAATGGTAAAGAAATTTTAGTCGCGAGATAATTCTGCGTTGCGAAAGAGGCTTTAAGTTTGCCCTTGTGAGCAAGCCTGCAGAACTGGATTGCCTCGAGAAATCTGAGTATACAAATCTAACTGCCAATTTTTTTATTCTTTCTATTTGATTAATGAGGTGCTTTTGATGTGGACTCCAGATGAGATTGGCGTACTCTAAACATGGTATAATTAGTGTTTTGTATGCATTAAGTTTAAGGTTTAAGTTTAAGGAATTGAAGTGAATACTCACTATTCATTTGAACATTATTATTCGGATATTCGCACAAGCCTACCTTTTATTGCTACCAAAAAAACATCAAATAAACTTGCCACATCACTTCATTTTGGACAGTTCATCAATACGTCGCACACTCACACCTAAAGAAAAATGCGGTGTTTCGCGAATCATAGAAATGGCTTCGCGGACCCCCCTTTGAGAACCACTGGTTTAGATGAACACCTTTTAAACTCATTTATAATAAAATGGGGTAGGTTCAAAAAGCCTGGAGCGGAATGAGCTGCTTTTTTCTCAATGCGGCCAGATCACGGACAGAAATTTCGATTTCTGGGAGATTTTCATAACAACCGTACAAACTGAAGAAACGGTCGAAATCTGGGAGTCTCCCGGCCAATCTGGGAGACCTGGCAAGTATGCATGAATGAAGAAATCATCGTTAAAAAAAACTTATTTTTTTCCCTAGATGAGCTTTTTCCTGCACCTTTAAAATGCGTCTGTCACAAGATCCGTTTTTGGGCAACTTTTTTAGATTGGACACCATGCTTTCGATACTTCTGAAAGCCGGATTGCGATGAAATTCACCTACATATTCCTTAACATGTGAAGAGTGCAAGTATCTTGTTTAAAATTTGACATCACCTGCATAATTATTAGGAGCCTAAAGTAAGCAGTTAGTATGGTCTGAGGGTTCTAAGAATTCTCACATTACAATTTTTCTTTTCTATTAGCATGTCTTATACGAGCTTTCCTGATACTTATTTGCATTTTACAGTTAATATGGAGCAATATGAAGCATTAATGGCTCAGAACCATAAAAAAGTTTTGTGGCATAAAAAGTTTGTCCAGAATGAACTATAATATAAACTTTGTCATTGCACTAAATGAAAACTGTGCAACTTACTATGAAACTAATTGCAGATTTGAAATCAGCGTAAAAGCCTATGTATACAGCACTAATTTCATTGTCCTAGACTACAGTTTAATAAAACACTTTTTTTGTTTTTTATCAACTCTTAAGGGAGAAAATTACTGTGCAATCCTACTGGCACACCTTTTCTGGCATGAAAACTTTGCTTCAACGCTCGCGACTTTTGATGCCCATTCCAAGAAATCGCCCCCACCTTTCCGCTTTGTCGGTGATATTGACTTGCTGACAGGGGCCCTTGCTTGGGTTTCATGATAATCTTAGAATGACATCTGGTGTTTTATTGATTACAGCAAGCGAACATCACCAAAGCGTGTTAACTACCAGCCCACTGCAACACTTCTGGGTCGCTCTCAGCAGTGATACAGAGTGGTTAAATTAAGAGGACAACAGCGAAGCCGACAAAGCTTACCAGAAAGACCATGCCCATACAGAAGCTGCAGAAACTGCCCAGGAGCGCGACTGTTTCATACCAGGGGCTTCCCTGCTTGTAGTGGTACCACAGTCCGAGCAAAAGAGCATTCTCGCCGAAGGTGAACGCGTAGAAGAAGGCGTAACGGAACCGGCGGTTTCCAGGAGCCAGATCGATGAAACAGGAAATGTATATGAATGCCAGCACCGCTTTGAAGACAAGCTTGTCGCTCCTGAAATGAACATTTTTTCAAAAAGTAAGAGAAAGAAGAACGACTGCTGCATGTTACAAGTTATGTGATCGGTGTTTTAGTTTTCCACTGTCATGCCAATAGCCTGTAATGCTGCAGCAGCTTAAGTGCTACCAAAGTCTCTCAATAGCTTTTCTGTTCACCAAACTGCCACTTAGCGCTAGCCGCTATGAGTACCACAGTAAAAGAAAGGCCGGCCAGTCAAGCGACTGGTTCAGGCAACAGTCCTATTATTGCTATAGCAATTATATGGACAGTCTCACCTGGTTTTTGCCGTCATGCATCGTATATATACATATATATATACACATACATACCTATATGTATATACGAAAACTCAAGAAAGAAAAAGGCTGCCCATGCTCGGCACCCAGCTCGTCGCGATGCGCAATGCGTGCTTATCTCCCATGCGTACTATGCCCCGCGGATAGAGAAGGGGTAGGGGGGTAGGTGCTTGTGCGCGCACACTTATCCTTCGGTGGGAGAATCGTGTGCTTTGGCCTTTTACCAGAACGACTGTGTAAGTTGCCTGGACCACAAAGGTCACTTCGCTCGCTGGGCAGGCCCCGTTTGTGAAAAGAGCGTGCTTTTCAAACACAGCAAAGTAACAACTGAGACACTCGTAACTTCGCACTCATATCTGTACCTGTGATTACATTCCATGCATCATTTTTGTTTAAACTGTGCATTAAGAGTCGAGCTGTAAACGTTAGCTAGCTCTCGTTCCGTGTGTGTTGTTTTTGTGCGCCATTTTGTGCATGAGCAGTGCGCTGCACGTTTTGATCTGCTAGCCGTTCTCAGCATTACTTTCCAAGTTGTTGCTGTCGCATTCATTGCTTTGCTCTTGCAGCAAAACTTTAACTTTTTTTTTATCTCTGGTACATCACAGCCAAAAGTGCCACTCCTTTTTAGCATTATTTACGCTCCATTTCTTCGTAGTGATTATGTTAACTAAACCTGAGTATACTAATTTTTGAAAATTGGGTGCACGCTCCAAATGCAGCCGTGCTTCGCATTTTTGAGTTGCACTCTTTCTAGTTTGTGTGGAGCGATCAAATTACCTTGTCGGAAAGATAGTCAGGATAAGATGACAGACATTAACTTTTTGACACGTCAACGCTCATGAGAAAAATTGTGTTTACGTCGATTATTTAGCAGTGTTGTGATTTGATTTCCAGAGAATGAAACCACTATATTTGTTTTCTAAGAGTTCGAATAGTTCAAATCGTGAAATTCCAAACTGTCGAGGTGCTGAAACCCCCAGTAAAGTTGTTTGCGCCACGTGATGCATGTGTCTCGCCCAAAAGCCGCATTTTGGGGTAGAACCAGCCGCGATAGATGGCGTTGTGTTTGCGTTGAGCACCACTATCATCATCATGGTTGGTAGAGTGGTAGCGCCAGCGGTGACCCCTGGCGGAAGGTGAGCCTTGGTGGGAGGCGAGAGTTGAGCGAGTCTCTTTTGTGTGTGGCGGTTGCCGCAAACGGTGGTCTCTAGCGTGGGTCCTCGGCGCGCGGCACCGTGGGCCCTCGTGGTAAGTCAAGCGTCGGCGCCGCCGCCTTGGGTGTGTTATTGTGCTTGTCGTGTTATTGTGTTTGTCATGGAGTGGATGGTAATATTGTGTGCGGATGTCCTAGTGTGCTAATTACAATTGATGTAACGATTCGGCAGACGACATCGTTGTCTAAATTAGTTAATTAAATGTGTGTGAGTTGTTTGGTTTGTACCCATCACGTTAACTGTGTCCGTTCACTCGAAGAGCGTGGCGCTCGCTCGCCGATTTGGAGACCCCACACTGGCTGCCCAACAAGGCGCTCTTGGAGTATCAGATGACAGTTTTTGCGATTCGGTACAAGCTTTTGTTAGAGCCAGCCAGGGTAGAATAGGCCTAGAGAGACTTCTTTACTAGCATCGGCGGTATGCTTTTTTTTGAGAGCGAAGAGATTGGTCTTGTGACGTGTTTGAACTAGTCAGCACTCCAGTTTTTTTTCTGCTCGCAAGTGTTTTTTTGTTGTTGTCGTGGTTTTCAAGAACGTTTAGTTGGAACGAGAGCCATGCGGTGTGCATCCTGGGGTGAGCAAGGCTTAGAGGACGTGGATTGTAGGCCAAGCCCGAAGCGAGCGAGTATAGAAGCCTCGTGGGTGGTCCGATTTTCTGTAAATAGCTTCTTCAATCTCTTTGGGTTCAGGGAGCCGGGTGTCGTTGCTGTCTGGTATTGCAGCTCGACGCCGGGGCGTCGTAAAACCGTTCCGGCAGTGGACGCCGCTCACTCGGTAAGCTGCTGTGTGCGGCGAGCGATATGGCCACCTTACAGAGTGGATGTCTCCTTGCAGCTGCCTCTTCTGCGCCTAGGCTGGGTGGATGACGGTTGTTGCCAAGCGACTCATTAGGCCTATGGCTCTGCACAGCCGCCTGTCGCACGTGGCACAACCAGGAAGATCATGCCGTCGAGGTGTCGCACTCTGCTTCCCTCACATTTTATCTTGCGATGCACGAGTTAGTAAAAGCGACTTTTGTTTTATTTTGATGGGCGTCTAGGCCGCTCCCGATGTATTAGCTAGCAGTAACCACCATCGTACCATGTGGGCGAACTGCCCGAAGCTCTTTTCCCTAGGCCCTGCTCTATGGTTTCTGTCGAGTGTTTTGCAATATACGAAGCGGGAGTGATGTAATCCACGGCCGGCTGTCTTCAGCACAGCGTTAGCGCCGCTGGCCAGGAATGCGGTTGTAAGGTTGGGCGATGGAGATGCCTGGGACCTGCGCAACTGCTTGCAGTCCGGCGCCCTCGTGAGGGCTGGTCGCAACTGGAAGACGTGTCGACGTTAGTGACGGTTTGTCGCGCCAATGGCAATGTTGCTGTTGCGGGACCGGTACTGAGGTGAAGTCGAGCCCCACAGTGGCAGCAGTGTCAACCGGCGGCGGTGTCGTGGTGCACGGACATCATGAAGACACATGTGTTGTGATTTTTTTTGTTAGAGCTTGTGTAGCCGATTTATTTGCTGTTGTTTTTTGTGGAATATGGTTTGAATTAAGATTAAAAAATGTGAGGGTGCTGACACCCCCTGTAAAGTAGTTTGCACCGCGCGGCGCACGTGTCTCACCCAAAAGCCGCATTTCGGGGTACAACCATCGATGATAGATGGCGTGTTCGCGTTGAGCACCACTATCATCATCATTGTTGATAGAGTAGTAGCGCCGGCGGTGACCCCTGGTAGAAGGCGAGCCTTGGTGGTGGGCAAGAGTTGAGCGAGGCTCTTCTGCGCAGTTGTCTTTAGCGTGGGTCCTCGGCACGTGGCACCGCGGGCCGCATGTTGGGGCCCTCGTGGTAGGTCAAGCCTTGGTGACGCCGCCTTGGGTGTGTTATTGTGTTTGTCATAGGGTGGATGGTAAGATTGTGTGCGTGTCCTAGTGTGCTAATTACAATTGATGTATCGATTCGGCGGATGATACCGTCGTCTAAATTAGTTAAATAAATGTGTGTTGTACTTTGGTTTGTTCTGACAGCGTCTGCCGTGTCCTTTCACTCCAAGAGCGTGCACGTCGCTCGCAAATTCTAGACCCCACAAGATGAATCGAATGGAACAGCAAATACTACTTGAAAAATATTCGGAAGCTCAAATACTATTCACGAACCATTAATGAGAAATTATTTATAGCGAAAACATATTTTTGCTCGCATCCATAGAGACTTTTAACAGATGACCCCCAGGGCACTGCTTTTATCTCCTTTGGGCTGTTCTAAATAGGCATGACCTCCCAAAAAACGCACTGTTGAGGCTGTGACCTTAGCCGTTGTGCTTTCATGTGCCATCCTGCATGGCAGAATTTTTTCTCTTTTGTGGAAAGGTCTATACCACTGGCATGCTTCAAGTCAACCCTACATAAAAGAAGGAGAAGAAGGCAACAGACAAAGGGGGACACCCGCTACCATTACTATTTCTATAATGCCCCCTCTAGTAGCTGCATTTTCTTGATGGAACTAGAATATCTTATGTCACTAAAAGGCTGCAGTGCCCTCGAGCTGTGCAAATCCCGGCTGCTCACCTGCCCTTGTACTGGCCGATGCGCACAAACTTGATGAGCCAGGCATACATGAGCAGCCAGCGGATGCCACAGACGACGAACAGCGCCCACTGGAATACCGATGTGAACAGGGCGAGGGCGGTCAGTCGGGGCATGAGCACCATTAGGCGCCAGCAGCAGATGACCAGCGTGCCGAGCCAGGAGACGTTGGGCGAGTCCTCGAGCGAGAAACGCAGCGTTCGCACGTAGGCCACCAGCGACCAGGCCACTGACCCGACGCCAACTCCCACCGACACCACCTGCGCGAGTACTGCGAGGCGTAGGAAGTGGTCAGCAGCGAGCACTCACTGAATGAAAGCAGAATGTCGTACACCACACCAGTGACGCTTTCAACCTCCTTGGCCTTGTGCTTGACCTTACAATACAGGGTAGCCAGCCAGTCTGAGAACTGGCTAACCTCCCTGTCCTTCCTCTTTCAATTCTCCTCCTCCTTCTTACAATACAAACGCTCTTACCTTCCTCCTGAGCCTTGACGTTCCTCTCTACAGCCGCACGAAATGCTGCGTTCAGGCAGCATTTGTGTGGCTGTAGAAAGTAAGGTAAACTCAAACCTCAATATAACAAAGTTACACCTTACACGAAAGTAAGTTTGTTATATCCGAAAATTTGTTATAAAGGTGGGCAATTTTTTAGTACATTTGTTTTGTAAAACACACCAACAAATTCGCTGACTGCCAAGCAGATGTGGTGTATGACGTTCCTTTCAGCTGCAGCCGCTTCTACACGGGCCAGACTGGCTGCAGTGTTAACTATAGATTATTGGAACTTCAGAGATCTCTAAACGGGGACTTGTTTTATAAGTTATTTTTACATTGTCAAGATTGTAAGTACACGCCAATATTCCACTAATGCACAGTTTCGTACAGGTACCAGAATGACGAAGCGTGTCTAATGGTTGAAACATGGCATATCTATAACAGTGGTAGTCTGTACGTAAGTCCACTGCTAACTTGCATAATCAATCAATCAAGTCCCTGACTAGTTATTTCCCACGTAGACCATCACGCATGCCGGACTAATAGGTCTGCCTATTGCATGGGCACGTACAGATGAGCTTTTATATGCCTTCTTTCTTTTGCACCATTGTGCGCTATTGCAGTCGTTAGTTGGTGTCTGTGGTGTCTTCACCTCTCTCTGGTGTCTGTGTTTGCGTGCCCGGTCATTTAGAAAGAAAACAACACCCACCCAATGACTGTGCCTGGTCCTGTGTGGTGAGGAGCACGTAGGCCTGGAGCAAGAGCTGTGGCACTGATTCGAGGAAGGACTCGACCAATCGCAGTATGGAAGCATCGTTGTCCTCCCACAGCATCAGCTGGTAGTAGATGCGACGATCTGTCTTTGTGCGCGATTTGTCTTGGCTCTTGCAGCCAAAGATCAGTGCACTCAGGTACCTGCCACGTAATGAAGAAATAAACTGTATATGCAAAACGTTTATCAAACTACTTTGCATATTCGTCGCCTGTCAGCTACACGAAAAACCAAACAGCATACAAAAAAGGCACGTTTACTGAACTGCATGCACCAGCAGTTTACATGTACAGCTGAGCGTCTATATAATAAAGACTAGTGAATCATCAGCTGTAATGAACCAATATAAACTAAGTTTGGCCATGCTTCATTTCGATGACATTTATTGTTTATATATATATATATATATATATATATATATATATATATATATATGTGTGTGTGTGTGTGTGTGTGTGTGTGTGTGTGTGTGTGTGTGTGTGTGTGTGTGTACTACACACACACATAAACACACAAACATACACAAGGTGTTTCAAGAAAAGAAATGTGTCCAATATTCCTTACAAATTACAGCAAGGAGCTATCTGCATGCTACTTGCAGTGTTGCCTTCCTGTGGCAGAAAGCATCTTTAGAAGGGTACAAACATCAATTATGTCAATGATTATAGAAATTAACACAACGTTTTAACCAGTGGTAATAGCCAGTCGAGTCAAATGGGCAAATAAAAACCCTCCCTACAAATAGCCTATAGCCACTTTAAAGTTTTGGAAAAGTGGCCAGTGGTAATCACTGCAGAGTGATGCAATCTGGCCAACTTAGCTGGCGAAACCTAAACCGATGCACCAAACAGCGCATCTGCCGTTCGCTTAGACAACACTGTTTCCCTCGCATTGGGGGAGAAGAATAAGCGGGCGTAGATAAGCGGCGTAAATTGACGGTTGATAACGCCGAGAGAAACAGTGCCGTCACCAAGGGCGTTTTCGAAGTGGATAGTAGATGCGCCGATTGATGCGTCGATTTCGTTTTCGCTAGCTAAGTTGGCCAGATCGCATCACTCCTCGGTGATTACCAGTGGCTGCTTTTCCAAAATTACAAAGTGGCAATAGACTATTCGTAAAAAAGGGCTCGGGTTCGCCCATTCGACTCGACTGGCTATTACCACTGCTTAAAAAGTTAATTGTGTTAATTTCTATAATTACTGCCACAATTAATGTTTGTACCCATCCTAAGATGTCTTCTGCCCCAGGAAGGCAATGTCGCAAGTAGCACGCAGATACCTCCTTTCTGTAATTTTTAATGAATATTGAACACATATTTTGAAACATCCTGTGTGTGTGTGTGTGCGTGTGTGTAAAACAAGACCTCAAACGTGCGCCACATATTTTGAAACATCCTGTGTGTGTGTGTGTGCGTGTGTGTAAAACAAGACCTCAAACGTGCGCCACTGCAATATCTGCAATGACAACACATTTGCAGTATGCTACATTTCATGGTTTATGCTCACAGATTGAAGGAACAAAGAAATTCAGGTGTTGTGAATATCAGTTAGCAAGCCAGAGTAGCAGCACTAATACAATGTATAAACCCAGCCATTATGCTACAAGTAGCAGTGAGCTAACTTGGAAACTTGGAGATTATTGATTTTTCACATTCGATGACCAACAACTTCGCTCGGTTCCACCTATTGAAGATCATTGCATCTAACTTTCAATACTGCCAGTATCTACACCTTGACCTTAACAGGTGAGCATATTGTTATATCGTGAATACACATATTGTACAGCTCATTTCAAGGAACCACTATATAACTGACATGAAGAGAAAATATGCACATGTGCAAAACAGTTTAGAAGGCAATGCATTGCACAATTAAACAGCTGTTCATCCTAATACAACATAGCTATTCAAAAGCTAACAATCTTTTAACTTAGTAGAATCTAATTGAACAGAAAAAATAGACACAAAGAACATAAAAAAGCAACTTTACATGAACATGAGGCTTGTTTTAGTTGTTAGTATAAAGAATATAAGATAATGCTTTCTTGTGAAAGGAAAACTGTGAACGCTGGAATAAGAAATTTCTAATGCTAGTTGCAATGCTTCCAATGCCAATTATTGCCTGCCGATAATTGCCTCTAGTTTTGCTGTGACGCTTGCAATCAGACTTTTCTTATATCTGTCTAACTTTCAATTAACCGAAAAGAATTGCGGGCAACTTCGTTATATTGTGTTATCTGTTGTGATCTCACATTAAAACCCACGCTGGTTAGCTGTTAGTATGTTATTAACTTCAAAACACACTGCCAGATCTGTTAGAATTTTAGGTTTCTATGGCCTTTCACGATCCATTGGCTATTGTACTGTACTGTAGATCACTAGATGTTCACTAAGTATCACTAGCACTGATGAGACATTCGACACTGAACAACGAGTCGAAACTTATGCTGGTTAGTTGTCAGTATGTTACTCACTTCAATATATACTGTAAAATGTTTTAGGATTGCGGTCTAGGATCTGGCATGGTATACTGGTTACTTCACTGTATTGTAAATCATAGAATATCCACTCATTACAAGTATTACTTGAACAGACGTGGTCGACTTTAAATAGTGAGTAGAAAAGATTGCGAGGGCGTACAAAAGATGAACGCATGCGATCGTCTTGCGTTGTGGTAAGCGCAACGATCCGGAGACGCGCGAGTTGAATCGCGCAGTACGTACGGCAATGTAATGCCTTTGTGGCACTGCATACCTGTACACGATGGCGAGCTGGAAGACGTGGAGGACGACGGCCAGCTTCGTCCGCAGCCTGAACTCGTCGTACTCGGGGTGGCGCTTCTGGATGAGGCACCACCTGAGGCTAATCCATGTGACGATCCAGGAGGGCACGAAAATGAGCGCGATCGTCAGGCCGAAGTAGACCCGCTGGCCCTGCTGCCAGTACCTGTGCGCCACCCAGGCGTCGGTGAAGATGTCCACGATCGCGGTCGTCATGGAGAAGAGGAGCACCAGTTTGTCCCACGCATTGAAGGGGAGGGAATCTGAGATCGCGTCCACCTCGTCGTCCATCGTCCTGAAGCCGTCCATTTTCACCGCTGCGACCGGCGGCGAGTACGCACCGCCGTTCGGCGAGCTCGGCGCCGTCGCGGCCGGCATAGCGACGTGCCGATCCGATCGGAGCGGCCACTCCCGATCAAGGAATTGGGAGGTGCGGGGACGCGAGCGAACGGGTTTGTTTACCTCGCAGTCGCCACGGTATGAGCGTCGGCCAGCCAGCGGTCATCTCTCGCCCAGGAAGTGCAAGGTGATTGTACTTCCGGCGTCGGAGGCCAACCGTTTGCTCCAGTTCCTTTCCTCCGCCGGCTCTGCTGATGTAGGGTTTTGCAGTGTGGTGGTTAGGACGTGAAATCGACTACACGTTTTGTCGGATTGCGAAAGCTTGTCCGAGCTTCACTAGTACGTGCTGCGCGAGGGGCTTGTTATCAGTGGAGCGCGCACGCTCAGCGAGTATATAGGATAGCCGGATAGAGATGCGGAATGCGGAGAAACCGAAACAGAAACTGTCATGGAGAAACACACATCCAAAGTAGACGTCCTTGTCGCAGCAGCCGCTCACTTCGCATTCCGTGGTCCGGTCTGGCAGTTCAGTGTGATCGGCGAGTCGTACCTGGCCCATCAGTCAACTGTCGCTGAGGCGTGAAGAGAACAAAAGAGAGAGCCTCTCCACAGCGCAACAGGCGTGGATCGAGCGGTGTTATAAAAAGCAGTTGGAGAGGGAGAGGACAGCTTTGTTGCTGGCTCTTGCGGATCCCCGGGGGGGTACGTCACAAGCTGCTCTGGTCAAACGTCACGCTCAGCCGAGGACGAAAAGGATGTGTGTGCTTGCTGATGTGCGGTGTACAGTGTCGCGTTGTTGTTAGATGACCCGCTGTGAGCGCCGAGCCTTTGCCCGTGCTTGCCACTGGGTCATTATGTGCGGTCTGACGCTCCGTCGCGCTTGTGAGTGGCACGATTAAAGAACTGGTTGCATTGGCGTTATATCGTCGCCGCGGTTCTAATGGCAATAATCGCTGAAACACGGAGCGATGTCAGCTTCGGAAAAGAAGGACGTTGTCTCGTCCGGCCCGATTGCCAACGGCTCCAATTGCAACTGCGAGCCGCCCAAGGTGATCAAACCGTCAGTGCGCACGGCTTTCAAGCAGCGCAAGTACACCATTCTGGACGGTCTGTGCGTGATTTGCTCGGTAGGCAGCTTTCTCTTCGACACTGGTTCGGACATCTGGGTCGCCTACCGACACTACAATGACGGCAGTTACTGGTATTTCGGCCTGACTGTCGCCTTTATTATGGTGCCCGCGACCATCATGATGGGCTTTAGCTTTAGGTGGTATCTACTCGATCTCAAGCAGCACGGCAAGCACCCGTCCAAGTTGCAGTGGTTTGTGAGAACTGCCTTCCACTTGCTGCAGCTGGGACAAGTTGTCAGGTGAGTGGAGGCTGCCGCCGAAACGTTGATTGAAGTCCGCAAAGCCAGAATAGTGTCCGATTGTGTTTGTTCGGTGAAGCCACGTGCCTAGAGACGATCCTAAGAGCACGCATGCATTCAAGGCACGCTCTAAGGACGTTCCTGCTGCGATTTTGTGGCCCTATTCTGACTATCCTCCTGAGTGAAAACATTTGGAGGAACGCTTAGCACTTTCTAAGAATGAGAAGGGGAAAACATGATTGAACCTGCCCGCGGTCTCACGTTTTCTGGGCCATCCCAGCCGGGACGACCCATTGTGATCTACTGGGCATTATCTCCAAGATAATAGGTTGATAGTGCATCAGGATCATTCCAGAAAGGTCCGCATGGATACTTCAGAAATGTCCCTCGTAAAGTGTGTTATCGCTGAATTATTAAAATTATTTCGTTAACAGTAAAACAAGCAAATATATTTCTCAAGCGTGTTTCCTTACACATAGAAATGTTTTTTTTTTTGTAGTAAAAAAAAAAGGAAGAGCATAGCATACCACATCATTTTCGTGTGCCCTAGCTAGCGTTGTACTTGAGAGCAGACATTTATCTTTATCACTCGGTTATTGCATGTGTCAACACCAGAACAATGCTGTATATGGCACTATATATATCTGTAAGGCCACCAACCGCCATTTCAGGCACAATGAGGAATATAGATAGGTTTACGTGCATAACAGTGGTCTGTCACAAAACTATGGCTTTATTTGTAAGGCCTCAAACCCCAATATCACGCACAATGAAAAATATAGATTTATAGGCTAACATGCATAACAGTGGACTGTCACAAGAGATACCAGGGATTCTAATCGCACGTCACTTCAGTTTGTAAAGCACTACTTGATTACACTTTATGGTGTGACCTATTCACTTTGCTTATGAAGTAGAGATATCGATATAAACTCTATTGCTAATGGCCAAATGATGATTCTGTCGAAGTGCTTCTATAGATATTGTTTTAAACACAATTGCTTAGATTAGCTATGTCATATATTAAGTGGGATGAAACACAGTCAGCCTTTGTCTTGCTGCTGGTTCGTTTTATTAGCAGTCAACATTGGTGCCTCCCGCTTTTGCCAAGCCAAAAAACAGCCCAGCTGCAACGGCGGGATAGGCATGCTTACTTTAAGGCCAACTCCTGCGATTTTTCAACCGTGTCAAGATAATGGTGTTTCTATGTTCCTGAGGCACTCTTGTCACGAGCCGAATAGCTAAAATGCTCAGGAAATTCGAAAAAATGATTTTCAATAAGCAAAAAGGTGTAATACCGGGCACCCTGTCTGCGTATGACGTACTATTTGGTAAGAACCGGAGGTCATATACTGGTCTCGGCGGCACGTAGTATGAAAACTGTGAAAGCCAGACTAGCGAAGCGCCGGCCAAACCCCACAGAAGAAGGGAGAAAACTTTCCCATGCTATACCCGTGCCGAAAACCGCCGCCGTCGCTTTGTGGCCAGCTCAATAAACGCTGTAGCGGTGAAAGTAGTGATGCTATTGGCTGCGTCACTTCTGTTGACATACCAAACACGACGTCACACAGACAGTGTTGCGAATAATTCTGGCAAGCGAGGTGAGGTTTTCGAGGCAGTCTATAATATAATTTGCAAACAGTCAGTGCATTTCTGAAGCCTGTAGTTTGGCATAAGTGACGGAAATGTGCAAAGGAACCTACCCAGCGAATTTTATTGAGATCCATTGACCTAAAGAGATCGCCGTAGTTGGCCTTTAAATAAAATCGGTTGCAAGCTCATTTTCCTTCCCATTCGCAACAGCCTCAGTCTCTGCCTAATCATGTGTTCGACAGGAAATGGAGATTAAAGCGGTATTGCCTACATCATGTGGTTATCCTGGGCACACCTAATGTTGAACCCGATAAGCCAAGAAAAAGAAGTTAGCTCTATGGGTTTTCCTTTGCTTCTCTGCTTGGCACAATACAAGAAAACGTTACCAGCATCTTTCCTCAATGAGGCTTTTCAATTAGGAACTCTTTCTCCCACTGTCTATCAGTCATGGGGCTTGGTTGTCGACTCAAAAGTGGTTGGATCGAATCCTGGTCTCGGCAGTTGCATTTATGCATTTATATGGAAGCGAAATGCTGGAGGCCCATGTGTTTGGATTCAGGTGCACATCGAAGAACTCCAAGTGGTTGAAATTTCCCGAGCCCTCCTGTACCCCTTGTTTCTTGATCGACATGGTTTTAGGATCTGAAACCCTGACAATTATTAATAATGTGTAACTCCTTGCAGTGGCCAAACTGCCTTTGTGAAAATCGGTCTATATGCAGAACTGTAAATTCACAAGTGTAAAGTCATTCGATGAATGACATGAGTCAAATGTTCTAAATTTATTTTTACAGCTGTAGTGTGCTTTATACAGCTAATATAGGCACCTTGTATACACGTACGTCCCAGCAGTCAGGCTCAAAGCTTTCACAAAACGTGAAGCTTCCACAAATACAATCAGGCAGACATAGCTTAGAGTTAAGTTGACAAAGTGCTCTCAAATTTCCTACTGTAATGTCTATGGGCCTAAAGATACATTCTTAGCAAGCTTGTAGTGTCGCACTCTGGCTTAGTTAAGCAGTGGTAATGCATCCCAAAATATATCAAAATGGAGGGTTTTCACTGAGATATTGCATGTTCATACTCCAGCATGTATGACTCTGCTGCAGGCGATGTGGGCGAGAGAGAAAGATGGATTTTTAGAGGAAGGCAGAGAAGTTGGCCTGAGCTAATATTCTCTGACCTGCTACTCTCGACAGGGAAGGAAAAAAAAAGAACAAAACCAGTAATTGTAATGATAACAAGGAGGGATGCATATGTACTATAAGCATATAATATGATGGTTTTCTTTTAAGTCTAGAGTCTAGTCCCATACTTTTGAAACAGTTCTTGACAGCCCTTGTCGCTATTGTTGATGCTTTCTGTTCACACCATGAACACAAAATATGGAATACTCATAAAATGGAACCTGAAGGAAATAGGCAGATATGTTCCAATGAAGAGGAGTTTCATTTACTGAGAGGTGGACGAGGGTATGAAGTTTGTGTTCAAAAGCAATCATCCTAGAGGCAGTTTCATTTAAGTAGCTATTCTATTCAAAAGATTTCAATTGACAGACAGTCTGCTATCCAACTTTTAGTTAGCGTTTGCACTTCGATACCTACCAGCATTCTTTGTTGGAACACATAGACAGGCCTGCCATAAGGTTCAGATGATTCGTATGCGTGGCAGCGTCTGCAGTTTAGGCAACACAGGTAAAGTTGATTTGTGGATGCAGGTATGTGGATGCCCTCATCTATGGCCTTAAAAGCGCCCGCAGCAAATCGGAGCAGCGGGAGTTCTACAGACGGAGTGCGGAGGAAGATGTCGACGCCAGCATGTTGCGTCTCTTTGAATGCTTCATGGAGGCCACTCCACAGTTGATTCTGCAGATCTGCATTCTGGCCAGGGACTACCCTCACCAAGAGGAAGACTTTTGGACGAGTCAGTTGTCTCCCAAGAGATGTGGGATTCATTGAAATGAATTCAAATTTATTTGTCCTGAGTGCTTACAAAAACCGGAACAGATGCCAGATTCTTACATAGCTTCGTGTTCTAATAGCAGTATGACATGCAGTCTGATGAATGTAGTAATATAGTGTAATATTGTTACATAACAATACCGTGGTTACATTACATTACTTGGTTGGTGGAGGCCGCTATAGATTGTAAAAAAAAAAGCGAAACGTTTATATAGCATATTACAGTATGTCATGCAGTGTGTAAGGATGCGGAGACAGAATATTTTATTATTCAATCTTCCTACTGTGATGTATGAACATCAGGTTATAACCTCCTCAGTCCCGAGAATGCACCAATGTAAAAAGCTTTTGCGAAACTGCATTATTTCACTCCCTGCTCTTGAATATAAATGCAAAAAAATTGTGAATTCGAAAAATTGTGAATTCAAAAAATTGAGCAGCTGTCTCAAAATGTGGTGGTACGTATTTGCGTACTCTTGATCTTTTGAAGTCTCTGAGATTGGGTGAAACAAAAATATCAGACAGAAATGACTTTCAATATGATCTACAAGGTGTCCACAGTTAAAGGATTGCACTATAGACAATGTTGTTCACGCTACAACTAAGAAAAAATGCTTTCGCTAATCACGAGGACGCAGCAAATTGCTTGTGCAGTACTCGGTCATTTTCGTTCGCTCACTTTTCGATTATGACTAGACACACGACGCCACCTATCAAGGCTTCATGAAAGCAACTCAATTTTATTGTGGCAAGACAAATTTGGACACACCAATATCGAACTGTGATGATCTGTAGCCCTTAAAACAGCAATACCCAATTGGGTACCCAGCGACCGAGGAGGATAAATCAGGATGCCGGGAGGCAGGACTGAACATTTTTATACTCTGCACATTGTTTTCTGTGCTGTTATCCATCTGCATTACTTCGTACAATAGCTGGTGCTTCACTTATGACAAATATATTGGGATATATGTATGTAAAATTACATCAAATCATGTATTATTTGTATGGCTATAAGATTTCAATATCCAGCGCATTATGTTTTTGTCACTAGCAATTTGCAGGTTCCACATGTTACAAAAACGTGCAGCTCTACTAATTCAATGATTCAAACCTGCAACACAGTCCATGTGAAGAACGTACCACATTGCATATAAAAATATGAGACATAATGTTAACTTCAAAATTACGAGACAATCATATTTGTTTCAATGTGGCAAACTATGTAATGACCTCCGACACGAGCTGTGAAAGAAGTCTTTAAACTGGTAATTGCTTTTTAGTATGTATGAAATGCAATGTATGTTTTTTTTTTGACAGAGCACTAACACCATTGTCAAATGATTTGTCATTTTTGTTTCATCATTCTGTTCGTTGTTCAGTTAAAATCTAAGTGTATCATTGAGCTAGTTTAAAACAATATTTCGCACGTTGACAGGCGTAAATTCATTTAAGCACAGCAAAGATTGATATGGTTGACAGAAACAAAGTGGGTATCTCGGTTTCCTCTGCATCCATGTCGTATTGATGTTGTGCTTAAATAGTAAAACGACTCACATTTTGGACAGCAAACCAACTTTTCAGACCTCTACGTTGCGCTCTGTTACAAGTTAAGCAAAGATGTCGGCTCCGCCCACAGGCACCTACGTCCCTGCCTCAAACAATTTGCATAAATGCTTCACCCAGTAGTGCTTGCTCATTTTCATAACATCAAGCACTGCTCGAGTGTTTCAGACAGCTAACTTTGCCACAAAAACACGCTTTTATTATGCTGATTTCAAGTTGGAAACTTCTCCGTCCCAGTAAGTCTCATCAGCGACCAGGCCCATAGCCAAAGAGAAGGTAGCCCCCCCTCCTCCCCCTAAAGTTCAGATGAATCAGGTTGTTTTGCTAAAAATAATTAATGAAACTAGACGTTTTCCAAGGCCTTCAACAAGTTCCTCCCCCCTCCCCTCCAAAAAAAATTTTGGCAGATCCCACGTGCCTTGGGAATCGACATTATGCAAAGCATGCGGAGGGGAAGTAACTGTGTTGTAATTTTTTTATTAAGCGACAAGGCCATGAAATGACGTTAAATATATGTATAAATATTGCACATACAGACATAAGCAGAAGAATTGCAGATGTTTATATAACCAGTTGTTTGCACTTGCGCAACGATGCCAACAGGAACATGAGTATTAGCAACACTAGAAGCGATAAGCTGTTACGAAGCGCTGGGGCTCGCGAGGATGGTAGCCTGCACACTGCTATATAAATCAACTCCAGTTCACGGCGCCCCACTACAATTGTCATTAACCCGATGTGGCGGCAGTATTAAAAGTGTACACATGTAAGCTTTATAAAACCAGATAGCCAGCACTGCAACTACAACTGATGTTTTGCGAACATTAAGCTGTATTTGAAAAGCACTTCCGAGGCCTGGTGTGACTTTGTGGTGGAATGCTTGTTTGCCATGTAGAATGCTTGGGTTTGATTCCTGCTGGGATCCTGACATTAATTTTTTGCATTCCTCGAGTCAATGCTGCCGATTTCATGTTTTTTCTAACGCGTGAACGTTAGAAAAAACTGTCACTGTCTGGTGGGAAGTGTTTGACGATGTATACAACGGGATTGTGGCATTCTTGCTGTGTTGACCAGCGCGTCAAATTCGGCATACTATTTTACCCTCCGATACCAATTTTGGTTCTCACCAAGTTAAGGGGATGATCACGTGAGCACCCAGATGTAAGCGGCTAGATAGATAGATAAACACGCAGATAGATACCAAAAGTGCTTACAGTATGCAAAGAAATGCTTCCCATTTAATGTTCCTCGCTACAGGCCTGTCAGGGACTCTGACAACACTGCTCATCTCTTCTGGGTAATAACAATGAGTCTTTAACTGTTTATATGCGTAGTATTTATATTATCCGAGAATACATAGTTGTGGTTTGAGTGGAACAATCTAGCAATGCTGTCTTTCACAGGTCAAGTGCAGGCATGCTGCATTTATGTAGGTGGAGCCTATGTTTCCTTTAAGTCGTGACAGAATATAGGTTCCTCGCATCCCTCATAAACTGCTGACCCCTCTCTTTTCGTCAGTGGTGGCACAGAATGTGTCCATCGTGACGTCTTTGGTGTCAGTGGCCTGGTCCCTGGCCTCGTACAACAAGTCGCTGCGGCTGGTCATCGAGGACAAAGCCAACATGCGGTGGCGCGGCGCAGCCGTCTACTTCCTGTGGCGTCTTTTTGTCATCGTGCCCAGAGTGCTGGCACTGGGGCTGTTTGCCTCGCTGTTCCCACTCTACATGTTCCTTGTCTGTGGCCTCCGCTGGCTCATCATGTCTGCGTGGATCATCTCGATGAAGACGCAGTTCTACGAGAACAGGTTGGGACAACTGATGTATTGGTTGTGTACACCAGTGTTACCCAAGCTTTTGTGAAACTTGTGCTTCCAGCTTGGATCGCGATAGTCTGAAATAAGTTTAATGCACACAGAGTGCTTTGTGTTTGTGTCACTCTTTGTGCCGCCTTGTATGTGCCTCGCCAGTGGCATTTATTATAACACATCAGTGAGTCTAACATCCAACCTTAGGCAAAACTAAAAGTACATAACTGTAAGAAATACGAGTATCGATCGCGAGTGCATAGCATGTAATTTTGTTCAAAATCATCATCAGCCGCTTTGAGGTGGCAGAAAACATCGAGCAGTAAGTAGGACAACAAACATTCCAAGAGCTTTGTTAATGTGTTAATGGAAGCTCGTGAAATTCTAAAGACAATTAGATGAAAGTGTTCCGATTGGCCTCTAGAGGTTGGGTTATTATTCAGCATAGCAAGCATAGCATACTGAACAAAGTGCAGGGCTTCAATAAGCAGAAGGAAACCTTGAATCAGCTTTGCATGATATTTTTCTTTTTTTTTCTATGCCGAAGCGTGACACAGTCATAGAGAATGTCAGAGCCAAAGGGGTTAGATTTTTTCCACGGTTCCATTTGTGAGAAGAGACGTGGCACCTCAAGTTGCCTTAACTCTCCTGTAACTTGTTTAGCAATCATGTTTCGCTTGGCACACAAGTCACCCGTGCTAGCTGATGGTATATACTCTTTAATTTGTTTGTGCTGTAATAATTTTTTTGTGAGTCAGTACCTGTCTGCGGTAGCTGTTTACAGTGTCGGTCACAGCTCAAGATACAGAAATCTTAATTCCTTTTCTCAATTGCAGAGTGGAGGAGCTGGTGTACAACCTGGTGCTTGGCGTGGTGTTCATCTTCTGCTACCTGAACCCCGTGGACACCCCGACTCGGTTTCGCATGTCTGCCTTCTACGTGGGCACCTTTGTTGAGAACACCATCCTGCTGGGCGTCTTCTATGCATACAGTCCGTCAGACATATGGTACAAGGTTCCTGCAGTGCTTGGTGGTACCCTCTGCTTTTTCCTTGGCATCACCTTCATGGTAAGTGTGCGCAGACGATAAGGTAGAGAACTTGGTGTGTTGTTGTAGCATAATCGAAGTTGGATAGTACTGATATGGCTAGAATGGAAGGATATCAGTCGGCATGTGTTGGTGCTGCATATCTTGAAGTGTAAGGTGCGACGACAATACGGACAAAAGGAGAGTCAATCACACACATGGAGTGCCACTTCCAGCAATGTTTACCACAGATACCCGAGCAATGAACGCACTTATCTTTCCGAAAAATCGAAGCAATGTTAGGGTGTGCTTATTATGTGGGGCAAATTTCATGTAAACGTTTTTGAGATGAGCTAAAGATGCGTTAATGCGAAAAAAAATTTGGCCGCTTAGTGTTGAAGTTGACACATGTGCACACTGTTCGGAAAAGGCTTCTTTGTTGCACTTCACTTATCTTCGGTGGTTGATGGCGCTATCATCTGCCAGCTGTCCCCACACTGCCCGCACTCTATGTCAGCCTTTTGCAGCTTTCTTTTTTTGCAATCATTTAACTGCAACAGTGGTATCTGCTGTGATCTCGAGGGGCGTCCATAAGCGTGCGCTACACGCTACGACGCACTTTGCCAACTATGTGGAAACCTCAGGCAACCTCGCACGACAACGACGCTGTCGCCGTTGACACTGTAGCAAGTAAACAACATTGCAGGGAGCGACTGCCAAACCATCCAAACAAACTATTAATAACAAGGTTAATCGCAAAATATGACTGCTGCCTCACTGTCCACCTGAGAAGTGACTGTAGAAGAGGTAGCCTATATTCTGCATTCCTTGAAGTATGCACAGATGACAAGCATGAAGAGCTAATTGCAACTCAAGCTGGAATCAAAGGTGCTACCATGTTTTTCTGGGTGAAAAGTGATTTTTTTCTGGTTTTCGAGAAACCTGTGACATGATGGTGATCAATGGCCTTTAACAACAGCCATGGCGACTGGAGATCCTATGGTCGTGGCTCAAAAATCGCATGAATGTTGTTAGGCCTTAAAGTTTCATATTTGCGGGAAGCAGCCGTTGCTTGGCGGATTCATGAACATTGGTCACTGTGTGCTTGTCTGCTGCGGAGTCTCTAGACTCACAATGTTCATGAATCCTGCTGTGGTGCATGTATAATTAAAAAGACGAAGTATGTGCCACGCACAGAGAAAAATAAAAACGAAATGGCACATGGCAGCACCCAAAGGGGGTGAAGAAGCTAGCTGAGGGGGCCGAGGGCGTCGGCATAATAAAAAACGGAAAACATTCATCAGGCAAGAAAGCGCCAGGTGTCGGTTTGCGGAACTACTGCGGATGATTGTCGGGGGTGCATTTATTGCGCAGGAGAAAAAAAAAAATCCAAATATTGAAGACTGAAGTTGGCGGTGTGTTTATTATGTGAGTGCGTTCATTATGCCGGCAAATACTACATTCAGAAAGTGCCACTGTATATTAAACTACTTACCATCACATATCATGAATTTGTAGTTGCATTGAAGTATAACAAGGCCTAGACAGTAGCATTAGACTGAAACATTCAAACCCAAGAGAACTGAGCAAAACTGTCTCAACTCCAACCAAAGTAAAGTATGTGAAAACACGTTAAAATTGACGTGCCGGAACCGACTTGGCTCCTTTCTCAGGAGGGGACTGTGGCGACACTGGAGCGGCGTCTTGAAAGCACTCACGCGGCGATTAATGACCCCACGTTTTGCCACGGAGCGTAGTCCATTTGCATACACTGGGGGAATGGTTCCGAGGGAACGATTCATGTTTTGGACTGTTCGCTGTATATGCCACGACTCAATTAGGAGTCTTCTCCTTCAGGTAGTCTCGCTTTCCAGGGTGGTTGTTTCGTTGAAATTTATCTTAGTTGTCAAACGTCTCACAGTGTTCAGCGACGGCGCTGCGCTCTTTGTTCAGCTTCCGGATGTCATTCACGTGTTGTTTGAGTCGTTCGGGCAGGTTTTCGTATTGCCAATATACGAAGGGCACTCTGCGGAGGCGATTTTGTAAACAATGCCGGGAGTCCTGTCTATTGTTGGCCGGTCTTTCGGGTGGGGGAGGAAGCAGCCCAGCGTGCATAAAGGCATAGGCGTGTGTGCGATGTGCACCCCTTCTTTATTGAAAATTTGAGCCAAAGCCTCGCTGGTTTCTTGGACGTATGGAACCGACACGTGTTTCGGAAAGCTGCCAATCAAAGCTGGTTGGGGTTTGCATAGCCTCTTTTGCTCTGCGCGGCTGGTGACGGATCGAATGAAGTTTTTCGGGTATTCATTTTTTCTGAGGTCCGCAAATTACATGAGCCTCTTCTTTCCCGCATTCCGTGTCATTGGAACATATGTTCTTGGCTCTCTGAAGTAATGTGATCACAACCGAGGCCTTCTAGCTGGCCGAATGATGTTAATCATATTGAAGGTAACAGCTGGTGTACGCAGGCTTCCTGTGGACAGAGAGCTCCAACTCATTGCGCTTTCTTGCCCCCTGTACATCGAGAAAGGGCAGGCTTTGGCCGCTTTCACACTCGGCCGTGAATTGTATGGTTGGGTGCACGAAATTTAAGCGCTTTTTGAAGTTTTCAATTTCAGACGTCTTCATGACACAAAAAGAATCGTCCATGTAATGAAGAAAGAGCTTGGGTCGCGGCGAGAAGGAGCTCAGTGCTTTCCCTTCTATAGGCTCGATGGTCGGGTTTGCCATTGTGACGGACATGGAGGCTCCCATTGCGGTTCCACTGTTCTGCCTGAAAACTATTTCTTTGTAGGAAAATTACATACTAGACAGGCAGAATTCTGGTAGATGGCGGAGCTCGTCAACAACGGAATAAGTCTTTTCATTCAAAGTTGCGTCGCCCTCAAGTGCAGCACATGCAGAGGATACCGCTAAGGGTACTGGTACGTTAGTAAACAAAGAAACTACAGGCGCTATCAAATCACTTTTGTGACTCTGTTGACGAAATCAAACAAAGCACGCAAAAAGTAAATAAACACGCTACGGAGGGGGTCTATCTATGGCCTGTGTTGGCTTTTATTGGCTTTGCATTGGACGATGCCGATGGGGATGCGGACTGCATGGCAGGCCATGCGTTGCTGCGAAGCCGACCTCTTATTTCGGATTGTTCGCAGATAACCCGCACCCCCACTTTTCAGTCTTTCTTTTCTTTTTTCAATTTTCGGTGCAGGTTATGTGTGAGACAATGCAGTTTGTTTGTGCAGGTGATCTACTATCTTCTCCTCCATCCTACGGGCAGCATTCCGGTGGTGCTGCGTCGAAACCAGTGTCTTCCGCTGCCACGGGCGCAGATGCGCGAGGAGATGCTCAAGGCCAGTGCACTTGAGAACGACATGGCCGGCCACCTTGAATCTCTCACCGCACAGTCTCCGCCCAGCGAAGATGACTGCAGTTGTTCCTGCGACACGGACAGCAGCGCAGCGCGTGACAGTCGCAATAGGGTTGACGTTTGACCGAGAGTACGGATTAGTTCAAGAGCAATCGCAGGTAGATTTGTGTTGTGGGATCACAATAGCGGCAAGGTGGCTTTCTTCAAGAAGCTTAGGTGTCTGATAGCTGAGGAGAACTCTTTGGCTTGGTTCGTGTTACTTACTGTATGACATTTTACTGCTTGTGAGGGCAACACACTCATTGTTTTGTTCGTGTCTTTTTTGCATGTGCTGTTTTCACCAGCGGCGAAATGTCATACAGTGTCTTACGACTGGGGATATCGACGAGTCTTAGGCCCATATGCACAAACCAGCCTTATCCTTATCTCGCGTTTCCCTTATCCATCTTGTACCTTTTGTGCATTTGATAAACTAAGCAGGACAGTAATCACAGACCAACCTTGTTGTTACCTTTTACCCTGTTACCATTTTGGTGCCCCCATAACACACGCAGAGTGTACAAAAACTTAAGCAAAACATAACATAAGGATAAGATTGGTTTGTGTATGCAAGCAAGGGCTCTGCAAGGAAAATACACCCCCCCCCCCCCCCTCCCTGCCACAGTGGCAATGGCTAAGCCGTCCATCATTGACAATTTCAATAGCACAACTTGAACAGAGACAAAGAAAGAACTCGGGCGCTTTTGTTACGCCCGAATGGCAGTTATCCTGACTGTTCATCTTGTCTAAATGAAACCGCTGCGAAGGTCGACACTAACTGACATGCATAGTTTAGCCGAGATATAAAAAAACACTGATATGATGAATTATGTAATATAATGGAGTAAGTAAGAATGTGTCCTTCTCCGTTTACACTCTAATGAAGAAACGTGTCTGAGAAATTTTCTGATGCAGGAAAGTTACTTTTATATTAGATGCATGTTTGTTTCAGTAATATTCAGAGTTCTTTTATTATTCAGTACAAAGCATTGAAAAAGACAAATAATAACAGTACAAAAAAGTATGAAATGCGCCAATTTACAGCTGTGACTGTCCTTATCTACAGGGCTGAGCTTTATTTCTTGTTGCTTCATTCGCAGTAGTATGTCTCTATTCACATCCAATACAACATACCTAAGGAACACATTAGTGATGTCATGGAGTTATGCTATGTTTTTCTGGAGTGCCCAGCTGAGAAATGTACATCCTGTCATATTTAGAACCATAGGGAAAGTTACACCAGATTCCCTCTACCACTCTCGTCCAACTTCACTTTTAAGGTTGTCACTTGCTCAGCCACAAGGTAACTGAGCCGTGCTGGAAAGCCATCTTGTCAGTGACATGTGACTACAAGAAAAATGTAACAGTGCCAAAACGTCAAGTGTGAAGGTGCTGTGTGCATCAAGCTCACAAAAGTAAAACATTATTTGCCATCACTCGTGCATGCAGTACGGCCACCCTACGACCACAGTTTTCAGTTTAGTAACGATCGAGCCATTACAGTTGCGGTTTAATGGTTCGATCGGTTGCCGTGTGGCCAGTTCTTTACGGTGAAAGCCTTACATTTATGGTTGGTATGAATTTAATTATTTTCATTTAATTAGGAAGCAAGGTGTTAAAAAGCGAGACTGAACTTGTTGGGGTACCTACGTCTAATGAGTGTCTGTGGCTGGCTGTGCTTCGTCTTTTTGTAACAACTACAAAAGAACACCAGCCGATGTTGAATATGGTTTGTGCACATTTAAAAAAATTACGTGCAGAACTTGCTAGTGAAGTAACTTCAAGTGCTGAAGCAAGGAGACTGAGGTAATGATGAAGTGCAAATATTCGTAGAGTTCTGTATTACAAGCAGGAATTCATTAAGTTGAGCTTGGGTGATGTACATGCATAGATTCATTAACGGTGAGACGGTAGTAGGTTGTTAAGAAGCACTGGATGATGTGCATTAGTCATGGATTGCTTATTGTGTATGCCTGTGCCTAATGTTTGCTGTTGCTTCATTTTGAACAGTAAATTACACATTCAAGTTGTAAACTTCGTGTATACTACTTGGAAAATTCTTGGTGTGAGCCAGTAACCTCTGCTAAAGTGTGCTAGTACTTTTGTGCTTTGAAATGGCAGCTTTTAATGAAATTATCGGCAGTGATTTGTGCTGTAGCAGCTTAGTTGAAGCATTAAGTTTTTTAGGGTATTTTTGGGTGTTTTGTGGATGGCTGCACTCTAAAATATTCAGATTTAATGTGCCAATCCTTGCATTGCTTCATGACTGTCTAAGGTACAAAGCTTTGAAACATGTGCATGATTGAGGCTATAGATGGCAGCAAAGGTGTCGGGCACACAATATTTGTAAAAACATAAATGCCCTCGTACTTTTGCCATTTAACCTACATTTTAAACGAATATGGAAGTTGTGTGGTAATTTATTCGCTGCACCTTTTAGCTTGAAATGTGATATATGTGCATCAACAGGAAAGAAAATCGCTGTTTCTGAAGTCCTGAGCTCCGAAAACCTTTGAAGATAGGATTACATGATTTCTAAAGATCAAAGTCCACATGAATGACTCATCATGTTTAGTGCTGAAAGAAATTTTTATTCGTTTCACCGCCCATTTAAGGTAGCTTTGATATCCGAATGACGTTGCAGTGTATCGCTTTGAGGGCGGCTATTGCAGAGAGATTCATGTTCTTAAATAAACCTGTACTGTGATAAAATTTGGGCAATATCAGCTCATCGATATCAATGTCACATCCACACCTGCTACCCCTGCACGTAACTTCTAAGCTGTTACTTGCATACGAGTCATGCTGCTTGAAACATTTAGAATGCACGTTTTGCATACGCAGAGCGCACATGTGGCGAAATGGTAGCCCTAATATAAGAGCAGTAGGTGTTGCTACAAACCTGTTATGAAGCCGTGAATTCCCACGTCTAGCTCGTGTTGTACTGTTCTTTCATTTTCTCTTAAATTTATTCAAACGACTTCCAACCTCATGTGCTACAGTCATGCAAGTACAGTTGAAGAATGATATAGCCAAACTGAATATAATTAATTTTTGTTAGATAATAGAGTAAGACAAATTTTGCTTGCCAGTATCGGCATATAAGAGATTAATGTCTGCGTGTAACAAATATTTTGTATATGTTTTCGCATTATGTGTGGCCTTGTTGGAACGAGATTCAATTTATCTCATGCATAATGCTTGCTTATGAAGGGCAGTTTGTAACATATTGAAGTAGTTAGGCACAATATTTGTGGTCGATTGCTCAAAACTCGTCATCTAGTCATCCCCTATGGTCCTTAGTTCGCTAAGTAATGAAACCTGCTTTGTTTATTTTTAGTTTCTCCTGTATCTTCCCATTCTTGTATTTGCGACATACATATTATAACTTTTCCTTCTGGGTCCTATGTTTTAACTGCTGCTGCTGGTTGCACTATGTGAGCCGTGTTTTTGTTTTTGCTAGCATTGTCTGCACACTCACACAAGCGTCTCAGTGTTCTACAATACAGTTTGAGAGTTTCATATCAAGAGGATGGCTTCTTGCTGTGCCATTTGTAGAAGTGGAATTGAATGAGCAGGGACTTTTGAAAGCATTTTTTGCTGTGAGCTAACGGCAGCAGTCTTATGGTAGCACCAGTGACGACCGCGTCGATGGCAGTTAGCTTTCTTGTCATAACTTTTGCAGTGGTAAATCCACCCAGCATTTTTCATGCCACGAATTTTCCATGCTTATTATTCGTGCTGCACGAGTTGGTCGCTTACGGATGTATGTACAAATCACCCCATGATGACGAAAACACCAAGTTAGCATGTTGACTAGTTACCGCTGGTGCAGCTAGTTTTGGCAAATCCTGCTGAGACTTACTATTTATATGTTGAATTGTGGAACAAACTTACTCGATTTATTGAGCCCAAAATCAAGAGATCGCTGTCGATGTTGACGCTTTTTAAACTAGTGATGATGAATTGTTACATAATTATCCACATTACCGGATGACAAATGTATGTTGAACATATGGCAGACTGAAAGGTCCTTGACGAACTGAGCCTTTTGAACAATAGTGCATAATAGGGAGTCATCAGTGTGCTTTGTGTTGCTGAAATTTTCTGTACAGTTGTACCATTGACACTTCGTTTAACTTGTGAGCGACGAGGTGCCAATAACTATAGCATTCACATGTTGAATTTGAACTAATGCCTGCCACCATAATCACTGAATGTTGTTATCCATTTTAAATGCCCGAAGAGTCCAGACATTGCCAAAATGGTGAAACAGCTTCAAGTTTTATACTATGCACGAGTTTGTGTCACAGAATATTGGAATTAGCGAACGCCCACATTTTCTTGTTAACCATGTTGCTGTGTATGTGTTTTTGCGCAGCGTTGTTTTCTTTATTTAGTATTACCAAGAGGTGCCCAATGTTATTAGTTATGGTTATTAGTTAGAAGAGCTGTAGAAAGGAAAGCTGCATACTAAAGACAACGTGGATATAAGTACATGCTGCACTTTAGTAGTACTGCCTATAGCTGTTAGATAAATGCACATTTGTTATGGTTAGGCTCACAAAGTATTGGATCAGGTTATCTTAACAGCCGTTTTGCGCAGTGATAGAACGACTCAGCTCTTAGCTATTCAAAAATGTATCTTTATATCTATTATATTTAATGTGCCGAAGGATCTCCATTTAGACCCACACCATACTGCCAAGAATTGTTGCCATAGAAAAACAGTGCAATATCGCATTTATAATGATAGTTGACACTTTAGGTATTCACTTTGGCAATTTTAAATACACAGAGCACAGTTTTCCCAGAAGTCACATGATCTCGGTGCAGAAAGTGTGCCACATATGTGGTCATGCCCGGCCCACCCGTCACAGGCTCCTTTGACGCGGGACACTGTTGTTCCTGCCATCTGTGATAACTGAAAGCGATTCCACTGTTAAAAGAAAACACGAGACAAGTTTTTTTTTGTCGAATTAAGAAGGCATCTGTTTGTGTATTATGGAAGGTTTTTTGTGCGTTATGTTTGTGACCTTGTTATAAACATGGAGTTCG
The DNA here is from genome assembly GCF_043290135.1 of Rhipicephalus microplus. Taxonomy (NCBI): domain Eukaryota; kingdom Metazoa; phylum Arthropoda; class Arachnida; order Ixodida; family Ixodidae; genus Rhipicephalus; species Rhipicephalus microplus. The sequence goes on from NC_134708.1 coordinate 42,607,988, forward strand.
CGCGATTCGCGAGGTGTTAAAAATATAATAAATAGCTTTTGTTAAAAAACCTTGCAGTTGCCGTTCCTTGGCTTGCGCATGTAAAGAGTTCTGCTGAACTTGGCTCAACCTCGATTGCTTTCATTGCAGGGAGTTCTTCAACTACTTGCACATTCAAGCTAGGGGTTGGTCACTTCTTGTCTACGCCCATAAATTCACCAACCGTTAGCTGCATGAACATAAATATATTGTCAGGAGTACTACGCCTGAACAGAATGTCAAATTTCGTGCGATGATCAGTAACTGTTGCTGAATATTTTTTTCAAATTTCTCACTGCAAGCTTTATCTTTTTGTATCAAGATGTGAAAAAAAAAAAAATTTGCCTCAGCTTGCACTATTGTTACTGGGATACTGCTGAGACTGGCGAATTCACATGTAAGGCTAGACAGGATTTACAAACTGTGGCCGGGAACAGACACAACACAGAGTGGCGTAGGAGCTTACTTGTCCGGATTTTGTCTGAATGCATGCCAGCAAGAACGTCCACTACCGATTATGGGCTGGCATGTCTTCCTTGATGTGCGGCACAAGCTGCTGTCCACATCGTGTTGCTTTCGCTAAAGTGCACTTCAGCTAGTGTGACTGAAAGTATACACTCTACTTCGGCCACAGTTAGGACACATTTAGAATACCCAAGTAAGAATGTGCCTTTCCGAATAAATTTAGTTGATAGTTTGCCCTTGTCCTCTCGTGTTTTTTCGTGCTATAAGCTACGTTAAGAATGAACCAACTCGCCCACTAAGTCACTCTGCTAAGAATGTCAAATTGAGCTATACTGATATACATCACCAATAATGACATGTAATCTTTCGTGCAAGTGCACGTGTTCAGGCATATGCTTGAAGCAAACAACACACAAACAAGGCGAAAACAAAAAAAGAAGCACACACAGTGCTGCATGTGTGTTCGCTCTCTTTTTTTGTCTTCTTTGTGTGCTGTTTTCTGGATACGATGATATACCTTTCGCAAGTTCCCAAAGCCATTTTTTTTTCATTATACCACGGCGTCGTACTGCTCCCTTCTTTGCAATTGTAGGTTTCGCACGGAAGTCGTGCATGCTTGGGGTCCCTGCATGTGTGCGGTACTGCGGGGTGGCTGGCGACTATGCTGGCGGTGCACACGCTACAAGGTTTGCTCAGAAACGCAGAAACCACAGCGTACATATGTGCTTAAACTAATATCGCCATGTGCTTCTGCTGCAGAGCCTCCGCGGTTTGCGGTGGCTTTGATGAAGGAGCCGCGTGCAAGGTCGCCTTTCTTCTCGCCACTCCAGTGTTCATTGTACATCCGCTGTCTTGGAGAAAATGCACGACCACCCTTGTGGAGACACCATTTGCCTGCAGAAAACGCAAGTCCTGAAAAAAACAGAAAACGTGTTTTGGAGCACCTTCTTCTTTTTAGAACTTTGAGTGGGCCTTGTCCCGATGTTTCGGAATTCATACGGTTCATCTTTAGGGTTCAAAGACGGGAGGCACGAACCACCCGTCCCCATCCTCGGCGGCGGGCAATGCATTCAGACTGTAAGAAGTCAGCAAGACTTTTTTGCTTTTTTTTTACAGTAGCTGAGTACGTAAGCAGTTCTTCTAACATGTGGTTTCACTTTGAAGACGCGTGCCCGGCATCGTTTCCGGTTTAGAACAGGCCCTAGCTCGGCCTTTATCCCTCCTATTTCAGAGTTCGAGTGCATGTGGCCGCAGCGAAAATGGTCGGGCCACTCACGTATTTACTATCACCTGACTCAGCCTTCCACGAATGGCACGTCGCCTGAGTTTGGGCTATGGTTTTGCTGGTGCCTCGGACAACGGAGAGTGATATGTTTCTGTCCTGGTGTTGATAGGGCAAATACTGTTTCTGCATTTCTGAGATTGCATCATTGTGCTTTTGGTTTGAATAAACAATCTTGGGTAACCGTTTTTGGCGAGATTGCTAAATATATCGTGTTTTTTTCTCTTTTTTTTGTTGTGTGCTGCACTGGATTGTGGTTCTTCGCATTACTGTCTTTACTACTGATGTGTGGCAAATTTTCGTGTGGTCTGAAGTGAACTGAGGATATCAGTTAGGGTAGGTGTGTTTACAGTTTTATATTCAGGTTGTGAGAACATCCAAAAGCGACAATGAGCCGCTGTTTGAAGGGGGAACTGAATACTTGTTCAATAAATTTAGATGAGAGAATAAATGTGACTTCAGATGTCATGAAATGACAGTCCTTCAGATGAATCTGGTCCTTGAGAAGATACGGCTGCGGTTGGAATGGAGTAAAAGCATGTTCCTTGGTGTGTTTCATTGTTATATTTGTGGCGGCGGTATGTAGACATGGGCTCAGAGTTCCTGAGAAAGTTTGTATATTTAACAAAAGTAATGCACTGTGATGAGGCAAAAAAAAGAAGAGTCGCACAATGTATCTGGAAAGGCAAGGGTGCCTGAAATATATTTTTTTTTTGTTACAGAGGATCGATAGTTAACTTGCTTTCATCCTGCCAATTTGAATTATACACCGTTTGCACGTCAAAAGTGACGCTAATTGGAAAGACTTTAAATCTAGAGAGCATTGTAACGGCGACACGCATTTGCCGTCGAATATGTACCTTCGTTGTTACTTCCTGTTTTGAGGAGCTCATTTATGAAGCAAAAAGAATATTTTTCGCCAGGTAGTGTGCTTATTGTTGACTATTTAAAGGAAAACAAGCTACATGTCGGACACAATTCATGTTCACTATAATGTAAAGGATTTGGGAAAAAGTAACGAAACTGCCACCAGCACCGAAACTGGAAATTGGCACCACGTGTTTCAATTTTATAGCGAGTAAGGCCATTGAATGAACTTACCTGTTATTTCTATAAATTTAGCTTCAAGACTATTTTATTTGAAGAAAGTTGCACATTTAAAGCAACATGAGCATAATGTTATTTGTTAGCAGCTTCGTCACATCACACCCTTAGGTCCATTAGATCAAGCCTTGTGAGGCTGATAATTTAGTGGTATCTAGGCACTTGAGATCTTAATCTATAATTGCATTAGGAGCATCTAAGTGAACCAAGTATTTGAATGTATGCATGTTGGTGCAGTAGATTTGCCCTTGTGAACCGGATAATGTTATAAACGGGGAACAACACTGCAAACTCTTATTCTGAACATACATGTATAAAAAGAAAAAGAAGACAACCACCCGCTTGTAGCAAAAAGCCGCAAGGAAATTTATGCGGATTTCTCAGAAAGAAAGCCTCTTAGTTGCCGAAAAATTCGTCCTGGAACATGGTTCGAACCAGTACCAACACCTATCTGGGGTGGTTGCTCTGCCAATTGAGCTAACGAGGAAGCTAGCATTTGACAGCGCGAGGGTGTATTCATCGACAACTCAAAGCACATGGGCATAAGCATTGTATGTTGCAAATGTTGCTCATTTGCAAGATACATGTATGTAGCATCGCATACACAGCTGGCTGAGCTGCTAGATGTAATTACATTTTGAAGTGACATGCACTGTGAACCGAAGCCAAGTCACGCAGGGCATTGTCATTGTACACAGCCCCTCTTCCACCAAGAATAATATAAGAATGGTGAGACTAAAAACTCGTGAAAGCACATTTTTTTTTTTTTTTTTTTGTACAAAGCTGCTTCACTGAAAGTGAACACAGCTCGAGCCACAGAGCATGCGGCTTCTGCTCTTTCAGTATGAGAGTAAATATGTGAATATGACATAATAGAATAAATCAGAAAATTTTGCCCTCAAGCCACTTCTTGAATTGAAACGACGACAACTTGAAAACAAGGCTGCACATACGAGGGAAGGGGTTGGGGTCGACCTCTGGTGGGGGGAATGATAACCCCTAATTCCCGCCGCCTTTGGTGCACCGCTGACGTAGGTGACTCGGCGACAAGGACATTGGGGCATATAAGAAGGTAGTTAGGTCGGTCTCAGGGGGGGGGGGGGGGGGGTTGTAATTTTCCACCCCCTCCCAGCGGTGCGCCAATGTAGAGAGAGGTACGTTTAAGCGCAACACGCTGTAGCGAGTGTGGTCAAAGCTGCAATTTATTTTACCTTCCACCAAGGGCCCGATAAGCGCCAGTTCTTCATTAAGCGCCAGTTGTTCACTGTCTCTTGAGTTTCATTAAGTGGTTTGTGTTCACAGGACTCGTTCAAGATCCCGGAGTCCGCGCAGTACGCCTATGACACCGTGGCCTAAGCATTCAAAACCGAAACTAAGTTCATGCTCAATATGTCAGTTCTGAAAAGCTTAGTATTTAAAAAAATGATGAAATAGACGTCTTGTTTTTTTATGTTGTGCACTTTAGTAAAAAAAGAAGTCTCTGAGGTTGAAGAAACATGTTTAAAAATATGTTTACGAAAAATCGGTCGTTTCGAGTCAATCCGAGATCCGACCTTATTCAAAAAGAACATGGCGCTTTCCGTGCTGTGAGCATGCTTTCATTGCTTGATCCACGTCTGAAGAGGTAAATTAACTGATTCAGTGCTTTTGCGTCAAGCTCGCCTTTAACGTTTCGCGACTCCACGCTGGTGCAACTTGTAGAAAAGAAAAAGAGAGAGAGACAGCCGCTCTTCGCAATGCCTCGCATCAAGTACATCGGCTACCCGTCCCCGTACGTTGGCAAGCACTTGCTCTGGCTGCTGGGAAACCTCAAGAACTTCGGCGTCGGTCGCGTCGTCACTCGGACCTCGTTCGAGCGGTACCCGGAGCCCTCGTACTACGTCATCACAAAGGTCCGGCCGCACATGGACGATGCCAACCAGTACGGCGACGTCTGGGCCGAAACGGTTTTCCGGGGCCGACGACTCGGCGTCATCCAGCTGGAGTCGCCCCAGGTTCCCGACTACAAGCTGGTGCCCAGGAGCGAGGAGGCGCGACTTTTGTCGCTCCCGGTCGTGGACCCCGTGCCTAAGGTCCTGCCCCGCTACCTCAAGATGCCGCCGTTGATGCGCATCATCGTCGAACGAGACCTCAAGGCCAAGGGAGTCGTCGAGGAGCCCAAGTTGAAGGCTGTGTACTCGAGCTCCTACGTGGGGGCCTACCGCATCGCCGAAGAAGGCGAGACGCCGGACGTCGAGCACACCGACATGAAGAACTACATCACCGACAAGTTTCGTCAGGGCGTCAAGCAAATTTAGGACTTCCCTTTTATTCACCTCGTTGCACACGTGTACATAAACTCGTAGATGCGTATTGAATACAAAGTCTATAAAAAAAAAAAGTCGTATGTGTACGTTGCCATCATGTAGTGTCGCGATTTCATAGTGGCAGCACCAGCCTCTTCAACAGGACGCTGAAGGTGGTAGTTAAAGGGTCTTTTACGAAACGAGGTTAACTGCGTGGCTTGAAGGCTTACAGAGCTTCGACCTGGGAACACGTCCTTTGTTGTATGAACTAAAAGCAAGCGGTGGCTTGCAGCAGAATGTGCCTCAAACTTGCACGTAGGTTGATGTTATAGCGAGTGAAACATGGTAAATGGCAAAAAAAAAAAAGAAAGCATGCTTCATAGCTGCGTACAAGAGCATTGTCAGTCGTATGCATTCGTGAGAGTTTAGAAAGCGTAATAAACACATCGATTTTGTTTTCTACGGCTTGTTAAGAAGCCGCTTTGTGTTTAATAAGTGGAAAGTTTTTGTTTCATGCTGTCAAGACTCGTAACGCTTCTTAAATTGTCATGCGATTTATCTAAAATGATGAAAACTTGCTATGATAAGACATGTTGCACTGATGCATAAGTTTGAGTAGAAGCTTTACTTCTCCCTAAAGAAGTGAGAAAGCAGCATCAAACATTTTTAACATAAGAGCAGTATGCACTTACATTCATGAAAATATGTCAACGTTTGTTAACATTGAAGCATTGTTCCTCTAGTATTATCACCTACGTGTAAGCACACCACCACTTAACGACGAAGATAGGTTTAGTTTGTGGAGTTCTAAACCAGTTCCAGTTATGAGAGATGCTGTAGAAGAGGGCTGTGGATAACTGCAATGACCTGGGGTGCTTCAATACACTCAGACATCACACGGTACATGAGTATTTACCATTTCAAATCCATCAAAAGTGCCACAGCCGAGATTGAAGTTGCGTTTTCTTGGTCTACAGCCTAGCCCCGCAACCACAGAGGCATTGTAGTGACCTAACTGATGAAAAAATGCTGTCACACCAGCTGGCCACTAGAACGTGTTCCACACTCACTGTCATGGCGACCAGCAACACCATTTAATGCTCCCGAGATTACAAAAACGTAAATGCCCGCTAAAGTGGATGGGAAGGCGAATTCTGATGTAGCTGAATCGATAGAGCATCTCGCACATTCTCCGAACGTGTTAGTTTTGATGTCCACCTGCGTCGATTATCCATCCACTGTAATTTCTTTTCATTTTACGTCACAATTACTGTACTGCAGTCGAAAACGTACAAGTAATGCCACCTTTACCTAAGTTACCTTCACTGTTCACTGGTTTCATTAGGTCGTGTCAAACTAAAGAATTGGGCCAGCTACGCTTTGATGGTGTGGAGACCGAGATAAAAATGGAGCTGTTGGCTTTCCCCTCCTCCACCTCGCCATCTTGCTTTACCGTAACACACATGGCTACGCTGTGCCTCACGCTTTCTTCTTAAGCTTAGCCTCATGCCCCCCCCCCCCTCCTTTTTAATAGACTATACTATAGTTTGCTATCTTTTCTCCTTACTGTACTCTAATATACATGGCTACTCAATGCTTCATGCTTTCCTCTCCTTATTTTCTCCCTCCCTTTGATTTACTATACCATACTTCCCTTTCCCATCTCCTTACTGTACTATAGTACACATGGCTATGCTATGCTTCACGCTTTTCTCCTTACCCTTACTTTTCTTCACTTGATATACTACCTTAAGATATAGTATACGTGTGCTACGCTCTCTGAGTATTTCTTTCTCTAACCCACTCTCTAACTTTTGCTGCCTTCTCTTTCTCTCTCTCTGTATCCATACTTCCACCTATTCGAGTTATCGCATCCCACACCGTGGAAATCACCACACATGTTCTGTGAGTGAAGCAGAACATAGAGAAGAGGACAAAGAGAGTGTGCACAGTTCATGATGATCAAAGATTTTTTCAAATGATGAATGAGGTTTCTTGGAGCATAAACAGCTTAGATAAGAAATGAGCCCTCGGACAATCCCCCTTACCCCTCTTTTGCTCAGTGACGAAGAAGTGCTTCTGGAGACAGTGGTGGATAAGTAGGGACGTCATTTATTTCAACAGATCAATACTACTTTGTAAATATACTACCGGCGAGTGTGTGTACGTATATTACAGGTGACAATAAGGTCACGAAAGTAGCGCTGCCACGAGCGCCGATATGAGCAGTGTCAACCAGAAGTTGACCTTCAGGAGCTGGCTGCTGCTATCCTGTTGGTGGCTGTCGTGGGCTGGCTGAGGTGATGCAGGAGCGCGATGCGTGGCGCCCTGCTTCGTGACCGCTGCGTTCGATCCTGCATGGTGCAGAAAAATGAGACTACATAAATTAGAGGAACACTTATTAAAAATTAAAACACGCATTCACCTTTTCCAAAAAAAAGACGCATGCACTCAAAACGTCATTATAACGAAGTTGCATCTTACATGAAAATAAGTTCCTTATACCTGAAAATTCATTATAAAGACTTATTTGTAACACGATCTATTGCAAGACTATTTTTTATTTACTTTCTTATAACGAGGCTTGAGTGAATATTGATGTTTCGGGGCTGCTATGGGTCTCTTGTTCACAAACAAGAGACCGGTAGTATCCCCGAAACGCCAATGTATGTTTCTTCCTCTTTGGACAAGGCGAGTGTCTGTTTTATTTCTACAGTGAACTACCCTCGCCTGACAAGTTTTTGTTGAACCTTGGCCTAAGGAGATCGAATGTAGAAAGAAAACTTGTGCGAGCCAAGACACTCTAAATTCAACACCTAATGCTGCGCAAATTGAGCTCTAATCTAGCATCGATTCTGCGGTTAATGTAGCGCTAATGTAGTTTTTCTGCAGGTCTTGGTGAAGCTCCAAATCCAGCGCTTAATGTAGCGATTGGCAATGCATATACCGAACATACACTACCGAGAACTGTCTTTGACTTATCAAAAGCAGCACTTTGCAGACTATGCTGCAGTTTTCCATACTCTGAATATATTTCCATGAGCGCGTATTCGCTGTCCTCTTTGTCTTCCTAGCAACATGCACGTTGCCATTGTCACCACTGATCGTCGTCGCCCCCGATTAGTTGTCTCGCTACATGGAGACAAAAGCTACGCCGAGGGGCATACAAGCAGCTTATTTATTCATAGAAAACGTGGTCCTTCGGCATGGTGCTCCAACAATTGTGATTACGGATAGAGGAACTCCGTTCACGGCAGAACTCTTGGAGTGTGTTCTCATGCTCAGCGGTACAGCTCTCCGGAGAACAACTGCATATCACCCCCAAAAGAAACTAACTAATAGAGCACCTTAACAAGACCCTCACAAACACGCTCTGCATGTATGTCGACACAGAACATAAAAATTGGGACAAAATCTTGCCTTATGTGACCTTCCCCTATCATACTGCTAGGCAAGAAACTACTGGAATGACACCGTTCAGTTTTATCCACGGTCCCAAAATCACTACAACGGTGGATGCTAAGCTGTCGCACGAGTGTGACGACCCTCATGCCAACGCTGAAGAATTCGCTCAGCACGCCAAGGAAGCTTGACAGCCTGTCCGCATGCGCATTTGTCACCAGCAACAGAAAGATGCGAAATGGTATGATCTACAACACATTTAGTTACCTACACACCAGGTGACAAGGTATGGGTCTGGATTGCAATATGTCGATGCGGACTATGAGAGACGCTGCTAAGACGATACTTCGGCACATACCGAGTCACCCATCCCTTCAACGACGTCAACTATTAAGTCATTCCTGGCGGCGATTGCAGTTCCAGAAGCCGGAAGCATTCACCGAAATCGTGCATGTCATCAGAATGAAACCCTACCTGTTCAGCTAGCTCTCATGCGTTTTTATTTCGATGCACAGCAACTCAGATAAGCATCGAGACGATACCATTTTCGGAGGGAGGCAAATGCCATGTGCGTGCTGCGAGGAAGATGAAGACGACAGTGCAGATGCGCATCTACACGCTTTATGCAGAAGGCAGTAACAAGAAAGACGAAGACCGCTCTGGGGCCCGGTAAATAAAAAAGAACCGTCCTGCTGCTGCTTTCTCTACCTGTTCAATACGACCTGTGTCTACACGTCATGACAATATGATACATAAGGCATTATAAGGGCAAAATACACCATGAAAATCTTATGCATTGAGGGAATGGAATAAACTTGTCCTGCAGGAAGCACTTAGTGTGTAGTGGGAGGGCATTTTATTAATTTAATGGCAGGGTTTGAAGGGACGCCACACAGACATATTAAAGCACTTTAAACAGAATCATTCAGTAAAAAGCTCTGCTATCCTTAGTCTTGGAACCATCAGGTTCATTGTTCAAAAAAATAAAGGCTCAAGTTTCGTTTCTGAAGCGTACTATGACTGGTGGAGGGAAAAGAAAAAGAGTTGTTCACTTTTTGAAATCTGAATCCTAGTCCTGAAATTAGCTATTAAATTTAGGTTTTGATCGTGGAACCTTCATACTAATTAATATTCTAACCATGCAAGAAGCCTTTTACAGTTTGTAGAACAACTTGGGGTAACACAGCAACAGGCACGTCCAGTTTAATATATCAGAGAAAAAATAGTTTAATGCAACACTACGCCCCAATGCTTGCGAAGTCCTTACGAAAGACAAAAAGAAAAGAAGTGGTGTCACTGGTAGGTGAAGCCAGTTGCTGCAAAGACTGTGTTAGCGTAAAGTTCTTTTGAGCTTCAGAAAGCAGCTGTTAAAAAAAAAAGAACACGCGGCACTCGTTCTCAAACAGCTGCCATTTTGTAGCTGCCAGCAGTCAACAAAACAACTTCATTCTAATGCTGCAATTGACATCAGTTAGCCTCCCCATAAACAAGAATAAATTATTCATTTTCTTACCCCTATTAAAGACTGGACAACAATGCGAAGTCTTGCATTAAACAGTCGGGACGACAAAATGATATTTTACTATATTTTACTCTAGAGTTGATTACTAATTGTTGAAACATAATAAAAATGAGACCTACATCGCCCTTCTAAAGCAGAAAAAGGCCATCCTTTCCACGAAATAGGGTTTATAAACCGGAATTGACACAAACTGAATAAACTTCATGGTGATTCTGCCTAGAAAGTTCCCGCGCCATCTTATCTTGTAGCTCGGCGGTGCCTGCTTAGTAGTAGCTAGTTGATTCACTTATTTGTGAACTATGACTGTGGTGCACTTTGAAGAAGTGACTTATGAATGGCTCCAATTTCTACAACATTACATATTAGTCTGGAACACTATTGAGTAGAACAGACATAGACAGATATGCCCACACTCCACTGTCAGGACAGTTGTATATCTTCGTGACTGATGCGACTGAAGTACTAAGCCACACATCGATCAGCTCATTCAAACAACAGCATTTCAGAGTGATCTAACTTACCTTGCTCGCCAGCCGACAGGTCACGTTTCTGAAACGATAATGAAAAAAAGATTAATTCACGCTCAACACTTAATTATTGAATACCTCAGACACACTCAAGTTCATGTATCACTACCGAACGCGCGCGTACCTATTTATTCGCTGCATGCGAAACGGTGCCCGAGTTAGTGTGCGCCAAAAATAGACGGCGAACGTCAACCACAGCTGCTGATATGTAGCTGCATGTCACATCTAAACGTCCTCTGATGACTATAAGTGAGTCATTACGCGCTCAGTCAACATCCGTTAAACTAACGAACATACCTGCAAACTATACCTGTTGGTTAATCGACCGATCTTGTTACCAACCAGTGGCGTAACTAGGGGGGGGCAAGGGGGTACAAGTGCCCCGGGCGCCACTAGGGAGGGGGCGCCAAGCCGAGTCCTCGGGTTGGCGCCCCCTGGAAAGGTTGTCAATGTTTTTTTCCGTAAAACCGCCTGGAAGGGGGGAGGGGCGAGGTTGTAATGTACGACTGGAAGTGGGGATGGTGGTGAAGGAAAGGGTTGCCGCAATGGCTTTTGCATCGGGAAAAGGATCCTCTATTTTCATTTTGCTGCGCTACCTCCGTGCCTTCCCATGACCCTCGGCTAAGCTTTGTTTTGTGCTCCGCAGCACTGGGTTAGATGAGTTTCAGCGAACCCCACCAGCCTCCCAAACCACTTACTGAAAGCTTCCCTGAAACCAACCACGTACGTAAACAAAATAAAATAAAAAAGTTCGAATGCACCTTTTTTGAGTAAGAACAGAAAACTCCAACGAAATAGCCGATCGTCCAACGACTAATCGTCCACGCAGCGGCGGAAGGAAGGGCGAATATAATCCGTGACCTCGGCACCAAAGGCTAAACAAAGGCGTTTATTCGCAGAGTTCTCTGGAGGAAAGACGGAGAAAGCGTGACACGACGGCGACGTTTGTTGATTCCCTGCATCGCGGGCGCCAGCAAAGCAATAGAAGGGCGGGGGTCAACGTTTCCCACATGCCATCCACCGCCATGGGCAGGTTCATCCTTTGGCCCAAAGAACACGCACCTGCGAAAAAAGCGCAGAGCGTAGTGTACCCGACAGCATGTGCCGACTGCCCCGCTTCGTACGTTGGAGAAACCAAGAACTTCCCTGAAAGAATGCGGCCGCACAAGGATGACCTCCATCAATGGAACAGCGAACGGAGCGAAACGGCAGAACACTCCGACCAGTTTAACCCCCATACCAGACCCGAGGGCGCGGTGTCTAGCTGGTTGCTTTGTTTTGTACTCACCCTGCATTCCTTGGGATGCACAAATAGCGCGAAAGCTTAGGTACGAGAAACTTGGGCCTGGGAAGCGCCCGTGCCGTCAAGATTTTTGCAGTGTGGACTGGAAGAGAACAATGACGGGTAAGGGACTTCCGGAAGTTTGAATAAAAAAAGAAAAATACTATACAAAAACGCGGGCGTAGCTCATCGAAATCAGAACTGGTGGCCCTTGGCCTCCGAAATGGCCCGCCGCGCGCCAGTAGGCAATCGCGGAAGCCTACATTAGCGCTTTTAATGGGGGGGGGGGCGCGGAAATTATCACGGGCATAATGAGGGGCGCGGAAATATATTTGCCCTGGGCGCCGTCCTATCTAGTTACGCCACTGTTACCAACTGATGCCTTTACAAGCGGAGTCGGTTTTAGTCAGCCGGCGACGTGGTCTTACGTCGCGTTCAACATTTACGCAGAGGTGTTACGGGCTTTAAACGGAATAATTTTACAGTTATCGGACACTACGCCGTGAAAGATATGCTCCCGTAATTGGACTACATTGTCCATTGGTATCCGCAGTAGATAGCGATGAGCACGTACGGGATGTGTAGCACATATTATGCATACTATTGGCAGCACGATCGTAGTTATGTTTCAGCTTGAAGTTCTGTCTTTCTTTCTTCCGTATTAGTGACAAAGCGGCGTTTAGTTCTTACCCTGTCAAAAAGTAACGGAAATTATTGCACTCCCAAAGACGTGCGGGCACTGTCGACCAGCTGATGCTTTTGTATGGGTGTAGAGTGCGTACTCACAGCTACTAGGGATCGAAACCATTCGAGTGCTGAATCGAAGCTTAGTCGAGAACAAAACGTAAAACCAACCTCTTCGGCGCACTCGCTTGAAGAGCAGTCCCGCTGCCCCTCCGAGTCCGCCGAGCAAACCGCTGTGGGCAACAGGATAGAGGTCAGGAAAATGCGACTGCTTGAGCATTATACAGGATCCTTAGAACGAACGTGTGTTTAACTCACCGGCTAGGACGAGAAGAGACAGAGCGATCGTCATGGGATTCATCGCATCCGCGCGAATCGATGAGTCAAACCACGAAGAGTCGATCGGGTTAGCTTCTCCCGTAAGTTGCGCGAAACAACGCAGCCGCGGCGTATGTGGGCACTCCTACTAATAGTCGCGAAGAAATCATTTCAACTGAGATCATTGCGATCTCGAGCAGTCCGTCGAGGTCGAAACAACGTCGCACGCAGGCATCGCACGCGCTCTCACAAGCACAGCCTTCGGCTTCACCGAGTGGCGACGCCCAAAACCAAAGATAAATGAAAAAAAAAAGTCAGGGAAATTCCGAGCATAAGAAACCGAAACTAGAAACTGTCGCGTTGTTCGCGCCGCACAGTGGTCACAAGTTGGACTTTAGTACGTTTTGTAGCCAGTCAAACTCAAAGCCGAAGCCGGTACTGTTCTGCAAAACATGGCGCTGCCTAGCGTAGGGCTCGCTGCCCGAATACGGGGCAGGTTACTTCGAAACGCATCTTACCTTCTGAAGACTCGGCACAGAAACAATTTAGGTAAGCAGCGAAAAAAATGCACTCTCACTATATAGTAAATCAGTGAAGTCGGCTGCTGCAGGTATGCTTTTACTCGTAAGTGATTTCCAAGAAGGTCGCTGAATTTACTCATTTGCAAAGCGAAAGTCTCCTGCTAAACTGTCTCTAAATGCCTTTTCTCACGGGGTGCGCTCTGTTGAAACAATTATTGTGCTTAATGTTTGAGTGAATCTCAGCGCCGTAGATTCGTTTTGGGAACCTGATCGCTGGTGAACGTTTTGCGCGCAGCATTGGCGCGGTTCGGTTCGTCGACGTCGCAAGCTTCTTCGACACCCCGTTGGGACCTGGTCGGCGCTGTTGCCCTTGAGCGTAAGCCTGTCATCGTGCCGGAGCTGAATGCTCTGGAGACGAAGTACCTCGAAATTCTTCATGCCTTAGAAGTGGAGGGGAGCCTACTCAGCGACCACGAGCTCCAGCTTCTCGAGTAAGTCACTGTTTTCGCCTACTGCATACAACTCTAAGAGTAGACAAAACGCCTGAAGTCGACAAGGCTTTTTTATGACCCACCTTCCCGAAATGTACTGCAAAATTTGTAAGAAGGATTCTCGCAATACTTTGGTAAATGTGGCAGGTATGTTGCAAATATGTGCACTTTTATTTCACTTACAGAAAAATTTACATTATAGTAGCTGTATGGTTATTTAATAGTGATTTACTTTACAATACTTAAATTTTCTTACAGAACTGGAATACTTCTTCTTTTTTTTTTTTGCATCTTTACGAACTTGTAATCATGGACATAAATATTCTTTTTGAATAATTGTCATTATTTCGAGGTTTTCAAATCAAAATATCCCATCTCATGGGCACTTTATTATGTTGCTGTATCAATGTAAGATATTATACTCGAGTTGTTCTAATAGGAGTGGTTTTGCAATAAAGTCATCTGAGTGTTTCAAATGTCTTTGAATAACAGAACTGAAGTACACCTTAAGCTAAAGCTTCCCCCATGCCAACCAGCATAAGGGCACGTGAAGTTTATGATGTCATGTTAATGTTGTCAGTTTGTCCTATGTTCGTTCTTTCGTCATTTATGCACAGAGACTGATAAAAATTCTGCAACGTGTGGCATTGAAGCTGGTTGAACGCGACGGGCTTACCCTGCCCCGATGCCATCATAGCAGCCTTGTTGGAAGACCAGTAGCTAAAGAACCTCAGTCCATGTCATCATGCGCAAGCCCTAGCAAATTACCCATGTGAAAGTTTCTCTTACGCTTATAATGTTATATCTAAGGCAGAAAAAAAGACATGAAAACTGAACCTGGAGAGGATGCCACCTTGAGGTAAGAACATTTTTATGGTAGGCATTTGCAAAACTGTTCGAGACATCGCCAACACATCCTAAGCTTTCCTACTTTGCCACAAGTGCTGCGTTTTCGTTTTGTCATTGAAATGTGATGAATTTCTGTCAGAGTTACAGGTGCAGTACTGAGGGCATTGGATGGGCTCTATGCAGAATAGGTGCAGAACTTTTCACTTTCATGTTTTTCATCTTTTCACTCAGGGACAAAAAAAGGAGGGCCGACCCAGAGGAAGGAGTTGCCATCACTGTCCAAACAGCGCAGGACATCGAAGATGAGTGGACCAGAAAGGCTAAGGAGTTTAAGCCTGCCCCAAGGCTGACTGGTAAGGCCATGGCTTCATTTCATGAGCATGCCACGAGCTGTCTTGTTTTTTGTACTTCGGCAAAAGAGCAAGGAATGTGAACGCAGTGATTCAAGCCACACTACATCAAGTTTCATGCTCCAACGAATGACATTAAACAGCTAAGAACCTTATCCAGCAGCTTGACGTAGGATTTACTTTCAGTATACAACTCAGCCAAATGTGTACAGCTCACTAAAGCGTTGAGGCGCTTTTGTTTATACCAAACGTTACCACCTGCGTTATGCTGACAGATATCAGTGTCATGCTTCTTGTTGTGTAAAACATGTTAATGAAGCAGTAGCAAGTTTCACAGCATAGTGCTCTTTTTACTAGAATGCTCTTAATGCAGCCCATCCTTGTATTTGGCTGTTATCTCAGCACACATTGAGATAACAGCCAAGGTGCAGGTGATGCCACCAAGAATTTTATCTCTTATGTGGTTTCTATGGTGGCTACTCTTCTTCGAAGAGATACTTTGCTAGACAACCTTAAAATTTTGATAAGAGAGGTCACCATCACGACAGTTTCGGCTGTGGGTGTAGACAAGAGTGCCCTCCTTGTATGCGACGTTCGTATTAAAATGCTGAACCTTACACAGCGCCCTTCTTATCCTTATGCTACTTGTTAGCTGCTTACTACTTATCATGTTAGGGTGTAAAATAAGGCAAAAATACAGGGACATGGCAAGAAAGTGAGAATAATTGCCCTTTCCTATGCACCTCCTTGCATACACAGCTATGGTTGTGGCCACGCATGGGTTCTCAGTCGAGTTTGTCACTTTTAACGCAATAGCGTTAGAGAGCTTGTGTCACAGAAATCCCTTCGTTTGTGTCGGCCCCGTTGGTTGTGAGCAAAAAAGCAAGTTACAGAGATCGCCGCGGAAGGCCATTACTTGTCCACGCGTGCACACGCGATCACACTTGAAAAGCCTCACATTCGAAGAAAAAAAGCAAGTGCTCAAGGTCACGAGGTGCGGTAGTTTCTTTGCCCCTGCCACCCTGCTTAGCTTCCAGGGCTTTCGTCGGGACGAGAGAAGAGATAGTGCAATTGCAGCATGCAACAAACCTTTGTAACTCCACTTGCACTGGACAGATTCTTAAAATTTTTGAGGCACTGAATTAGTGAGTCAATAAGCTCTTCTAGTGAAATCATTCCATGGTTACTTGAAAAAGTGTTTCAGGGCCCCTTTAACGCGTTTTGTTTGACAGGTGTCACGACAAAAATGAGCCCATTCGGCGATTTGTAGACGCATTTGGGAAGCCTCAAACTACGTCGAAAAATGCCAGGATAGTGCAGCCATCACTGCTAAAAACACACAGGAAGTTTCAAAGAGCTCTAAAAATGGACAACTATATCCACCTAGCGGAAAACATATCACGCCTTTCGAGAGGCATTTATCAAGCAAACAGCAAGTGCTAGATAATGTGCTGCTATCTGTGAGGCATTGTGAGACTCTTTATGGCCTCCGAGTTGGCGAGCGCGTGGCGTGTTTCTTGGAAGTCATGCGACTCTTGCTCTAGATAAAAAACCTGTATGTACTATTCGCGTGCGCACGCTGGTATGATCTACTGTGTGCGTGTGCATGCATGTGTGTGTATGCAACAAAACATATTAATAAGTATGCACTTAGCGGTTGAAGGGCACACTAGGGGCCGGATTTCGCTATCGCATTCAACTCTTAAAGGCGAAGCTTAAGGGTCCTCCAATTTTTTAATGACCAACTGTTATCTTAATGAAAACTGACAGACAGTGAAACTAAGGAAGGTGTAGGGGACATTATTTCTGCTCATTTTACTGCTTCTTAGCAATTATATTATCATTTATATTTATTTTTGTCATAATTGCTATACAGGGAATAGACCACAAGTAGCACCCCCTGTGCACTCCTTGAATTATTTGTCTGTTGGTTTTCATAATTGTGTAAAAAAAAAGAGATAATAGCCCTTGATCAATTCTTATTTTTTTGTTCAGCTGTGGTCTTGAAATCTGACTACATACTATTATAGTGTTCATTCCTTCTTTATTTTTACCAGACTCGCTAAACTCGCGACGGATGCTGCTGCAACCTTCTAAACAGAAAGGTTACCTTTCAAAGATTTGCACACGTATGTTTCGTGACCCACTCTGCTCTCCTTTTGCCTTAACATTGGTAAGGCAGTTTGGTGGGTAGATGAGATCATGAAGTTTGCATGGTTAACGTGGCCACAGCAAGCGCAGGACTGGGCTAACTGTGGGATATCGGGAGATTCCCTTGCCGTAGAATGGCCGTAGTTCAGCAGATGATGATTATGGTTGTGTAGTGTTGTACCAGTGGTTGTCTCACCGCACTCTCGTAAGAGTAAGCTTTCTCCTCAGAGGCCGACTCGAAAGGCGACACACGGACCACGCAGCGGTGCCTCGACCAGCCACTCCTGCTTGTTGTGAACCAGCAGTTGGGCAAGGGCCATCGCTGGATTCTGCCACAGGCAGTCCATGCTCATGGGGAAACCATGCGACAGGTAACCAGCTTGCTTCTTACAAGAATCCCTTGCTGAACTCATTAGTGAGAATTAATAGACAATAAAGCAAAGGAAAATACTGAAGATCGTAGTATTTCTGGTAAATGTGATACAAGTTTGAAGGAATTGAAGCGGAAAAAAGGACAACTGCAGGCTCATTTCCTGCTGTCAAGAAGTGTTCTTCTTGCCTGCTTTAATTTTTTCACGTTTATATTATAATTACAATAAATAATGTCCCCAATACTTTTCTTGTTTGTTTTCTGTTGGTTCTGATTTCTGCTGAACCTTTCGGTGAATAATTGTCATGTGGAGGTGAAGTAAATGAAGAAGGCTCTTGTGTTGTCTATCCCCCTTGTTTGCGGCACATACCTGCACCTTGAGTGTCCGTAGGCACGGAGCCGGAAATTTATTTCAGGAAGGTAGGGGGGCACCTCCTCGATTTCGGGGAGGGCACCTTTTTGCTCTCCATGCCTTGGCGAAACAAATTTGGGGAGGGGGGGGTACGGGCTCGGTGTGCCACACCCTGGCTACGCCCCTGAGTGTGTGCATGTGAGAACCCCACAACTTTAAAAGAGCCTGGTATATGCAATTTCGCCTCTATCACAATGCGACCATCACAACCAGAATCAAACCCCCAGTCTACGGGTTAGCAGCCAATCACGGTAACCGCTTTGCTAGACTTTCGCATTGTGTTTGGCCAATAAGGTTGCTTGTTCTAGTACTGCTGGAATATTTACATTGGTTGTAGCACGCCAAAAGTTGCTATACACCGTTTTATACATTCGGTGCAACACTGCGGTAGCTATGCAAGAAGTTGGACCAGAAAAATGTGTAACTTTGTGTGGTTCACTTCTTCCTTTTATCGTGAAATGCTCATGCGAGCCAAGCAGTAATCGGCATGCAATGCGTTGTGGCAAGCAACAAATGGAACACCATAAAGGAAGAGACGCTAAGCAATCTAGAGCAACTTATTTCACAACCGTATATCAGGGTTTGTCTATTTCTGAAGCACAAAACACGTTCATTTATATTATTATGTCTAAAAACGAAAAAGAACACAAAAAATCACAATACAAGTTGTAAGATCGTTGCAATATTTTTTGGTGCGAACGCATCTGCTGTAACAAATCTCACTAGCCTCGGAAGCACTTAATGTAGCAGGTGAAGTATATTTGACTGTATTACATGACCTGGCCACCATATTGTTAGAATGTTCCTTCGAGCAGTAGGAGTACCTTCTGTAACAATGGAGACTGTGATCGCTTGCATTTGAAACACACTGCACATTGTGAGGTGACAGAAACTTAAACTGCGTACATATCTGTTCTTAACATAGACGGCTGAACGTGCGCTGATTGATGTCTGCGGGCCTGCCCTAGAGGCCTTCTTTCTTGGCAATGCGCCATCAGGGTACTACTGTTACAGCTATCCACCTGAATTCCAAAAGAATGGTGTCCAGGGAGCCAAGGCAAGTAGAACGTAGCTATTCTTTCTATGGTATACATATAGTAGAGCATGCAAAAAGTTTATAGGTATATGTTGATTACATTCCTTCATGCTAGTGACTTGAATGTGCTCTGATTCAGTATGCATTCAGGTTTTTAAGAATTGTAACTTAGAATCTTTATGAACACATTAGCAAGTGCCAAGAAAATGGAGTTTTTTTTTTTCATTGTATGAACAAGTTTACTTAGGCAAGAAAGCTTGTGAGTAAATAAAGTACAAGCCTATAGTTTATAAATGGAGTGTGCTAGTATGAGTTTCAGAGTTCACTAATCTTTGTGTGTTCCGTATGCATGTTGCGCTGCTATCCTCAAATACGGTGTTTTGCTGGTAGTTATCAGTACATACAGTATTCAGCTCTTTTACTCGCAAATGTTGATTGGGTGAATTTGATTGTTATAGTGCTTTAAGCTAGTCTGCTTGGCTCTGTCTTTTTTTTTTCTTGATGCGCGATGCCAGTTCAAATTATTTGCTCATTTAGCATACTATATTTCTGCCACTCAAATGTGCAGCTAGCAAGGATAGTGTCACACTAAGTAATGCTACTATTGCTGAATGGATTATTTATATGTTTATTCTTAAAGACAGGTTAGAAACTGCAAGCCCACAGGTAAACTAGGCTCTGAATAATACTGCAAGTCTTGGTATTGTAATGCATCATGCAAGCAACATGTTTTAGTGTTTGGAACTCCATTATAAAGCACACTGATATAAAAGACAATTGGGCATAAGAGATGCCAGTGTGCCTATGTTGAAGTAAATGTTGTTCAAGTAAGGAAAACATGCTACCCTGCTCATAAAAGCGAAAGAAGGGGAATGTTTCGGTAGCTCTTTTTTTTTTTGTCACAACCTAATAAAGCCAACAGACAATTAAGCCTTGGATAACGTTCACGGTATTATTCGTAGTTTTTTAAATGAGAAGGCAGCTTATGGTGGAGTTCAATCCGGTGTGCGGCATGACCACTTTTACTGCACATGTGCAGAAGCTGGCCCAAGCACTGCTAGAACATGCTGGCACGTCCCGGCAAGACGCCCTGGCCTCTCCCACTTACATTCTCTCAGCAATGATTTAATGGCGCCGAGTAGCAATATTCTGTCAACGCATGATGAACCAATGTGTTGTATCCTAGTCAGAACATGCTGGCCCGCACTAGTGTGTTCAGGCGTGGGTAAATGGCTGTCTAAGAGGCTTTGACCTCTCCCCCTTACACTCTCTCAGCAATCACGTGATGGCATTAGGGAACGAGATTCCTCGGAGGTGCGATGAACCTGCGTGCTCCCACGTGGCGTGCTCTAACAAGAGTTCGGAACGAGTAACAGCAACAGAAACTACAAAAAATTCATGATGCCCACTTGCAAGGACGCTTTAACATCAGGCAAGGTGCCCGTGATAAGTGGAACTTTATGTTGACCCATGCGCTGCTTTGCGTGCTACTTATTATTCCCTTTAATGGGAGAAGGTGTAACTTTTTAACTGTCGTGTAGTAATTACGATGTGAAAAGAAACAAATTAAAGTGCACAGAACAACACCTTTGTTGTCGGTGGAGCCCGATCCCATTCACAGCAAAGGTGCCCTTTCATCCACATTAAAGTCAGCTTTAATTTGCACCTCTGAGGTGTGCCTGTGTTGCAGAACTTGAGTATGGAGTTGACCCTTGGCTAGACATGCGTATTTCATTCTATCTCCCCACCAGGTATTCTTCTTCAAGGCACAACTCAGAAATGGCGCCTTGTCTGTTGGCGATTTGAAGAAGCTAACAAAGGCAGATGACTTTGCGTGGCTTACGTACAAGGAGCTCTGTTCGAAAATGCTCCCAAGGTACTGCAAGGCAGTGCGGTCTTTTATTATGGCGCCCGATGAAACTCCATATCAACACCTGCTCGACAGGGCACTCTCTTCGGTCACGTGGCAAAAATCGAGCATCACACCAGAAATACCACGTGAGGACAAAGCTGCGGTAGAAGTTGGAAAAAGCTAAGGAACGTGTTTTACAATAAAGTTGAATTTACTGTAGCCAATCAGTGACAAAGCACTGTTATTGTTGTGCTATTGTGTTGGCATGTTGATCATAGTGCTACAATGGGTTTATCATTGAGAGCTTGATGTTTAATGACCAATTCGAACACCTTTCAGCTTAACCAATTCAAAAGACACAGTAAATGCAGCTTGGCTTTGGGTGTGAAGTGGAATCTAACAGTATGAACATTGTTATCATTCAGGTTTAGTGGAACCATACTGGTGGTCTAGTGACTAAGGCACCCGGCTACTGACTTGCAGGGTGCATAATTGAATCCTGGCCCTTAAGACTCTATTTTAGATGGAGGCGACAATGCTTGAGGGCAATGTGCTTAAATTTAGGTGCATGTTAAAAAACCCCAGGTGGCCGAAATTTCCAAAGCCCCCGCTACGGCGTCTCATAATTATATGGTGGTCTTGGGTCCTTAAACTCCAACAATTATTATTATTCAGTTTTAGCGAACACATCACTGTGAGTTTATTTGATGCAGCATTGTCATAAAGATGTGTCCTTAAACAGTCGTGTTAGCGTCAGCAGGAATATTGTGTCTTCAACACTTCATGCAATTGTATGTTTATTTGAAGCCTGCTCTGCTGGAATAAGATGGTCCAAACCATGGGGCTTAGCATTTATACCACAATGTCTTCCTGAGAGTGTCCGCCACAAACTTATAGCTCTATCAGGCTTGTAGCCAAGCGGGTGTTTAAAATGGGTGTTTTTTAGGGCCTTTAACGAGTACCCCTTCCAAAAAAACAATTCTGGCTATGGGCCTGAGCTCTACTGAGCAGCAGTGACGACAGAAAGCATCAAAGGCCTTGCACTATGCCTGGACCGTGCGAACATATTTCTTTCTACAACAGGTATGAGTCAAAGGAAACTGAATTCGAGTGGGCCCAGCCGCGGTAGTCCAGTGGCTAAGGTACTCGGCTGCTGACCTGCAGATCACGGGATTGAATCCCGGCTGCGGCGGCTGCATTTCCAATGGAGCTGAAAATGTTGTAGGCTTGTGTGCTCAGATTTGGGTGCACGTTCAAGAACCCAAGGTGGTCGAAATTTCCGGAGTCCTCCACTACAGTGTCTCTCATAATCATATGGTGGTTTTGGGACGTTAAACCCCACATATCAATAAATCAATCAAATCTGAATTCGAGTGGGATTTTTCAAGCCTAACGAATGAGGGGAGGTGTGGGTGTGAAAAATCCGAGGAGTCTAGTTGAGCAGGCTTCTCAATGATAATGTTCCGTATCTCATTCCAGTGATTCTGTACTTTTGTGCTATTTTTACGAAGTACATGCAGATTGCATGAAAGTTTTATAAAGTTTCCTAAGGAGTCTTAGTGACAACAGCTGTAATTATTTGAATGCATAAGGAATGTTTCAATAGGGCTACAATTCAAGCTCAAGGCTTGAAGATGCGAAGCTTCTTGAGATCGAGCTCAATCCGGTGTGCGGCGTGACCACCCTTACTACGCATGCGCGCCGCCATCACTCTCTCGCCTCGCAACACCCATGCAGGCAATGTCTGCTAGCCAACATTCGCTCTCTCCTCTCCTCTAGGCATACTTCCCCCCGCGGTGTTTACACGACTATTGCGCATTCGCGCCCCTCCTCTCCTATGCTCCCCCTCTCTCGCCTCGCAAAACATAACGCAGGTAGCGTCTGCTCGCTCTCTCCTCTCTCTCTCTCTCTTCTAGGTATCCCTTTGAGCATGCGGCTTCCATCCCCTCCTTTCGTGTTTCGCAACGCCGGCGTAGGCAGTGTCTGCTGACGAGTTTCTCTATTGGGAAAACTGACTGCTCGCGCTGCACAACCGTTCACTGGCCCCACGGTAGTGCTGGTGGGTGATTTCTCCTGTGCATTGAACAACAAAAATTTGCAGCGACTGCATTAACTAAGAGCGGACTGTGTGTCTCGCTGTGCAATCGGAGTCTTCTGTCTCATATTGTCCATGAGCAGCAATTGACATATTCCAGTAGGAAACACCGGTTCATCACTGCGAGCTTTGCGCCTCCCCAGGTTTCTCTCCTGTGTAAAGCCATGATGAGCGACAGCGTCAACGCCGTCGCCAGTGTAAGCGTTAGCGCCCGCTGCTTCGGACCTACAGATGGTTCCCTTTAGCGCAAGATGGTATATTTCTTTTCTAATTACCTTCGACTTTACTTTCGCAAGCAGCTTACATTCTAAGCCTGCAATTTTTTAGGGGCGAAGCTCCTTAGGGCGTGGGCTGTGCGTCCCCTGTAGCCTGTATGTAGCCACCTCTAGTTTAGTTCTTGCAGTGTTCACTAGATGGCGGTACCGTCCCCTGTATGTAGCCACCTCTAGTTTAGTTCTTGCAGTGTTCACTAGATGGCGGTACCCTCTCCTGTATGTAGCCACCTCTCGTTTAGTTCTTGTAGTGTTTACTAGATGGTGGTACTTGTAGCTGATGATGAAAAGATGCAAGATGTTATAAACTAGAAAGCGGTACTTGTAGTTGACGAAAGACGCGAGATCTTATAAAATAGGAATGATGTCACATATGGCGCGTGTCATTGGTTGAAGGCAATCGTTCGATTTAGTGTGGCGACGTACGCTAGGGGGAGCGATGTAATAAAATCGAGTGGGCAAAATATACAGAGGATTCATGGTTTACCAGGTTTACTTCCGGAGCTTCGCCCACTCATTATCATTCACTTCGTGGATATGGCGGAATTTTTTTTAGTTTTGTTGCACCTATAGAGTTACTGTATATGCTACCTTAAGACAATGGAGCATATTGCCACGTTCCTTCCTCAGTTTTGTTATCGCGCTGTTACACTGTACGTAATTCTTAGCGCAAATCAGGCCTGCAGTGTTCGAGAATCAGGGCCTGTGGTAGATCATTTCGTTAGGATCACGCCCACTTCGCGAACATTACAGATTATTCTGGAACCTACTTGGCCACTAGCGATAACGCTAGAATATTCGACCACACGTGTAAAATGCCGACGAGCTTCACCGCTTGCCAGTTGATCGACGGCCGACGCTCCGTTCGCCGCTATCAGTGCAAGCCTGCTATACTGTAATCCAACTTTCCTTTTACCGGGCTCAGCTTCGTCCAAATAAAACAGTTTGACATGGACATCCAGTCTCCTGCTTTCGGCCACGTCACGATCCCGTGTCAGTATACATTAACTCTATTCCCACCTAATCTTCTGCTATCCCCGTCTGCATTTTTCCGTCCTTCTATTCACTGGAGATAGCAATCGGCTGCACTAGAAACAATCAGTTTCTCCTGCTTGACTTGCTCTGTAAAGCGTCACATTCTGGTAGGTTTTTCTTCATCTGATAAAACTGATGTGGCTACACTCATTGGTAGAGTGTTGAACAAAATCACACCAACTCTGCAATTGCAAGCATTTTGAGCTCGTCACACCGATGTAGTCAAATGCTTCAATGTCGAAGGATGGAGACCTACAGCTTCCTTAAGAAGAAAGAATTAGTCGCGTGCGAGTATTCGAACTTTAGAATATATTTCGAATAGTGTTTGCTATTCGATTCGATTGGCACAGGAAATTTCCGTAAAAACGGTTGATAAATGAAAACAAAATTGGCGTGCAGCATCTTAATCGTGCGTTTGGGAGCGCCGACATGAGAAACTGCTAGCCGCTTCCACCGGTGTTCCGAGCGATCGCTGCGCGACGAGCTTGCGTGAAACGGGCAACTGCGGTTCCGAGAAGCCATTGGGTGATGCAATTACCTGCTTCAGATGAAGCACACTGCGGGGTCTTCGCTTTCGCATGTCTGATAGCACGATGTTCGGATTCGTAGATCTCGTACACTGATCAGCACCGTGAGCGGAGTTAGGCTTAGCCACGACTCCGAGCAGTCGCGCTGTGCATGGCCGCATTTCCTGACGTTTTGAAGTACGCGATGCTCGACCGCAAGTCTCGCGGTGATCTTCGCTACGAAATCCGAAATGCTGATAAGTGGGTCTTACGAGTCGCGCATTTGCGACATGCGTCGCACGCCATTGTAATATGTCTTCAGAAATTGGTGATTCATGCAGCATCAGTCTTAATTGTGCTCCGGGGCCTTGCAGTGCTTTTATTGGGATAGCAATTATATGGACACTCTCGGCTGTATTTTGCTGCCGGCGTCGGTGACCGCCGTCATTCACCGTATATGTATACGTATCTATATATAAGGGAAAGAAGTGTATACTTAAGGGCTCGTTTTCCCGTGTTTGGACACAATATTAATGAAATGTAACAGACAATAATGCCAAGGAAAGCATAGGATGCGTATATTAGACCGAATTGTAAGGTAAACGTGAAGAAAGAAAAGTGGGTGAAAAGATAACTTGCCGTGGGCAGGAACCGAACCTGTGATTTTCGAATAACGCGTTCGATGTTCTACCACTGAGCTATCACAGCGGCTATCCTCCCAGCCACTTTGATAGGTATATATGTGAATTTAAACGTGGGAATGTCAGTCAGCGCCATCTGTAGCCATGGCGGCAAATGTGGCACACTCTTTTATGAGCCTGTGTGGCGTCACGTAACACGTGAACTTATGACGATCTGGCAGCTGACCAATAGTCCCTCGTATACAACCTAAGGCACTAAGTCTGCCAGTACGAGATTCTCGTTAATGAATAAGGCAAAGAAGTGTATACTTAAGGGCTTGTTTTTCCGTGTTTTGACAATAAATTATTGAAATATAACAGACAATAATGCCAAGGAAAGTATAGACGGTTTCGGTGTCTGTAAACAAACCGGCTCGCGCCGAACGGCCTAACCCACTTGACTTCCGGTACGGCACTTCCGGCAATGCTTTCTCAATGGTTCTGGCGGTGTCTTCGCGGTGTGTTTGAATTTTCGGCTCTATTATTTCTGGCGCATTCCTTGGGATGTGTTTGGAGCAACGTCTAGCGGCTACATGAAGCGGCTCGACGTAGCATACGGCAGGCACAGGTGCGGCCACTGCTGCAGGTAACGCGGCTCGCGTGGCCGACGGGCGCCGCGCAAGATATCCGTCTTCCGTTGATCGCGGCCCCCTGCTCCATTTTACCTTTGATAGTGGCCGTGCCTATACAAACAGAAAATGCATAGATTGCAGAACACATTTTTCAGCGAACGTAATTGGGCCAGTTGGTTCTGCATGTCAACGATGTGAATGCGCTTTAAAGACGCGGACCGGGAATTGACAACACACACCTGTCTTTTTCCTGTCCACGTCTTCAAAGCGCACCCACATCGTCGATGTGTAGGAGAGTAGTGAAGTTGTTCAATTCAGCTTTTCGACTAGAACTGAAAACCTTTCTCCTGTTGAACACCGAACATATTTGTATTTTCGTCTAAGCACACAACCTCAGGAGAAAACGCCTATTTCTGCACCTATGTCACACCAGGCACATTTTAAAGAAATCAGCGGCGATCGGAATCGCTTGCAATTTGAAGTGTCCGTGTGACTGAGAAATTATAAAATTTACTGATGTGATGAGGTAAACTACGGCTGCAGTGTCACGCGAACTATTATGTTTTACTCACGAGCAAGCTATTCATGAACCAAAATTTCAAGTTGAACCTACCTAAGCCGGCAGTTCATCTTCACACCCAAAATATAAATGAGCTTGAATGCGGTGATTTTCAGTCGCGGCACGATGAGTCATTTGCTCGCACAGATGACAGCCGACTCGCCGACATCGCTTTCGAAAAAGCAAATGCGACGACAACGAAACGAGGACACCGTGGCGTACACTGTGCGGCGATTAATGTTAAGCGCGGCTACATTATGTCCGGTTTGTTTCGAACAGAACGCATCATCGATATAGCGCAAACTATAAAATAAACACCTTTGCGATGCATTTTCAGTGTTAGCTTCCACGTTTTGCTACCCATTTTCCGCGTCAGTACACTTATCTGCCACGGATGGAAGACGAGAGTGACTGATGTCTTCCCGGTAACGGGGCCTTCAACTAGTCCAATGTCTGAGTATCACCTATGTGCCATTAGTCTGAGCTGAGGTTTACCGTAACATTGATGAAATCGGCAGAACAAACCTACGCGCTCTTGGTGGGAATCCAGCTTTCTCGCGTGATTGCTGCAATGCAGGCACTCTTTCTATCGTCATCGGTCAGACAACGGAACGTTTTGACTAGCATATAAAATTAATTCAGGCATGTAGACTGCATCCTGGCTTGACACAGCTGTGCTCGAGTTGCCAGCGCTTCATCGAAATCATTTTATCCGCAGAAAACAATGGAACACAAGCAGCCGCGGCCAGCAACAAACACTGAAACCACGCAAAAACAAGCTTAACCGGATGTTTCCAGAGGGGTTTCCCGGTGAACGCACAATGTTGCCAGAGACCGGCAGGCTCTGGCGAAACCGTCTATAGGGGAGGTAATTAGACCGAATCGTAAGGTAAATTTGAAGAAAGAAAAGTGGGTGAAAAGATAACTTGCCGTGGGCAGGAACCGAACCTGCGACCTTCGAATAACGCGTTCGAACCACTAAGCTACCACGGCGGCTATCCTCCCAGCCACGTCTTGCGTGTGAGTGCGTGGCGTTAGCCACTGAGCCACGAAGGAGCACCTCATTCAACGTTGAAACGGCAAGCGATTTATATCGTCCACTTACCGATACCGAACTCGGGGTAGCTATCGTGTTTTTAGTATTACCATCGAGATGGCGCAATCAGTGCGCGTCGCAATGAGCTACTTGTACGCGAAGGATGTTCATACTAAATGGAGGAAGTGAAGTCGAAAATTGCCAAGCAAGTATTCAGACAACAGCAAAATACCAAGCCGAAAGGAAACATCGGTTAAGAAGAAGGTGAGGGAAACTGAGAAGGACACTTGGAAGATTGGAGTGCTTACGAAATCATCACTGAAGACCTACCGAACTTTCAAGCAGGAAATCACAAAAGAAAAGATCTACGATGATTCTCGGGGTAGTTTCCTGCTATTCAAGGTCAGAACGGGAGTATTGCGGACCAAGACATACCGAGCCAAATACGAAGGCACAGGCACGTTATGTAGTGCGTGTGGAGAGGAGGAGGAAATGGCTGAACATTTGATAATGTTCTGTAGAGGGCTCCACCCTATAGTTCAAGATATAGGCGTGCAATTTTTCAAAGCATTGGAGTTTAGGGACAGTAAAGGCAAAAGAGACTTTAAACGGATAGAAATAACCAGGAGGAGGTTAATTGATTGGTGGCTAGATTCAAGATGCGAGTGAAATTCATTCCTTCAACACATAGTTATAGTACTTAACTTTATGGCTAGGTGGCATGAGCCGCCTGATCTAAAGGGCACAGTTGGATACATCCATCCATCCATCTAAACAGATCGTCAAGACGCGGTGACGTGCGCTGAAGCGTTAATCTCCCACGGGTACTTTGACCCGTGGGGGAGCGGGGGAGGAGGGGCGGTAGACGACTATGCGTGCGCGTGCTTATCTCGCTGTGGGGAGAATCGTACGTACGTCTTGGGCTTTCACCGGAACGATTCTGTTATAATTACCGGGTGCACAAAGGCCACTGCACTCGCTGCACAGTCTCCGTTCGAGAAAAGGGCGGGCGCACTTTTCAGACACAGCGAAGTAAGTAACAACTCAGACACTTATTCTAGTTAATCTGTACCAGTGAGTAAGTTGCGTGCGTTATTTGTGCGCGAGCAACGCGGTACACTTTTCTTTCTGCTTGCCATTCTTCGCGTGACACTACAATTTGTTGCTATCACATTCATTGCTTTGCCTTTCCGGCAGTGCTGTGACTTTTTTTAAGCACGGTCAGAAAACGCCGTCGATCGGTAGTCGAGGCTCCAGAGAACACGCGTATATCAAATATTATAGCGCAGTGCGCGGCGTGGAATTTACAATAAATGTTCAAAGTCAGCTAAAACTCGCTTCCTCCTCTCGACAAATGACGCTACAGGTAGTGTTGCAGAAGGTACTACTGGCTCAAAATTACTACGTCCCAGGCCTAGTATCAGCCATTGGCTTATTTGAGCATGGCGCGCTGGGTCGTTAACCGCTGGAAGCCACGTCTAGTCCTTGGCGTGCGCTTGCGATCACATTGGAAGGCCACGTGTTCGAAGAAGCAAAGAGAGAGAGAGAAAAGTACTGTAGGTTACGAGGCGTTCGGGACGCATTTCCTTCCTCCATGTCATCCGTCTCTGCTTAGCCTAATTCTAGCGCTTTCGTCCGTACGAGACAAGGAATGCGTTTGCAGCATGTGATAAATCTTTGTAACTCCGCTCATACTGAACGGGAATTCCGAAAGCTTTTGCAGCGGTGAATTCGTGAGGTAATAAGCTCTTTTGATTGACGTGTGGGTTTTAACGTACGAAAACAAGCATATAATTATGAGAGACGCCGTAGTGAAGGGCGCTGAAGATTTTGACTATCTGGGGATATTTTAACGTGCACTCAAGTCTGAGCAAACGGGCCTACAGCATTTTCGCCTCCAGCGAAAATGCAGCCGTCACAGCCGGGATTTGATCCAGCGACCTGCGGGTCAGCAGCCGAGTACCTTAGCCACTAGACCACCGCGGCGGGACCAATAAGCTCCTTTAGTCAATCCATTCCATGGCCACTTAGAAGCATGCTGCAGGGCCTCTTTAATGTCGATTTTCTTTAGTAAGCATCATTGAAGCACAGTTGTGTAGTGCTGTAAAGCATACTATGTTGACGTACTTGCAGGCCCATATCTCGTGTACCGTATTGACTTTATGTGTTGAACAATCTTATTTTCCTTTTCTGATTTAATACGTCGGGGTTCAACTAACGTAACTGGTGTAATACTTGTGCAAATAAATTGGTCTCTTTACAACGTGCAGTGATCTGAGTAATATTGATGTAATCCTGCACTTGAGTTTAGGTGAACTTTTTTTGTCTTCATATTGCCTAGCATGTTTTAATGATAGAATGTCAGATGTAGTTTAATAGATCCCTTCATGGCACTTAGTTCTTTCTTTTTGTGGTGGTTTGTGGGCAACTAGAATATTGTGTGGTAGAATGTGTCCTCATTTGTATATTGCCACTGTTACTGCATGACTGTTACCCCACAGACTGCAGTGATATTTTTCCGTGTTGGTTATTTACATACTGCATAAATTATTAGGCTTTTACTGGGAGACAGCAGTGTGTAATAGAGAACAAACTTTTTTTTTTATAATTGTGAGCATTCCAGGTGCATTTCTTGCCATTGCAATTGCCGCCATGTGCAGTATTAAGTCCAAATCGACAGCATTTCTCCGCGTGTGGTATGTTCTGTGTGCGAGTGAAAGCACAGGCGCGCTGTAAACGAACTGCTCAAGCGTATATAAAATGTGCCTTGCGCGAGGGGTGCATGGAGAAGGTAACAGGCGGAGGAGGGGAGGGGGGGGGGCGTGCATGCAGGAAATTCGTTACTATTATCAACCGGCCGGGCGTAGTCGCTCGCGTATCTTTTATAAGGGATCAGCAGCTGGCTCATAGCCTCCTGCGTGTTGTGTTTTGAATGCTAAGTTTGCGCTGGAGCCATAGAAAGTACGGTCACTTCACTCACAGCTGCGGCGTGGCCACGTTTCCTAAAGGAGTTGGTTGATAGACAGCTTTTCTTTTTTTTTATTTTTACATTCTGATTCATTGCTGTCGCATTCATTGCATCGCCCTTGCGGCGAAACTGTGTTTTTGTTGTTGTGAATGGTGGAAAAAAGCTTTCATCTGGCCGGAAGCAGAACAAGTCATTGCACCAGTCTTTGTGGTATCATTGAGCGGCACATTACTGTCGATAAATGCAAAACAATGCATTACGCAGGTACCAGTCCACTACCAACGGGGCATACAGAGAACATTTGAACATGAGCACTATTAGAAGTCGCATCTTGTAAAAAAAAAGAAGAAAGATACGTAACTATTATGAAATCATCTGCACTGTGATTCACAAGAACTAATGAAGTTGGTAATAATGGTTTGTCATTTCTTTTTTTTTTTGATAAACATAGAGCTTGACCAGAGCCCATGTAACATCTCTCACACGTGAAGTTCTGGTTATGTATTGTTCCTTGACAAAGCAATGCTTAGCGCATTGCGCAGACAACAGTGTGAGGTTGTTTTGACTTGCGTCTTCACTATGACCCTCACGTTCGCTGTAATGCAGCAAAGATACAGTATATATGAGTGCATCCCAAGCTATGAATTTCAGAGTACTGAAAAGTTTTTTTTTTACTTTTTTATTTCATATCATGTTTATTTTACGTCGATGAAAGCGTGGGACCTCAAAACCATGTAAATAATACTATGGTGTCTGAAAGCGCTCGAAACAACCTTACCTTCATTTTCGTTTCCAGAAAGTTTCGCTGCGTGCGGTCATTGTTACAAAATCTGGTTGCCTATAGGTATTCTCTGATCTGGTCACGTATAGGAGAAAAACAATGCTTCGCTGTGACTCTCGCTCGACCACTTATGCTGCTAAGCTTGTAAACGCCGCCTAGGAAACGATCGAGCGAGCAGAAACACGTTGCAGCGTGCTGCTCATACGTGCCCAGAATCGTCATCACGATCTCACGACGCAGAATCCGGGAAACGTAACCAAAACTAAATGTGGAAGAGCTATGACATCGAATCGCTTAAGTGGACCACAGGCTTCAGGTGTCTTTACATGGTCTTGAGGTCTTTACCTTAATTAAACACAGTAAATGAATCGTTAGAAATATGTTAGTACTTCTTTACGAATGAACATTCCACAGCGAGCCACACATTCACAACAAACAGCACGTGGGGTGTTATGATACACCGCTTTGAAACGTGAACAAGTTCGTTTTGCCTCCGCTTGCTTGGCTACGATTGCACTTGCGTCAGTGAAACAGTGATTTTGTCGAATCCCACGCGTGAAACGAAGCGGTTCACCTTCTGAACTGTTTAAGATAGCACTGCAGAACCACTTTGAAATCATTGCCATTCGAGCATATCAGATGCATTATTCAGTTGATCACTTGATCATACAACGGTAAGTGTTACGCCTCCTTTTCGCTCGATGATCTGCTTCTTGATTCGACGCATGCTTTGCGAGCAGAATGTCACAGATAACAAAACATCGAGGCACTGTATATGCTCCCTACCTAAAGGTAGCATATACAGTATCTCTAACAGAACATAGGGTGCCTCGATGCGTGCCTCGATGCTCGCATCGAGGCACTCTAACAAAACAAGGTTCGTGATGTCCCCTAGCGGCACCTAGTGGAACCGGTAGTCGTCTACGTAGCAGACGCATCCGCTGGGAATGGGAAACAGGTCGATGAGGGGCTTCTGCCCCGGATCGTAAGGATTGACTGCAATAAGCGGGAAGAGCATCTCGCGCTGCTTGCATGACGATTTGTAGCAGGGCACCATGTAGTCGCACGGCTTGTTCCGGTACCTGCGAGACAGCAGAAACACGCCACAAGTGATGACGACTTCATCGAGTCACGGAACCGAGCCGACATTGCATCGTGTCAGCGGCAGTGAAAATACATTGCAGGTAAGCAGGTGCTTTCAGTTTATCCTTTAACTTCGCGTATCGTGGGCCGAAAAAGAAATTTGACGTTTGGCTTCGTGAACGCGGACAGTTCCTCTATCGAGCGTATGCCTTTGACCGCTTATGAATTAAGCTGCCAAACAGCCAGGAGTGGTACTAGTGGTGGGTATGGGTGGGCTGGAGCTTTCCGAAATTTCTGCCTGACCCCTCTCTGCCTCCCCAAGAGCAAGTATATTCATAACACACCTTTATTTTCAGCCTTATTCTTGTCGTGGATGTCCCCCATCCCCCTTCCAGTGATAAAATCCTGGCGCCGTCCCTGCAAAGTGCACTGCAAATTATGTACGCATGACGTCATGAAAGCAGACGCGACGACCAAGAAGCAGCAAGGCAGATGACCGAGACTGACTAAACGAGAATATGCTAGCCGATTTTCACGAACGTGTTGAAGTAACTCGAGAGCGCCAGCGCGGAACGATCGTAGAAGCAGCGGAACGTAGAACGCATCTTTCGCTCCGCTCGCGCTTCCGATTGAACGGAGCGTGCGACTACCGTTTCGCCGTCATTTGGCGGCCAAGCTGACCACGTGCCGAGAAGACGCGCTCGTCAAAAAAAAAAATGGCAGCATATCCACGGAGTGAATGATGGATAGTGGGGCGAAGCATCCGTCCGTCCATTCGTTCTTGTTTCCATCCATCCATGCGTGCGTCTGTGTGGCCGCCCGCGCGTCCATCCGTCCGTGCGTGCGTCTGTTCGTGCGTCAGCACGTTCATCTGTGCGTCTGTCCCTGCTTTCGTCCATGCATCCGCTCCTGCGTCCGTCCATGCGTCCATCCGTTCGTGCAGCCACCCGTGCGTCCGTCAATGCATATGTCTGTGTGTCCATTCGTCCACCTATTCAACACTCCAAGTACCACGATCTCTCATCTTTTCATCATATATTCCTCATATAGAAGCACCACCATCCAGCGGACATTCCAAGGACTGAACGAGAGGAGGCACACGCACACTTTCTTACGGCTTGCGCTTCGTGTCTACTTCCCACATTTAACCACCTCGAGTTCATGTTATATACTAGTTCACTGTATTCATGGCACTGCGGCCCAACGCTCGCTAAATCTTTTTTTAAAACCTAGGAGGTTACGCCCAGCGAGTATAACGTAGCAACCCTTTCTTGTCTTCTGTGCGCTGTTGAACAATAAAAAATTCGCAGCGTGCGCGTTAACTAAAAGCCGAATTCTCCCGTCTCTCATTCCCCCTTAGCAGCCATTGGCACGTACATTGAGCACTATCTATTATTGTTCAACAATGCACAGAAGAAATCTCTCACCGGCACCACCTTGGAGGTCAAAATGTTATACTTGTTACACTTCTACAACGGCTACGAGGGACGAACGACTGCCGCTATAAGGAGCTTCGCCTCTAAAACGCGAAGTCCATGTGTACAGTTGCCCGCACTGCTTCGGGACGCCCCATCTGCATGACGCCGTGTGTATACGCGACACTCAGCCTACAGTGCCTATTCCGTGTTTTGTAATATGGAAAAGCACACTTACGTCACACGTCACAAGACGTGCGACCTGAAAAGGATGTTTTCGCGAGAATATTCACTGCGGCTGGGAGATGCGCCGATGGGACGGCTACAGGAAGCTTCGTCATTGCGCTTCTGATAGAATGTGGAAAGGACGCTTTTGCGTTCGCACGTGCACATACGTACTTGCACTTCTCGACGCGCGTGACCTGCGGGAAGCGCTCGGTGTTGACGACGGTCATCCAGAGGCCCTTCCAGTTCTTGGCCCAGCCGATGCGCAGGTACACGGCCTCCGAGCGGCACACGAAGCTGCCGTGCTGCTTCTCGGCGGCGAACGCCAGCGTGTAGTTCTCCACCCACTGGACTTCGTGCGGAGGCGTCTTGTACAGCGTGTGGTACAGGTCGTACATGTGGTTGTAGTACCGGTCCACGACCGCTTGCACTTTCTCGCTGCAACGGGACAAGCATGTTGTCTTGAGCACCACGTCATCAGAAGCGTTCAAAGACTACACACTCGAAGCTATATCTTTTTTTTGTTTATATCTCTGGCTTTGTAGATGACATTAACTGACATCGACAGTGCCTTCGTTCCTACATGCCGGATAAGCGGTAAATATACCTGGACGCATGTCCAGGTTCCCTGTACATTGACTAGTGAGCAAAATTAGTGCCGCTTAATGTTTCCTTCGGCGCGAGAAGCCTAATAAGGGATTAGTTTTGTTCCCAATTTCAGCTTATCAGTCGAATAAGTCCACTAGCTCTTTCTGTTCGATTGTTAGGCAATTACTAGGCTGTCGTTGATTACACGACACACTGCGCGGGTTCGAAAGCAACTGATAGCATGCGATGAGTGTTTAGCCCGCTGAGTACGAACGTCGGCCGATCTCGGAACAAAAAAGAAAAACGGAAATAGTGTCAGCTTAAGCATGATGCGGTACACACTAGACTGCCTTTCAAGTTGGTTTCTATGCTGCTATGTTGGGCAGTCAACTTTGCCTTCATGTTTCTTAAACGACTAAACGAACAGTGCAGTCATGAGCGCACATGCATATAAGCACTTTATTTGGTGCATTCGGCATTTTGTGACCTCCTTAGTTTCGCGTCACAATATTAAAAAATGGAAGCATTCTTTTCACAGCCCAACGGGGTGGCTCATACGTCTCGAATGCACATCTGTAAACATGTACTGGTTGCTTCCTTGCCGAAAATACAACATGAGCGTACAAATAAACTGCTGCTGTATTTTGTCTCCCCTATCAACCCTTGGCGCGGCTAGAGTGGGGAAGGATTATCCCCTTTGCTGAAAGTATCCACGTCTGTGTGTGTATACACACGTACGCACACTCACAAACACACAAAAAACGTACGACTGCCCGTACGGCACATGCGGCTGTGTGTTCCAGCGCACTCACATTGGGTAGTCGTGGTTGAACACGCACAAGTCCAGGTCCCTCGCGCAAGAGGGCCTGCCGTGCACGAAGCCGGACGGAATGATGGACGCCGCCGGCACAAGAGACGTCTTTCCCTTGGAGAAGCGCCTGTCACTGGAGAACGGAGGTTCCTTGTGGTACAGGACCACCACTCCGCTTGCGCCGCCAGAACCGTGGTGGTGCGGGAACTCAGAGCCCAAAACCGTAGTGGTGGTCCAGAACAGCGCCAGGCAGAGGGCACCGGCCGCTGCTGGCATCAACTGCGCCTATGCGGGGGATATTGTATCGTGTAACAGCGTATGCTTGATATTTACATTTGCATCAAGGAGCAAGTGGGTAAATGGAACTGAACCTGAAGCAATCTATTAATAGCAATCAATACTATTAATATGACGCGAAAAAGGATAAGTTTACCGCAGCTCCGCAACGAAAATAAAGGCCGCACTGTATACTTTTTTACGTGACGAGAACTATGGTATTTGCAACAACTATACGTGTAAAGGCTCATGTCTATATGACATGTTACGTCTAGCAACCGGACATAATCTTACAGGACATCGCACAAAAATGCGTCCCCTACCCTCCCCCCTTCTCTTTAAAGTTCTAATCAAGTTACACTTGTTAACAGCTGCAAATCAGCGCCTCGTATTTCTACGGCTTGTCGAGCCGCTAAGGCTACTTCTTGTGGACAACATAGCTTCTTCTGTGACTGTAAGTGGAACTGCACTCTTCGTCACCGGCGCATCCACGTCCTCAACAAGTGTTGGCGCGTATCACTTCCAGTAAACAAAAGTACGAGATGTCAGGAGCAATCCCATTCCGTCGCCGCCCGGGTCCTCACCGTGCCTATCCGTGGCGGAATACTGGGCCTCCGCCGAGTGTCCATGGTGACAAGCTTGAGACTCGCTCGGCAACTCCGTTCACGCGGATGCTTCTCTCTACGCGCCCCGAGTGGACGCGCGGTCCGGCGCCGGTGTTTTTAAGGCGGCCCGCGCTACAAAAGAAGCACCGGGCCGGAACGGGGCCAAGGGAGAGCGGCCACCGCCGCGCGGCGAGCTTTGTTTTCTTGCGGTCGCCGGGATGCCACCGGCACCGCTAATTGCGCGCCTCGCTGTGCCGCCACGGTGTAGAAGGGGCGTGCGTATTCCGGTGAAAGCGAACGCGAAGACTCCGCGCGCTCGTAGACATGCGCGAGGCGCGCAGTGGCACATGGGGGCGTACTCGTTCGGAGCTGACGGCTCAAGCACGCGGCCTTCTTCGTGGGCCTGCTTTGTGGACTTGCCGCTCAAGGCGTCATCTGGAAGTGGCGATGGCGTGCTGATATAGCGCATGGTCGGGCCTTTTGAAAACAAGCGGTGGAGAACAAAACTTAAATATTTTATGGGGAGGGGTAGGGAAGGGGGAATACGGGAGCATGTTGGTTGTGGCCCCAAATACAGGGCCTCACGTTCTTGCGCCACTCGCCTAGCATGACTGAGAAGCGCTAATGGCTCTTCTGGGCCCGAAAAGGCAAGTTGTCCGTGCCACTGGAGTCGTCGGAAGTATGTAGTTGAGCCCTACACTGTGTGCACACTACTCGTTGACTATAGGGATATTCTGCCTTCTTTCTCTTTCCGGCTGTTATAAAGTGCGAAACTGCAAACTCTTGCCGATTCGTTGCTTATTCGTAATTTTTTTCAAGTGCAATACGCCATGCTATCGTATGCTGTCGTAAGCGGTCATCGCTTGGAATAACACAGGTAAAACCACATGTGTCATATTCATCTGTAGCATATTGTGCACGCACTTGCACCAAGAAGTCTTCTTCTTGTTCTTCGAGTGCCTTCATGATGATATTAGGCAGTTTTAGAATAGAGTACGCAAAGCTTTACGTTAGCTGCATCCCTGCTGCTTTGTCCCTGCTGCATCTTGCGTTAACCTTTTGCGGGCCCCTGCTGACGGAAATAGTGGACGACCGCAATGAACGCTATCTTAGCTTATACGCTACACTAAAGCTTACTGTTAAGTGCGGAGCATTTTAAGTGGTTGGGCTTCCGTATGCTGTCATCGCTTGGCAAAACGCAGGGAAAACTAGGTATGAAAGTATAGAAAAAAAGTAGAAAGCAAGCGTGAAATAGAGAGAAGAAAAGGGTTGAAAGATAAAGAAAGAAATAGAAATAAAGAGAAAAACAAGACAGAAAAGTCTGAAAAAAAAAAGGATGAAAGGAGGCAAGAAAGACGAAACCGAAGAGCAATAAGGACGGCTGTCCAGCCCCACATTTTCTTCAGGCTTGGCACTAGTGCGGATCTGCTTAATTTTTACACCGAATCTACATATGGCTCGGTTTCGGTGAATCTTTACCACTGGCAAAAGACGTGTAGAACATCCTTCGGCGAACTGATTAGCTCGACTAAAGCAGCAATTTTTTTTCGTTAAATAAAAGTGGCATGCTTGCGATTCCAACTGAGCGGTCGCCACCCAGCGGCCGCGCCTGAAAACGGCGTTAGCAGGGTCAACCTTGAAAAGGGATACGTTACCAAGTTGCGCGCGTTCATAAGCGGCCGCATAAAGTTCCTTTATTTTCGCTATGCGGCAAGCAAGCGCCGGAAAAGAAGAAAGAAAGAGAGAGAGAAAACATTTATTGAGTTAAGCTTGTCAGTGAAGGTGGGAGGGTACCTTATTCCAGGAACTCTTTGGCCTGGACAGCCTGCCGGGCTCGAGCGAGGAGTTGACGCTGCTCGACCAGGTCCTGCTGGGAGATCGCCACCTCCCACGCTTCACTGAGGAGGTCTTGGTCCGCATCTGCTGCTGCTACTTGTAGCCTTGGGACGCTCACTTTGCACTGCAGTAGGAGGTGTGCCCTGAGTGTCTGCCACATTGCAGTGAGGACAGATGTAGCTGTGCAACGTTGGCCTCATATGGTGCAATAGTACGCCATGGGTGAACGCGTTGCTTTAAAGACGCCTGTGTAGTCAGTGCCTTCGTCTCTTGTGAGTTTTAGATGTGACGGAGGGTATGACCTGCGTTCGAGCCGATAATGTTGCAGTAATGCATGTCGGGGGTTGTAAATTACAGGTGGTTTATTTAAAAACACGGACAGTGGAACTTATAGAGACGCTCTCAGAGAAGGCCGCTAGGATTGTCGTCTTCTTCACTTGCCTGCGCTGCGCCTCTCGAGCAAAACCGCCTTCTTCGTTGTCGTTGCTATCTCGCCGCTAAATGCAGCTATGCACGCGGCATTACCCTCCCGCCAGAGTGAGCGTCGTCCCGATGCTCAACAGGTAGAGATGCAGCCAGCGGGTGTTTACATCACTGAGAGTGGTAAAGTTTCATGCGGACCACGTGCACTGTCTCAGGCAGATGCTGGCGACGTTTCGAACAGGAGGAGGCGTCGGGCACGACTTCGTAAGTCATGTCGCTAAGACGGCGCAAAACCTTGTAGGGTCCGAAGTATCGACGTAGGAGTTTCTCTGAGAGGCCTCTTCGTCGTACAGGAAACCAAACTCAGACTCTATCTCCTGGTTGATATATGACGAATCGATGGCGAAGGTTGTACCGTTGGGCGTCAAGTTGCTGCTGGTTCAATATTCTGACGCGGGCAAGCTGCCTTGCTTCCTCGGCGCGCTCAGTGAAGTCTGCGGCGTCTGTCTCTGAATCATTGCAATCGTAAGGCAGCATGGCGTCAAGCATTGTCGTAACTTCTCTGCCATGAATTAGCGCGAACGGTGTCATTTTTGTTGTTTCCTGGCGTGCCGTATTATACGCGAATGTGATGTACGGCAATATTCGGTCCCAGTTCTTGTGTTCCACGTCGACGTACATGCAAAGCATGTCAGCGATTGTCCTGTTAAGTCGTTCTGTGAGCCCATTTGTTTGTGGGTGGTAAGCAGTCGTCTTCCTATGCGCTGTGCCACTGAGCGTAAGCACAGTGCGCAAAAGCTCGGCTGTAAACGCGGTGCCTTTGTCTGTTATGACGACAGCTGGAGCACCATGTCTCAGGACAATTTTCTCAATGAAGAACTGGGCCGCTTCAGCTGCAGTGCCACTCGCGATTGCCTTGGTCTCCGCGTATCGGGTGAGGTAGTCCGTCGCTACTATGACCCATTTGTTGCCGCTGTCCGATGTTGCGAATGGGCCCAGCAGATCCATTCCGATTTGAGAAAACGGCGTTTCTGGCACGGGCACAGGATGTAATAGCCCAGCGGGTTTGTCAGGTGGTACCTTGCGCCGCTGACAATCAATGCATGTTCGTACGTAATTTTTAACCTCTGCTGCGATTCTTGGCCAGTAATATTTTTCTTTGATGCGTGTCAGTGTTCTTGTGAAACCGAGGTGGCCCGCAGTGGCTTCGTCATGGCAGGCTTGTAATATTTCCCTGCGGAGAGCTCCAGGAACTACCAGCAGATAGCTTATACCTGTTGACGAAAAGTTCTTTTTGTACAGAATTCCGTCCTGTAAACAGAATGACGATAAGTTCTTCGAAAACAATCTTGGTGCATTGGCGGCCCGTCCGTTCAAGAATTCTATAAGCGAGTTGAGCTCCCGATCATCTTGTTGTTGTCGAGAAATGATAGCTGCATCGACAACTCCTAAAAAACCTGGGAAATCATCATCCTCTACAGCCGGTGATTCAATCGGAGACCTTGACAAACAGTCGGCGTCTAAGTGCTGCCTTCCGGACTTATAAACTACGGCCATGTCGTACTCTTGGAGCCGTAAGCTCCATCGTGCTAAACGTCCAGATGGGTCTTTCATGTTGGTCAACCAACAAAGAGAATGATGGTCGCTTACGACTTGGAAGGCGCGACCATATAAGTACGGGCGGAACTTCGCAACTGCCCAGACGACGGCCAGACACTCCTTCTCCGTTGTTGAGTAGTTAGACTCGGCGCGTGTCAACGTTCTGCTAGCGTAGGCGACCACTCTCTCCATACCATCTTGGCATTGGACAAGAACAGCACCTAGGCCCACATTACTGGCGTCTGTATGGATGGCTGTTGGTGCATTCTCGTCGAAGTGAGCGAGGACAGGTGGAGTTTGTAGACGCTGTCGCAGCTCGTTGAACGAAGCTTCTTGCTCTTCACCCCATACAAATGCAATGTCTTCCCTTGTAAGGCGGGTGAGTGGAGAGGCGATGTGTGCAAAGCCTGCTATAAATCGCCGGTAGTAGGCGCAGAGACCCAGAAAACGCCTGACCGCTTTCTTATCAACAGGCCTTGCGAACTTTGCGACGGCTGCCGTTTTATCTGGGTCAGGCTTCACACCTTCGCGACTGATCACGTGTCCCAGGAACTGGAGTTCTTCGAAGCCGAAGTGGCACTTTTCCGGTTTGAGTGTGAGCCCAGCGGACCGTATGGCTTGAAGAACTGACAGTAGCCGCTTTAGATGCTCTTCAAACGTGGCCGAAAAAACGATCACGTCGTCGAGGTACACAAGGCATGTTTTCCATTTCAGGCCGGACAGAATCGTATCCATTAGTCTCTGAAACGTGGCTGGGGCTGAGCATAGACCGAAAGGGAAGACTTTGAATTCATAAAGCCCGTCTGGCGTCACGAATGCGGTCTTTTCTCGGTCGCGCTCATCCACTTCTATTTGCCAGTATCCACTTTTAAAGTCCATTGACGAGAAGTAGCGCGCATGCCGTAGCCTGTCCAAAGAGTCATCAATCCGTGGTAATGGATAAACGTCTCTTTTTGTAACATGGTTCAGCTTACGATAATCGATGCAGAAACGCAAGCTGCCATCTTTCTTTTTCACGAGAACCACTGGCGATGCCCAAGGACTCTTCGATGATTGGATTACATCATCCTCTAGCATCTTCTTGACTTGCTGCTGGATTACCTCACGTTCTTTCTGAGCAACGCGATATGGGTTCTGTCGGATCGGTCTTGCTGTGTCTTCCGTAATGATGCGATGCTTAGTCAGAGGCGTTCGACCCACTCGTGATGTCGATGAGAAGCAGTCCTTGAACTGGTCGAGCAGCTCCATAAGACGGCATCTTTCAGTCGGTGTTAGACTCGGACCGATATCAACTGGTGGTGTATGTGGAGGTGATTGAGCTGTGGCTTCCCCTTGCATCAGAAGACAGTCGTGAGAGTAGTCGAGCTCTTCGAGGTACGCCACAGCCGTGCCTTTACCGATGTGCCGGCGCTCATTCGTGAAGTTGGTCAGAAGCACCTCTGCGCGCCCATCCACTAAGCTGACGATGCCGCGAGCGATGGCGATGCCTTGGCGAAAAAGAAGGGCAGTGATGCGTTCGGCTATGGCGTCTTCATTACAGTTCACGTCACAACACACAGAAACAAGACTACAAGACAGTGGTGGCACGCAGACGTCGTCGTCAACCACACGTAACACCCTGGGTTCTTGGTCTCGATCTTGGGTCGCAGTCTTGTCAGCGGCGAATGTGATCACACCATCGCGTATGTTAACCACAGCACCGTACTCTCTTAAAAAGTCCATTCCCAGTATCGTAGGTTTGCAGCACTCCGGTAGGATCAGAAATGTGGCTACAAAAGCTGCATTCTCAATTGTGAGTCTTGCTGTACATTTTCCGGTGGGAGTCATTATCTGGCCTCCAGCATTTCGGATATATGGGCCCGTCCATTCCATCCTGACTTTCTTAAGTTCGTCTGCCAATCGTTCACTCATTATGGAGAAGTCTGCACCCGTATCGACTAAGGCTGTCACTTCAACGCCGTCAATCGTCACAGCGAGGTCGGCAGTCACAGTTTTCTCGGCGGAGTCTTCATCGTCGTCTCTCACGTGTTTCGGCAGCAGTGGGGGATTTTCGGCAATTCGACGGCTTGCAACCTTCCCCCCAGAGGTCGCTGCTTTCAGTTTCCCCGCCGTGGGCTGGGAGACCGACCTCTGACGGCGTCGGCAAAACTACGGCGGCTTGGTGAACCAAAGCGAGCCGGGGATGGTGAGCGCGTCCGGAAGGTAGAAGAGCCTTCCCGCCTGCCAGCCTGGTCGTCGTCGATGTGGGCATGGCTTTCGTCAAACTGTCGGCGCGTAGCTGCAGGTGCACTACCGCGGTATTCAGCTCGGCGATGTGGGCAAAAACGGTAAATGTGCCCTGGCTCTCCACAGTTGTAGCAGAGTGGTCGGCGATCCGCAGTGCGCCATATGTCGGTCTTCCGCATATAGGGTCGCCTGACAGAATCCTGCTGAGCCCAGGCTGCCACAGGATACGGCTCGAGGTACTGCGGTGCTGGCATGGGCGTGGGTCGACGAACAGCGTCTGCATAGCTGTATCCGTTCGGCTGGTAGGATACTTCTGGAGCCAATGGACGACGCACAGCGTCTGCATAGGTGCACGAGTTCGGACGGTGCGGTGGAGCGGAATACTGCTGAGGAGAGGCAAACGCTTGTCGAAGTTCATGGCGAACGACTTCAGCGACGGAGGCTACCGTGGACTCCTGCTGCGGGGGTGCCTGTGACTGCAATGTGTATTTTGCGTTCTCCTTCGCGATCTCCTCACGCACGATCTGTCTAATCAGGTGGCGTAGAGAAAACTCGTCGTTTGCGGTAAGTGCGGCGGCGCCTGCAGCTGCGCCGGTGGCCGGGCGATCAGACTGTCGGTACCGTTGCTGCAGCGCACGCTATATTGCGGTGGCCTCCCTGGTGAACTCGTCCACTGTTGTCGGTGGATTGCGCACAAGACCAACAAATAGCTGCTATTTGACGCCCCTCATGAGATGGCTTAGCTTTCGAGCCTCGGGCATGTTGGGGTCCGCGCGGTGGCACAGACGCACCATATCCTCAGCAAACATGGCGACGCTTTCATGCAGCTGTTGGGTGCGTCCTTCAAGAAGGCGTTGTGCGTTTTCGCGTCGGTCCGCGTTACCGAAGGTGTGAAGAAACCGACGACAAAACTCCTCCCATGTCGTCAATGTTGCCTCCCGGTTTATAAACCACGTCTTCGCGCCGTCTTCAAGGGCGAAGTATACGTGGAAGAGCTTCCCCTCGAGGCTCCAGTAGTTCGATTTAGCTACCCGTTCAAACTGCTCAAGCCAGTCTTGCGCATCTTCGTTCGGCCGGCCGTGAAATGGTTCAGGAATGCGCATATTCTGAACCGTCACCTGTGCAGGACTCCTTGCCACTTCTTGAGTAGGGGTGGCTGTAGAAAGTGTTGCTCCCTTTAAAAGGCCAAATTCCGGTTGAAGACCTCGAAGGCGACGGCTTGAGCGGTGCACCGGCGTCT
This sequence comes from Rhipicephalus microplus, assembly GCF_043290135.1. Taxonomy (NCBI): domain Eukaryota; kingdom Metazoa; phylum Arthropoda; class Arachnida; order Ixodida; family Ixodidae; genus Rhipicephalus; species Rhipicephalus microplus. The sequence continues at coordinate 42,651,740 of NC_134708.1, forward strand.
CCACGCGTGGCTGTCTCGTAGGGCTGGACTCGGGGCTTCTCACAGGGGTGCTGACCATGAGGTGGTAGTACCCAGCACCTCCACCAGTGTCGCGGGTTGTAAATTACAGGGGGTTTATTTAAAAACACGGACAGTGGAACTTATAGAGACGCTCTCAGAGAAGGCCGCTAGGATTGTCGTCTTCTTCACTTGCCTGCGCTGCGCCTCTCGAGCAAAACCGCCTTCTTCGTTGTCGTTGCTATCTCGCCGCTAAATGCAGCTATGCACGCGGCAATATGTTAGTGGTACGGGTTCTCTTGCCTCTGCTTCTTTTGTAGAGTGGCGAGGTGCCTCGGATCTCGTACGGGAATGCCCAGTTGTCGCATTCGCGGGCTGCGATGTGTGCCGTAGTGATTTTAAAAGGCCGTTGAAGTGTGCCGCAATGCGTGGGATCACGATGGAAAGATGGCAACGTGTAGTTCTATCACTTCCTGAAGGATGCGGAAGACGCGCGAAGGAGAGCGGCGGCGCAAATCAGAAACTTACGCATGGGAAATAATGTGATGGACACTAGGTAGTTTGATCTGATCAATTCACTCGCAACAACTTAATTCTCCTCAGTGAGTACACCATTATTTAGCGTGTGGGCATTATTATCAACATTCGGGCCTCTCTAAGCATGGAGTACACTTTACTTTATATGAGCAAGCGCTTTCAGAAATTTGTTGCGTTACTTCTCTGACTGTATTTTTCGCACATGCTTGTTTTCTGTTCAAGCCGTAGTGCTACTGATTCTCAATTTAAGATGCTTTACGACAAGGTCACGTGCATGAGGAACGACCGTCATGCCATTTTGTATACTCTCAAGAGTATACTCTGCACTACAGTGTCTCATTCTGAGACCGCCGCTTACGATATAACATGCGTCACGCGCAAAGAAAACATCTGGAACTTGGAATTTGTCTTTATACACTGAATATTCGCAATAATTATAACGTTTACTATTTATAGCGATATTTGCTATACCAGACCCACCACAGTCACTGCTTCGCTGGCTTCCATTTCCATAGTATAGTGAAAATGGTCTCATTTGTTTTTAGAGGCGAAGCTCCTTACGCCGTGGTTCTTATGTCCCGTGTCGTCATAGTCGTCGTGGTAGCCAGTTGCATTTCATGACAATATAAATGGTGTCCCAGCATATCCATGGAGTTTATGATCATTGGGGCAAAGCTTCCGTCAGTCCGTGCGTCCCTCCGTCCGCTTCGCCCCACTCGTCATCATTCACCTCGTGGATATGCTGCGATTTTTTTCTTTTTATCTGAGCAACACGCACACAAAATTTGTGTTTATGACTGAAGAGATTACAGAACATCGCACAGGTCAAGCAACCATTTTACTGTGACAGCTTTTCTTTTGAATACTTGGCTAATGCTGCTTTTGTTGGCGAGACCATGTACGCGAGACTTAGTATTGGCTCGCGCGGGTCTCGTTAGCTCACTATAGTCTCAACAAACACAGATATTCACGTGCCTCTGAGAACAGCGGCACGTGTAGATTCTGCACAGCATACATGTCCTAGCAAGACAGTGCTAAACATCGTTTTCTTAAAAAAAAAAAAACACGCCAGGCCTGCTCGGAAGGCGCAGCACAGGTCTCAGCGAAAGCTAGAAGAGTGGCCTTTCAGTGCCTTTTCAAAACGCTCATTAGATAACTACTGCAAGCACACTTGCTTGATACCCACTAGGGCATTAATAAGAAATTTTTTGGGTGTTAGGCTGGCATTCGCTATGCTATTTTTCGTCATTCTTCGGAGAAACGTGGCATGCGCTGAACACTTGCAAGGAATGCTGTACCAATTGTTCATGCAGTGACGGACGATGATGAAGAATTATGGCTGAAGTCGGTGTGCACCACAGTTAATGGCTGAGCAAAAACAAGCTTTTTTAATGGGTTGGAGCATTGGACAGAGCAGTCGTTATGCTATTGGCATTGTGCGACGACTGGTTGTTCTTTCGCTGTTTTAAAACACTTTATAAGTCGTATTAACGCGATTGCTTTCCCGACAATATTTCCCTTCTCGACAAACTTGCCTGCCTAAGGCAAGTTTGCCAACAAGTCACAAGCACTGGTGTAGCTCAGTGGAACAATACTGGGCTGGCACCCAGCGGACCCGGGTTCGAAACCCACTGTGTCATTGGTGCTTTCGCTGTCACAGCTTTGCCGCAAAAGCGAAGCAATGAACGTGATAGCAATAAATTGGAAGGTCACGCGCAGAATGCAAAGCAGATCGAAACGTGCCCAGCGTTTCTCACGCACAAATTCCACCCGAAACGTACTCACAGGTACAGATGAACGCGACTAAACGTCTTAGTTATACCTTCGCTGTGTCTGAAAAGCGCGCGCTTTTCGCAAACGGAGGCTGCAATAATTGCAGTTACTTTTGTGCGCCCGGTAACTACAACACAGTCGTTCCAGGTAAAGCCCGAGGCCTGTCAAGATGTAAAATCCTCCCTTCCTCCCCACTGCTATATAAGGGTGCGCGAAGGACCCTTGCTCCCACCTTCTAAACGGGGCAAAGTACGCGTGGGAGATGAAAGCGCGTGCCGCAGAGCGAGGTGGCGACGCGTGCTTATTGCGCCATTCCATTTTGCTGATTATGCTGCAAACACAATAATCCCCCCTCCGAGGTGCCCGTCAGCAGCGGTAAGTGGTATATATAAATAGCTTGCCGTTTGAATGGTGAAAGACACGTTCCTCGGTGGCTCTTTCTTTCCACATTAGTTAGGTAATCTATCGAAAACCTCGCCCTTAAGAAACGATATGAGAACACAACTTCGCGCAAAAACGGTGACAAGGTGTGTCGTTCTCGCCTGTCTGAAGATACAAAGAAGTCAGGCATGTGGTGTAACAGCGTTGTTTGAAATAAAGAACGTAAACAAGAGTCTCTCTGGTCTCTAATGAGCAGGAAACGTGATATTACTTGTTTAAGAAACAGATGGCACAGAGACAACCCTCCTTGCTTAACTCGCCGAAACAAGTTAGTTCTAGATGTTCTCTCCCACGTAGAGCTCCAGGTGAAAGACCTAATATAGAATGTTTTTCCTGTGCCCCTGTACCGTTCAAAGTATGAAAAATCATATGGTCATGACGTACTAAAGTGAGTGAAAAACATGTGTATACCACCCAGTGTGAAAACCTTCTTTTTTAAACTTCATACGGGAACCTTGCCAGTAAAAACGTGGCTTGAAGAGAGAGGGATGTATGTACCATGGGGAAGCAGCTGTCTCCTGTGTAACAAACCTGAGACCATTGAACATGTGTTTATTGATTGTAAGAACGCTATTTTCTTTTGGGACATTTTACAAAGGACTTTAAAAAAAGATTTACCTCTTACTTCATATGGAATTCGTTTTTTGCCTTGTGATAGTTCTGTGCAAAATTTGGATGTTATATTTTTACTTGGTCTTCATTCCGTTTGGCGTAGTATGCTATCGTACAGACACTGTGATGTGAGAGTTCTATCCGTTAATGAGTGTTTCGTGGAAGCTGTTATAAAAGTGCGAGATGTGTATAAGACTACCGACTGTGTTGAAGATGTAATATCTTTGTTTGACGCGTTATCACGCATGAAACACGTGTGATAGTGATTGTCATATTAGCTTAACCTGTAGTCAAGAAGGCAATAAAGAAAAAAAAGTTCCTCGGTGGCTTAGTGGTTAATGCATCGCACTCACGATTGAGAGGACGGAAGTTCGATTCCGCGCGCCGGAGTCTTTTACTGGGTCTTTTTTTTTCTTTCTTGTATTTTCATATATAGATGCATTTACATAAGGGACGCCGGCGGAAAAATCCAGCCGAGAGAGTCCATATAATTGCCATCACAATAAGACAGTTGACTCATTATGGTGAGTCGGCTTAATTTACGAGGTGTTCTGCAGTGGCTTTCGCGTGGAGTTGACAACTGTAATATGGTGCACGTGGCCGATATGAAAGGTCTCCCGATGATACCTCAGCTTGAGTTTACGTAGCACGTAGAGCTTGAAAAAAAAAAGGCAGATCCCACGTAGCATGGTGGTAAGAAACCGAAACTGGAAGTGATATTGACAGCGAAAAACAACCGATGAAGACGAAGGTGTGCGCGGGGTCAGATGAACGTGAGTGCGTGAGCTTCACTTTATGATCGGTCAATCCCCTCCTTTGGGTACGAGCCATGTGCAAAGGAAAACAACAGCGACGGGTAGAGGAAGAACGTGGCCAGCTAGCAAGAGCGCTAGGCGTTGGACCTCAGGGGACCGAACGGATGAGCCGGTGTCACCAACCCAGCCGGGACCAGCGTGGCGCATTCCTGAGGCTTGTGGCGTTCCGGGCCGGGCCCGACATGCGGTTCCTGTGGCGGACGAGTGTGCGGGCCAGGGCGAGCGGCTTATCCTGTCCAGACTCGGGTACGGCCCAACCAGTCACCGATATCGTGGCCATGGTGCCACGTTGGAGCCGGTCCGACACAACCGCGAAGGTGCGACCTCGGTGTTGCGTCGGTCTCAGCGTGGGGCCGCTTGGTCCAGCACGAGCAGTTGATGAGCTCTCGTGAGCTCCCGTGTACTTGGCAACCTTCTCGTGGCGAGGTTGCGTCGTCGACGCCATCGTCTTCAGCGGGAGCGTGAGTGGCACTCGAAATTAGGCTTCCGAGCAGTCAGGACGCGTCGGTTACTCGTGTGCGCGTAGACCTAGGGACTGTATAACTGAGCTATAAAATCCAGTGCGTTGTACAGATATCCACAGTGTTGTGATTGTCTTGTGTGAAGTCCACAAATGTTTTTCTTGTACTTGTCATGGATTTCACTGCGTATGAGGGCCCAAGAACCACCACACTTCGGTGTCGACGGTACGAGAAGCATGCGGAGGGAGGGTGACCCTGCAGCATTTTTTTTATCAGTGACATGTCATGAAATTGCGCTAAATAAATGTTGCATGCACCGATATATGTTGAATAGTTGCAGATGTTTATATAACCAGTAGTCAGCACTTGAACAATGTGTTAGCAACACCAGAAGCGGTAAGCTTATGATGTGAAGTGCTGGTGCTCGCGAAGACTGTAACACGGGACACTGCTACATAAACCAACTTCAGCGCATGGCACCTAACTACAATTGAAGTTAACCCGACGTGACAGCTGCATCGTATGAATACATATGTAATGTTTATAAAAATGGATATACAACATTGCAACCATAATTGACGTATCACGAACATTACAGGGTCTATATGAAAAGTAGTTCCGAGATCTGGCGTGGCTCTGTGGTAGAATGTTTGGTTGCCACACAGAATGCTTGGGTTTGATTCATGCTGAGACCCTGACAATTATAATTCTTTACATTCGTCGGGTCAACGCTGCCAGTGTCGGGTTTTTCTCAACACGCATGCGTTAATATTGCCGATGTGTTCTCGTCGTTCCTGGGCGGATACTCAGCGTCAATCACTTGTGGCACAAACCCGCGGCCATCTGGCGGGAAGCGTTTGATGAGGTGCGCGATGGGATTGTGACATTCAAGTGCTTACCAGTGCGTCATATTCGTCAAACCATCTTACGCTCCCATACTAATTTTGGTTCACGAAAAGTTAAGAGGATGATCATGAGAGCACCCAGGCGTAAGCGACTAGATAGATAGATAGATAGATAGATAGATAGATAGATAGATAGATAGATAGATAGATAGATAGATAGATAGATAGATAGATAGATAGATAGATAGATAGATAGATAGATAGATGCCAAAATACCTTGCAGTATGCAAAAAATGCTTCACATTAAAAAAAATCAGCCAGTTCCGCTTCGAGGACACCGATGAAACAGCGAAGCGGGTGGCTTTCTTTACATGCGGCTAACACATTCCTGTGTTTTGCAAGATTTCCATTTATGTTCCATCACTACTCCTTATTAAACAATTTGTTTGGCTTTCAGGTGGTAGCATATTATCCCCTTCAGTCACGAATTATGATGCGCTGTCAGAAACATGTCAAATTCGCGTGGCACAATTCTTAAACCCTCAGTATAACATTCCAAGTAACAAAATGAATGAAAGCGTTGTGTCGTGTCAGTTTGAGTAATTGAAGTTAATAAGTGTGTCAATAATTATCTAATTATTCTGCCAGCAGTCAGCTTCAGTACTTGCATAAAGAGAATCCGCTACTAGGCTTGAGATATATACAGTTTGTTTTATGGCTGCATTTGTTTCGAGCGAAGGAAAAAAAATACTTTCATGTTGGTCTTGGAATGCGTCACGTCGAACAATCACCGAACATGTAGTACATCCAGCAAAGTCGTCCTCTGCAGCAGTACACAGCTTGTATATTGATGTTAAATAATCGCCACTTAGGAGGCCCGCTCGAATGTGCCCACCAAGTTTCAAGTCGTTTGATCAAACACGCGGTGCATGACGTACCATTGAAGTGTGTGTCTCCATTTGTACACACCGTGAGTGAAAGGAATAGCCACCACCTTTTTTTAAAATCACAGAAGTCCGCGTGACAGTTGGGATATATAACTGTTGCCTTCTTCCTCTTCATTGGAAGTTGTGTGCAGTGGGATTAGCCCGATTTTTATGACAGATGCTCGTCTTTAATAATTGCTTTCTGATAGGTCAAACGTATATTTGTGTCACATACCATTTGGTTGAGCGAACAGCTGCTTTCATTTTAACAGTGGATTGGATTTACCCTGTTGCTGTGGCGCATACCCGCTTGTGATACCCACAAGCGCTACTACGGATCATGGTATAAAAGGCTCGATCAAGAACAGGTTCGCTGTTTAAGAACTTGAGTGCGCTATCCCGTAGTGTTTCATTACGTTGTGGTTCATTTAGATAACTCTTCATTGACAGTCTATGCCCAAGAACACACACACAAGCAAACTAGTCTACTCTTTCAATGAATTCGTTCAGCGAGTAATTTAGGCGCACTCGGCGAGTTGAGTTGCGCCGTCGGAGTTCGTCGCTCGCTTATATTAGCGACCCTTTATCTTAACAGAGGAATGAAAATGAGCTTAGAGGAGGCAGTATCCTAACTTGTTCGATTATCTGACCCTGACAGCACCAGGACTACTACCCAAAGTGCTGTAGGCACTGTTGTCACCGTTTTGGATAGTCGAGAATTGTCAAGGACAGATATTCCAAGAGGTTCTCTATATCGTACTTGCAACATTACTTTCTCCATCATAGTATACTGCTACTTCACCATAACTCCTTTCTATCACAGTGCGAGTGACCTCCACAAGGGGGATCCTCCTCTGTAAACCATATGGTATGCCTTTCAATATGCTGGCACTCTTCTGCCCAAGAGCGTGCGGGGGAGTCGGCTCACTGAAGTGGGTCGCTCAGGAACGCTACAGCGGTCGTTGTCGGAACACAGACCTCAGCGATGACGTAATGCGCTGGTTGGGCGACGCACGCCTTTCTTGGTTTCTTTATCGGCGCCGCCGCTACGTTCGCGACCTTCTAGTGGCTCATCGCGACGTGCTTCTGTCCTTTTATTGCGGCGGGAAATATTGCACGGTGCGCCGGGGATCCCGGCGGACATCCTCATGAAAGGGGCGCACGCCGGCCCGCGCTCTTGCGTCCTCTACCTTGTAAGCCAAAGGACTGCGGAGTGGCCGTTTATTGTATCGGGCCATGTAACGAGCGCGGAGCGCCGTTCATCCCGGTTTCGTTCGCAGCCGTTCATGTCGATTCGTCCAGCGTGGTGAAAAACAAAGCGTTGGTGGCTGGACATCGTTTTTGAACTTATTTTGAAATTGTCTACATGTCATGCATGGCCGGGTTCTAGTCACTTGAATAACAAACCCAGCTGCGCAAGAGACTAGGGGCGAGGGAGGAGGCGGATCTCAGGGTCTCGAAGACAGACCTTGACCCATGGAGTCTTCTGACTCCAAGGAGCTCGTACCGAATGCAGGGTCGCTGGTGCGTAGGTGTTCGAAGCGCGTGCACTACGAGTGCTTGCGTATGAGCAAACGTGCTTCGGCCTTATCTTTGTGCCGTCTTTCGACATTCGCAAGACGGTCGGGGTCGTCCTATAGTTCTGACTCCTCTGCGTTCATGTCCCGTTGGTGGACGAAGTATAGAGGGTGCCGTCTCTTGGTGGTTCTCGCGGACTAATCAGATGTTACTTCGACAGCAGGAATACGCATTCGCAGTTTGAGAGCAGGAAGTAGTAGCAGGTCCCCTCTGAGACCACTTAAACTACGTTGTATAATTTGAAAGTTTACTGACAATACTAGATGAAATGATTGCCTGTGTGTTCGGCGAGAACATAAGGCAATCGTCATTAACCATCTGTTCTCCTACCCCAATGAAAAATGCGTGCATGATCTGTGTATTTATATATACGCTGCACAAAAAGATATGCGGGGCAAACCAAACTCGTGATACTTAGAGTTCATGCGCACTGCATGCATACACATTTCTAATGAAACACACTGAGGCATCACGCAATAGAGCATCATGATTGAAATATCTCGTAAATCAACAAATATTTATGATAGACAACGGTTAGACGTTTATTCGAAGTCCTCGCTCGATGTGAACGGAAATCACGAAAAGAACATGCACTTGTTTGTCCCATTCATGGCGGCGCCTTTTTGGCGACGAAAAGCTTTCGCGAAGGCAGGCATGCCGGAAACAGCCTTGTTGCAGCTGACTCGCAGTTCGACCGGGAACACGTTGACTAGGCTGCACACGGTGATGCAGGCGACGACGAAGAACAGTTGGTCCTCGCTCAGCGCCGGAAAAACCTTCATCGAGCGTTTGTGTTGGGTGACGGCCATCTCCGGGAAGAAGGCACTGTAGTTGCACGAATCGGGCCCGAGGAATGATGCCCTTTCGGCTAGTGTGGCTTTCGTGCCGGCGGGCAGCCACGAATCTGTGATTCTTCCTCGAGGGTCCACCTGAAAAGTGCGTGAAAAGATCAGTCAGAACCAATTCGAGTTTCTGTTTACGCATATCCGAATCATCGCGGCAATTAGAAAAAAAAATGAAGGTGGTCGGCCTGTTATAGGTGACATAGCCGACATGGTTGCTGACATGAGCAAAATTTTAGCCATCATTACAGCCAGTGCTAGCAACTGTTGGCAGCATATCAATAAATACGAAATCGGAATGTTTGTATGCAGTCGCACACAAACATTTCAATTCATGATACCAGGTTCTTATGAAACACGCCGCATCAGGCAATTCATCAGTAGTAGCAGTAGTAGTAGTAGTAGTAGTAGTGGTGGTAGTAATTGTGGTAGTAGTAGTAGTGGTGGTGGTGGTGGTGGTGGTAGTAGTGGTGGTAGTAGTGGTGGTGGTGGTGGTAGTAGTGGTGGTAGTAGTGGTGGTAGTAGTAGTGGTGGTAGTAGTAGTAGTAGTGGTAGTAGTAGTATAGCCACTTCTCGTTTAGTCCTTGAAATGTCCGCTTGATAGCGGTACTTTCATATAATGAATAGATGAAAAGATGCGAGATGACGGTACTTGGAGTGTTCACTGGACAGATGGACAGAAAAGCAGACGGACGCAGGAATGGACGGACGCAGGAATGGATGGATGAACGCAGGGACAGACGCACAGACGGACGCACGGACGGACTGAAGCGCGTACCGACTGACGCACGCTTCACCCCACTCATGATTCACTCCGTGAATATGCTGTGATTTTTTTGGAGGAGGGGCGGGTTAACTATTATTTATGCTTGTTCGTGCGTGCGTCTCTATGTGTGCGTGTATATATACGCAAGCAAAATCGAAACATTTCGGGCAATTTGAACTCCCCAACCACCGCCCTGCTAGGGAGCCCCCAAGGCTGCTGTTGACAAATCTACGTCCTCTGTCTTTAAATTCTGACAAGGGACATGTTCATATTTATAGTCAAATGTAGTTGCACTTCTACTGATAGGAAGTGCAGATGGCATAAATGTTTAAGTATTCTAATCAGAAGCCCAGAAAGCATGTGGCCCTATATATATCGCCGCCGGAGCCGCTCTGCGAGTTGTTGATTGCGTTCAAAAAGAGGACTTCGACAAGAAGCCAAAATATTTCAACCTAAACTCTTTACTTTCACGTGCCAAAATTACAATAGGAATTATCGCGCTCGCCGGTGTAGGAGAATATGGATTTTGACAACCTTGTCGCTTGTAACAGCCGCCTAAACGTAACTACACAGTTGTTTTTAGCCTTTGTCTATGTGGATTAAGAGAGAGAAAACGTCTTTATTCATAAAGGCATGGAGAAGGAGGGAGTGGGAGGAAACCTAGTCTGGAGTTCCTAGGACGACTCCAGCGTTGAGTCGGCCGGGCCCGCTGTATCAAAGGTCGGAGGACCTCAAGAGGTACATCGTGGAGAGCATCGCCCCACAGCTCCTCGTTACGTGAAGGGTGAAGAAAAGGAGATAATATGCGTGGTGGCAGACGCCACCTAGTCTGCCAAGCTTACAAGATGTACCAACTCGACACTTACAATACAATTACTACTTATGACGTCCCCCACACTTTTTCTTGGCATCATTATCTGTCCTAATTAACTTAACCACTACGACGCGTAATATGGCGGAATTATAAATATACCCAAAGAGTGGTGCGAGTTGTCCACTTGTGAAACTGGTGCGATTATTTTTGTAGGTTTTACATGTTTTAAGTACATTCACGTCAGGGCGCTCAAAGCAGAAAGGAATAACCGTCAAGTTGTCCTTTATGCAGCTGTGGCCACAGAAGGAACAATATATACAACCATGTATACAAGGTATATCGCTGAATGATGCGTTTTTCTAGGGCACCTCGATAGTTTTTCATGAGCTAAATTTCTACTGACATCTTCAGCAAACCCATCGGTGCGACGTAGAGTGCCGTTTCATCCCATAGCCATAGCACATGGGTCATTTTGTAAGATATATCTTACACCGTGGCCTGAGCGAAGAGGTCCGATTTATGAATATACTATGCAGTATTGCCGCACCTGGATTCCTGTGGCGTCGAAGCTCCTAAGCAGCTGGATGTGCGTAGAAGGAACCGAGAGAACCGTAAGCATCGCTTTGGTGCCCTTCGCGTAGTACCAGGGACGTGACAACGACACTAGTGCCACGTGGATAGCGTTGAGAAAGTTATCGTACTGGCGGAAGGGCACTAGGAAGTTTAGAGGGTGCTCAATGACTTCTCGATGATCCTCCCATGACAGCCTCAGCTTGTGCCAGTTTCTGACAGTGGTAATCCAGTGCTCCATGAAGGTTCTCGCCTTCGAGAACCAGCCCCTTAGGAACATGGAGAGCCCTTACTCGGTCAGGAGGCGTTCGTTTGGCCATAGGATAACCGACACGTTTCTCACCTTGTCGCTCAGGGCCTTTTCTAGGTCGAGGTGGGACCAGAACGCCTTTTTGAGCAGCGAGATGACGGTACGCGTGATTTCGTTGAACGAAGCGTCTATGGCGTCTCGACTCTGCCGCGGGAAGTCGGCGGTGACGAGCAGGGAGACAATGACCCACCGGTACGCCGCATCTAGTTCGGTAGCGCCGAACGAGCGTCGCTGATCGCGGGCCATTCCCGGCGTGCCGAACTTGAGCGTCAGGAAGTCTCGCTCGGCGATCGAGGAGAACACCAGAACAAACGTCCAGGACAAGTCCTTCAAGAGGGAAGTGTTGTTGTGGCGGATGAATATTCTTTTCAGAGCCTTTAGAGACGCCTTGGTAGAGAACGTAACGCTGTCTGACAGAAGGAATGGTTGACGACTCGACGCCTGCAGCGCTTTTCTCCAGCGCTCTGTGGTAATATTGACGGTGTGTGCCCCGATGTGGTGAAGATCTACCTGGAACGGCCTCGTGGGTGCTGTTCTGACCACGGTATTGAACTCGTCGTAGATGTCCCTGTGCGTTCGTACGACCTCTTCTACCTCGGACCAAGGACGAAGAGGACTGCGCTGCGAAAGCTCTCCGTACAGACCATCCCAAACAACAAGGTGCGCATTCGAAGCTCGCATGTCTTTCTCAATAGAAAACCACTGCCAGTGAAGGGCTGCCGGTTTAAGCACAGCGTTGTGAGTTCCGTCACCGTACTTCAACACGGTGACGTCGAACCATGGCTCCAAACGCCAGCTGAGTGAGAGGTCTAAAGCGACCTCCAGAGTGTCTACTCTAGCTGGCGGTGCTTCGGGCCAGGGAAATCGGAGTTCGCGCATGAATTCCTTAAGCTGGCGGATGCTCTTGCGCGACTTAGCCGTTGATACGTCACCCATGCACCTTCTGTAGACGTCCTGTACATGACCGGCATTTTTGATGTATTGAGTCACATGACTCAGTTTGTCTTCAAGACTGTGCTCCCACTTCTTGAGTCCGTAGCCTATCCCCCCGGTGAACGGCACCTCACCCTCGGCGTACACCCATTTAGAGCAGACGTAGCGGTCAAAGTTGCTGCATGAATCTATGATCATGTTCAGCCAGCGCTGGAGTATGTGCGCCTGCTTTTCGCAGTCATCGGTGTGGCAGAAACGGCTAGCTGTCCATCACGTTCGGCTCTGGTCCAGGCCTAGTGAAGAGTGCGTAGGTGAACATGCTAAGGATGACGGTCGTGGCTATGGCCAAGGCCACCGTCAATGCTACGGTCCGGTAAGACTTCTCGACGTGGTGAATGAGAATGGAGGATTCCTGTGACAGGATTAAAATGTATGAAATGAACCTTGGTTTCAGGGGAGCACGGCTTTAGGCCATAGCTTAGGTTTAGCTATTAAATGGGCTGGAGATAGCTATGGCAGCGTTCGGTAAGTAGCGTCAGTATTAAAACTGGTATCAGACTTTGTTATTAGATTGTTTGCTTAGCGTTCTGTTCCTCTTAGGTAACCCTTCAATTCAGTCGCCCTCCCATGAAACAGTCGACCCCTTTCACACCACTTGAAACAGGTCAAAATATATAACTGGCATAACTGGTGAGACCTTATTATGCTTCGTCTTTAGGCTGTAGTACATCGCCGAGGGTTCTTATGTCGTCGCGTGACAGGTGCTGTATGTTCGTTCTTTGTTATGGGAACGCTGAGCAACTCCAAATAAGGTGACATAAATCTAACCTATAGATAAGACAGAGAACTAGAGATATGAGTACAAACCGGTGTGGACGCTGGCGAACGGCGAGCAGTCGGGCCTCTGGCACTCGGAAGCCAAGCTTGAAGACGAGGATTTCCTGATTCAGCGAAGGCGGGCAGATGTCCTGGTGGCTCGACGCCAGGCGCGCTCGGTCGCTTCTGTAGAGATACATACAGAAGTGTTTGTACGACCATGTGCACGCTTTTGTTGGTACGCTGTAAAATTCGGTGGCGAAAACGCTGAGATGAGGCAGTATGTTTTTGTCGTTCGCCTGCAAGGCGTCCACAGGCAATATCATTAGGAAGGGTATTGTTCCTACAGACCGATGGTGCCTTCAAAACAAGAGCGCGCGTAAATAAAACCGAGCCCGAATGAACGTTTTCATTCTCGTCAAGGCTGCGTGAAACTAACGTCTTACGTTCGAGTGTGGCCTCTGAGACTGCGCGCCCAGATTCCGTGCCGGCGCGCGATCTCGGAAGTCACGCTCTTAGGAACTGCTTTTAGGAACACTGATCGCTCTAGAAACCCTGATTGGGTTCCTAGAGCGATCAGAGTTTTAGTAACCCTGATCGCTTTAGGAACCCTGATCCCCCGTTGGGGCACAGTGGCCATCCTTCCACGCAATAGGGTCAATGGCATCGTTTTCCCAGGCGTGACGTGGTGTCCTGCAATTCGCCGCAAGGTGCTTACTGAGTTTGACGTCGACCTCGTCGAATGCGGTGTCCGGGAAGACGTGATCATCTGCTCGCCTATGGTCACCGGCCGTGCAGCGACATATGCAGCAGTGCCTGGGCTGCGAGAAAGCCCGGAATGAGTCTTGTACAGTGCGACACTGAGCTAAAATTGCACGCTATTGTAACAATATCACTGTGAGGGGGTACATCCACAGTTGAGTATAATCATGCGCGGGCTTGTATTCGGTGACGTTGCAGTAAAATAAATGGTGTAATTATGATAATGGCATATTTCAACGAGCAAGCTACGGCACGAACCAATGGGAAGATACTTATGTGGAACATCAAAAATCATTTGCATTGTAAAAGATGTAATCATGAATCCTGCCGTGTAAGACGTGCTATTTAGAGGTGGTACATGCTGCGCCAGTTGATACAGAATACAGTAGATTCTATGAATGCATAGCAGCAGGAATGAAGGAAAATAACTTGACTAGGGCACACACGAAGTTCCTTCTATTCCTGCTGCTCATGCAATATGCTACCTCTATTTATTAAGGCAGTGGAATGCCAGGGGGCTGAGATCGCGCATTGGTGACTTTCGTCGATTTGTGTACGTCAATATGTTTCACGTAATCGTCATCTGTGAGCTGAACTTATCGAGTGCAATACGACTCTCGGGATACGAACATTTTATGTCGTCTACTGTTACTGAAAGCAGCAAGGTTCTGGTGCACATTCGCCGAGACCTCACATACATCCTTCAACCTGTACCACCTCATGACGGAAACCAATACATATGCTTAAGAGTGAAAAAGAGGAGGCTCAACATCACTGTGGTTGGCACATACCTATCACCATCAAGCCGTTTCGATCAAAAAAGACTACGAGACATCATAGCGTTAACTCCTGACTCGTGTGTTATCATTGGGGAATTTAAACGCTCATCACACATTATGGGGAAGTCAGAATACCAACATGAAAGGCAGAAGCTTGGTGTCTTTTGCCTCCGACAACCAACTTTGGTTACTGAACGATGGCAGTCCTACATTTTTACGTGGCTCCACATACAGTAGCTGTCTCGACTTGGCTTTTGTTTCGTGAAGCCTAGTGAAATATACTGAATGGTTCACGGATATAGAAACGCACGGGAGTGATCACATTCCAACATACGTCAAGATCAGAAGATTGTCGCCTCCTAAAGTGCGCGACATGGTTAAAAGAGTGGACTGGAAAAAATTTCAGTCTCGTATGGAAGACCAATGCCAAGAACATATATCCGATTTACAAGAGGCCATCAAGAGCCCTGTAAAAGAGACTGTGTGTACGATCCCATGCGTTGTAAGAATCATGGACATCGACATAGAGCTGGAGCGGCTTCGAGCCTTGCGACGACGAGCTGAAAGAAGGTACCGGCGCACGAAGGACATAGAATATTTACGGACTGCTAGACGTATGCAGAAGAAGATCAAACGTTGGTTGGACAAGCTAGAATTCCAACGCTGGATTACTTTCTGCGAGTCACTCGACCCTCGTAAGCCTTTATCGCAGATATGGAGGACGGTTAGAGGTTTGCGGTCATCGCCCATTCAGAAGTCACCATTCAAGGCCCTAGCCCTTCACCAAAATTGACCAGATGTGGTCGTTGCTGAAGAGTTCTGTGCCGGATTATCAGAGCAAACTACAGCCATCAGCAGCTCACCACTTTTGAGCAGTTGTCCGCCACCACGTGATTCCTGTATGGACATCCCGTTCACCATTCAGGAGCTCAAAGCAGCACTCGCTTCATGCAAACGTACCTCCGCACCAGGACCTGACGGAATCTCCTACAGAACCCCTTGTCATCTGAATGAGCGCGCGAGAATAGCTCTACTTCAGCTATATAATGATTGTTGGCTAGAGGGCACCGTCCCCTTAAGTTGGAAAACTAGTCGTCTAGTACCATTACTAAAACCTGGCAAATCACCATTGGAACTCTCCTCCTATCGCCCAATCGCATTGGCTAGTTGCGTAGGTAAAGTGATGGAGAGAATGATTATCGTCCGACTCGAGTGGTACTTGGAGTATCATGAGATCTACCCAAATGCCATGGCTGGCTTTCGACGTGGTCGATCATCGATTGATAGCGTCATCGACCTAATCACGTACGTTGAACACGAGAAAGGCCATAAGCGTCTTTGCGCCTCTCTGTTCCTTGACGTCAAAGGAGCTTATGATAACGTTACACATGAAGCCGTCCTTACCGCACTAGAAGAGATTGGAGTGGGTGGCCGAATGTTAAAGTGGATACGCAGTTATCTCCAAATGCGATCCTATTTTGTGAGTACAGAGACCGGGAACACGTCTACACAGTTCAGTTGTCGTGGCGTCCCTCAGGGTGGTGTACTGAGCCCCGTGCTATTCAATATAACACTAATCGCTCTCCATACGCACCTACCAAACAATATTTTCTATAAACATACGCTGATGACATCTGCATCTGGACATCTGCGGTAACTCGCCTGCAGTTACGAGCGAAAATACAGAGAGCTGCTACTGCAACTGCTTTGTATGTACACAATCGAGGCCTGGAAATTTCCTCCGGAAAGTGCGCTCTTCTGGCATTTACGCGCAAACCCATGTCGAATTACAGAGTGTCAATTAACAGTCAAAATATACCATTTCGTCGATCTCACAAATTTCTGGGTGTCATAGTCGACAGAGACATATCAAGGAGCCCTAATGTGTTGTATTTGAAAAAGCGATTGACAGGCATATGCCATCTTTTCAAGTTTCTCGCTGGAAAGACTTGGGGAATACAGCCTAATGCTATGTTACGACTGTACAGGGTGCTTTTCCTTGGCTTTTTACGATACAGTCAGCCTGCATTATCAAATGCCAGCAAAACAAGTCGACGCATGATACAAAGCGTTCAGGCACAGACGCTTCGAATATGTCTATAGGTCTGCCTCAGGGTGCCTCAACAATGGCGACTATAGCTATAGCCAAAGACCACCTCGTGCAGACCCATATTGAAATTGAAGTTTTGAAGACACACATAAGGCATGTGGGCCGGACTCCCCATCACCACCTAGCCTCTCTACCAGTGGATAGACCTCATACTTCCTTTTTTGTCGAACAATAACTACACATGGTGACTCCCTACCAACTGGTTTTACGCCCGCGGCGAGACCTTCAATTCCTCCATGGTGCCTCAAACAGCCAGTCATCAACCTGACAATACCAGGCATCCAGAAAAAACGAGATTTCTCAACACCAGCCCTCAAGAAGCTCGCCTTAGTTCTGCTGTACGAGAAGTACCAAGACTGCACCCACGTCTACACCGACGGCTCCGTCCTGCCAAACAGCTCAACTGCGGCGGTCGTTATTCCAACGCTTGCCACAACCATCAAATTCAGGACAGCTCATGCAACCACAACAACGGCAGCAGAGCTTGCAGCGCTTCGCGCTGCGCTGCGTTTCATTAACGACCAAAGCACACAACGGTGGACGATTTTCTGCGACTGCAAGAAGGCACTGCAGTCACTTCTGTCAAATCTACGCCGTGGTCCACACGAGCAGTTGGTATTTGAAACAGCAGAAATGCTACACTATATAACAGAGAAAGGTCATCACGTTATATTTCAGTGGTTTCCAAGCCACTGCGGAATTATCGGTAACGAACGAGCTGATCAAGCTGGCCGTTCAGCCCATACAAAAGACAACGACCAGTCAATACCTCTCTCAAGGACGGACACTGCTAGGAGGCTCCACATGCTTGCTCGCCAACGCTCCATGGCTCTTTGGAATGAGCCTCTCTTTACGCATGCAAGATTACGATCTCTTGATCCAACGTTAAGCATGCAGCTTCCAACAAAAATTCGATGAGGCGACGCTACTGCTCTGTGCAGACTATGGCTGGGAGTCGCGTTTACCCGTGCGTACGCGTTCCGCATAGGTATGGCCGACACCGCCGACTGTGCACACTGCGGAGATGAAGAAACAATTCGACATATCCTGTGTGACTGCCCGAAATACAACCTGGAAAGACAACACCTTTCTAATAAACTAAACAGGTTAGATTACCAGCCACTGTCCGAAGAAAGTATACTGCGCCATCGTCATGACTCATCGTCACAGAAGAAAGCCGGGCAAGCGCTACTGGGCTTCTTACGAACTACTGGCTTGTCAGAACGCCTTTGTGTGGACTGATTTTGTGTGTGCGTGTGTGTCAGTGTTTTTCTCTTATTTATATTTTTTAACTCTCTCTTTCTCTCTCAACCCCGTATTTCCCAACCCCAGTGTAGGGTAGCATATACCGGATACTCGCATCTGGTTAACCTCCCTGCCTTCCTTTTTTCTCGTTTCTCTCTCTAAGACAAAAGCTTTAGATGTGTCATTCAACGCGAATGCTGAAACGCAAGTGGAAAAAGGAGCCCTGGGCGTGGAGCCAACGACTCATCCACCTTGCTCGTGGCTCGCGGTAATCTTACATTTTCGTTACGTAAATAGTTGAACAAAAACTGTCAGTAAACCAGTTCGTTTTTTGTTGTCCCAACTTGCTAGTATCATTTACCCAATCCGGAGCATCATTTCCTAGCATCATTTCCCCACCACGCTACCAAAAGGAGTCCGGGCCCGCCGTTATTCTAACGTCTCGACAACTGACGTCAGCGGGGAGGTGGCAGAGACTTTTGACGCAACACAATGTCTACCCTCACTGGGACTACACTTTGCGATCGTTCTTGAATTACTGCTACAATTGAGCTTTACTGCAAAGCTGGTAAAAAAAATCTCTTCGTAATGTGAACCATGAGTAGCATGCGAAGCAGCCATAGGTCGACTTAAGGTTCTGTAAAGAGGCGTTTTTATTCATTGCTGTAGACGTTAATTATTTCGAACACAAGCGCTTTGTAATCTCTCGCCTCCACCACACTCATGCTCATGTCTTTATTTATACTACTACGCTGTGTGTGTGAGTGAAAGGAGAAAGCGCCTACACGCAGAGAAGCGCAGCGCCACTAGCAGTCTCCACTCATACCAGAGCACGCGCTGGAGTTGAGGGAGGGATGGATGGATGGATGTATATGGCTGTACCCTTTCGATCGGGCGGCAGCTAGCGCCACCGAGCCGTAATACTTAATGAACCAAGAACTATATTTTTCCCCCTTTAATAGTGAGGTTGAGGATTCGTACTTTGCAGTGAAGGGTTTAATTTTCACTCGTGCCTTGACTTTAGCCACCAATCAGATAACCTCCTTCTAGTTAATTCTACCCGCTTAAAGTCTACTTTGCCCTCCCTGTCCCCAAACCCCAGTGCTTTGAAAAACTTTGCGCCATCATCCTGAACTATATGGTGAAGCCCTTTACAGAACATTATCAAGTGTTCAACAATTTCTTTTTCCTCTCCACACGCACTGCATACCGTGTCTACCCATTCGTATTTGGCCCGATATGTCTTGGTTCGCAATACTCCCGTCCTGGCCTCAAAAAGTAGAGAACTACCCCGAGTATTATCATACAACTTTTCCTTGGCAATTTTCTGCTTAAAAGTTCGATAGATCTATAGTGCGGACTTCTTAATCCTGCCGATCCTTCACATATCTGTCTCAGCTTCCTTCACCTTCTTCTTAACCGATAATTTTTTTTTGGTTTGGCCCCCTGCTGTTTTCCAAGTAATTACCAGGCAATTTTCTGGTTCGCTTCCTTCATTTTGTATTGACATTCTTCATGTACAAGTAGCTTAATACCTTCCTAGCCCAACGTTCCTCCCCCATTTCTCTCAGTCGCTTCTCAAATTTTATCTTGCTGCTAGCTGCCCGGCTCTCAACTGATGTCCATTCCATATCACCTTGTACTCTCTGATTTGGTGTATTACCGTGAGCTCCTAAGGCAAGCCTACCTATTCCACAATGCTTAATTTCTAATCTTGCTTGAACTTCTGATCTTATGCACAAGACCGCATTGCCGAACGTCAGACCAAGAACCATGACCCCTTTCTATATTCCTCTCACAACATCATACCTATTGTAATTCCACAGTGCCATGTTTTTCATTACCGCTGCATTCCTGTTACTTTTAGTCGACACGTATATTTCGTGTTCCCTCAGGTACTCGGTCCCATTGCTTATCCATGCGCCCAGATATATGTATTTATCTGTTATCGCTAGCGTGACCTCCTGTATTCTAAGCTCACTACCGTCATTGTCATTGAAAATCATGACTGCTGATTTTTTCTTACTGAATCTAATATCTAACCTATCTCCCTCATTACTGCAGATGTCCATCAATCTCTGCAAATCTTCCTTGTTGTCGGCCATTAGCAGTATATCATCTGCGTACATCAATGCTGGTAGTGCCTGTTCAATGAGTTTTCCTTGTTTGACGAAAGAGAGGTTGAAGCCCAGTCCACTTCCCTCTAATTTGGCCTCTAATCCTTATAGGTACATCATGAATAATAAGGATGACAGGGGACACCCCTGCCTGAGTCCCCGTTGTACCTCTGCAGGCTTGGATACCTGTTTTCCCACTTTATAACTACATTGTTACCTTTATAGATACCCTTTAAAAGATTAGTGACTACATGTTCCACGCCTAGTGTGTCCAGTATTCCCCACAATTCCTCTTGAACCACGCTATCGTACGCTCCCTTGATATCCAAAAATGCTAGCCACAGGGGCCTGTGTTCCTTTTCTGCTATTTCGTTGCACTGCGTCAGTGAGAACAGATTGTCTTCCAACCTCCTGTGTTTCCGAAACCCATTCTGCAGTTCCCCCAGCACCCCCTCATCCTCTATCCACGCCTGCAGTCTTTCTTTTATAATCTGCATCGCCAGCCTATAGACCACTGATGTCACTGTTATAGGACGGTAGTTGTTCATGTCAGCTTTGTCCCCCTTTCCTTTATCGATCATGCTCATCCTACTAAGTTTCCATTCATCGGGAACTTCTCTATCGATTATTATTTTGCTCTCTGCCTCTCTCAAAGCCTGCTTACACTTCGGACCTAATGTCTTTATCAGCATAATGGGAATGCCATCTGGACTTGTTGATGTACTACTAGGAACCCTTTTCTCAGCCCTTTCCCACTCTTGTTGTGAAAACGGAGCCATTACGCCACTTGATTCATCTTTGTCTATTATGGTGCATAAAATACTTATTTGTTGAAGTTTTTCTGTCACCCTTGTTCTTATATATACAATAGCTTCGTCCCCTTCTAGCCTAGCACATTGAGCTGTAGTTATAAACCTCTGCTCTAGGCTAGTCTAATTTTTTAGGGAGTTTAGATGGTTCCAAAATTTCGCAGCTGCCTTTCTATCTTTTTTATGTACTTCTACCAGCCAATAAGCTCCCTGTCTTCTAATATTTTCATTGATCAGAAGAGATGCATCCCTTCTACGGCTTGGAAAGATTTCCCATTTTCTTTTAACATCATCTGTCGGTTCACCCCGCTGCTTAGCATGTCTGTGTTCCCTAGAGGCTTACTGACGTTTTTCTATGGCTCTCTTGACTTCCTCATCCCACCAACTTTTGGGCTTGTGTCTTCTTTTCCAGGGTGACTTGTCACGTGCCTTAGCAAGCTCTAGCTCAAACAGTCTAATTAGATTCGTGTATGTCCACACTGTTTTATTTTCCTCAGTGATTACTTTCTCAATTTGTTTAGTGGCTATTTCAATTCGCCTTTATGAATAAAAAGTTTCCTGTAGTTTCTCATTTTGTCTCCTTCCCTCTTTCACTGCTCTTCCAAAACTTAGCTTGATACGTTTGTGATCACTACCCAGACTTCTGGAGCCACATTCATCTATGTGCATTCCCCTGAGCTTATCATACATTTTATGTGACATCAGTGCGTAATCTATCGTCGACTGGAGCCTTCCTACCTCCCATGTTATTTGTCCTTCACACTTCTCGGTACTGTTGCAAATCATCAAATCAAGCTTTTCACCCATATCCATGATCATTTTGCCTGGGGGGTCGGTATACCCATCTATATCTTGTATGTGCGCATTCATATCTCCTAGTATAGTTATCTCGCACTCTCCTCCTAGCTTCTGAATGTCATTTGATATACACTCTACTATTGCCTGGTTTTCCTCTGGCTTTTGCTACCGTCCACAAGTACACGAAACCAAGGAGTGTCATTTGCCTTGCCACTTTCCCTTTTAGCCATAAATGTTCCTTGCACTCCTGCTTGACCCTTTGCCAGTCTGTACTTTTATGAATGAATGCCTAACTACCAACCCCCTTTTTGCTGCCTTCTGTTCTCTTACAATATTCCCACGCGTAGTCCGCATTGTTAGGAGGTTGTTCCATGTCCC